>NC_087351.1:2253130-2556160 GCF_030014295.1 Loxodonta africana
CCCCCAACAAGAAAGAACCCAAATCCTCTAAGAACAAACAACTCTAACACCCTAACAACAAAAACTCGGAACCCCTAACAACAAGCAACACTAACCCACTAACAACAAACAACCCTAAACCCCTAACAACAAACAACCCTTACCACCTAACAACCAACAGCACTAACCCCTAAGCAAAAACACTAACACCCTAACAACAAAACCCACTAAACCCCAACAAGAAACAACCCTAAACACCTAACAACAAACAACACTAACCCCCTAACAACAAACAACACTAACACCCTAACAACAAAGATCCCTAACTCCCTAAAAACAAACAACACTAAGCCCCAACAACAAACAACACTAACCCTCTAACAACAACCCTAATCCCCTACCCACAAACAACACTAACCCACTAACAACAAACAAAACTAACCCCCTGAAAAACAACACAAACCCCAAACAGCAAAAAACTCTCACACCCTAACAACAAACAACAGTAACCCCCTAACAACAAACAACCCTAAAGCCCTAACATCAAAGAACACTAACACAATAACAACAAACAATCCTAACGCCGTAACAACAAACAACACTAACCCCCAACAGCAAAAACCCTAAACCCTAAAAACCAGAAACACTAAACCACTAACAACAAACAACCCTAACCCACTAAGAACAAACAACCCTAACACCCTAACAACAAACAACCTTAAACCCCTCACAACAAACAACCCTAAACCCCTAACAACAAACAATCCTAACCCCCTAACAACCAACAACGCTCACCCCCTAACCAGAAACAACACTAACACCCTAACCGCAAACAACACTAACCCCGTAAGAACAAACAACACTAACCCCCAACAACAAACAACACTAACACCCTAACAACAAAAACCACTAAAGCCCAACAAGAAACAACCCTAAATCCCTAAATACAAACAACACTAACCCCCCAAAAACAAACAACACCAACACCCTAACAACAAAAACTACTAAACCCCAACAAGAAACAACCATAAACCCCTAACAACAAACACTAACCCCCTAACAACAAACAACACTAAACCCCTAACAAGAAACTAACCTAACCCCGTAACAACAAACAACCCTAACCTCCTAACAACAAACAACCTTAAACCCCTAACAACAAACAACACTAAACCCCTAACAACAAACAACACTAACACCCTAACAACAAAAAACACTAAACCCCAACAAGAAACAACACTAAACCCCTAACAACAAACACTAACCCCCTAACAACAAACAACACTAAACCCCTAACAAGAAACTAAACTAACCCCGTAACAACAAACAACCCTAACCTCCTAACAACAAGCAACCTTAACTCCCTAACAGCAAACAACCCTAAATCCCTAACAACAAACAATCCTAACCCCCTTACAACCAACAACGCTCACCCCCTAACCACAAACAGAACTAACACCCTAACCACAAACAACACTAACCCCGTAAGAACAAACAACACTAACCCCCTAACAACAAACAACACTAACACCCTAACAACAAAAACTTCTAAACCCCAACAAGAAACAACCCTAAAACCCTAACAACAAACACTAACCCCCTAACAACAAACAACACTAAACACCTAACAAGAAACTAACCTAACCCCGTAACAACAAACAACCCTAACCTCCTAACTACAAACAACCTTAAACCCCTAACAACAAACAACCCTAAACCCCTAACAACAAACAACACTAACACCCTAACAACAAAAACCACTAAACCCCAACAAGAAACAACACTAAACCCCTAACAACAAACACTAACCTCCTAACAACAAACAACACTAAACCCCTAAGAAGAAACTGACCTAACCCTGTAAGAACAAACAACCCTAACCTCGTAACAACAAACAACCGTAACCCCCTAACAAACAACAACACTAACCCCCTAACCACAAACAACACTAACACTCTAACAACAAAAACTATTAAACCCCAACAAGAAACAACCCTAAACCCCTAACAACAAACACTAACCCCCTAACAACAAACAACACTAAACCCCTAACAAGAAACTAACCTAACCCCGTAACAACAAACAACTCTAACCTCCTAACAACAAACAACATTAAACCCCTAACAACAAACAACCCTAAACCCCTAACAACAAACAACACTAACACCCTAACAACAAAAAACACTAAACCCCAACAAGAAACAACACTAAACCCCTAACAACAAACACTAACCCCCTAACAACAAACAACACTAAACCCCTAACAAGAAACTAACCTAACCCTGTAACAATAAACAACCCTAACCTCCTAACAACAAACAACCCTAACCCGCTATCAAACAACAACACTAACCCCCTAACCACAAACAACACTAACACCCTAACAACAAAAACTGCTAAACCCCAACAAGGAACAACCCTAAACCCCTAACAACAAACACTAACCCCCTAACAACAAACAACACTAAACCCCTAAGAAAAAACTAACCTAACCCCGTAACAACAAACAACCTTAAACCCCTAACAACAAACAACCCTAAACCCCTAACAACGAACAACACTAACACCCTAACAACAAAAACCACTAAAACCCAACAAGAAACAACAGTAGACCCCTAACAACAAACACTAACCCCCTAACAACAAACAACACTAAACCCCTAACAAGAAACTAACCTAACCCTGTAACAACAAACAACCCTAACCTCCTAACAACAAACAACTTTAACCCCCTAAACAACCAACAACACTAACCCCCTAACCACCAACAGCACTAACCCAGTAAAAACAAAAAAAACTAACCCCCTAACGACAACCAACACAAATCCTCTAAGAACAACTCTAACCCCCTAACAACAAAAAACTCGGAACCCCTAACAACAAGCAACACTAACCCACTAACAACAAACAACCCTAAACCCCTAACAACAAACAACCCTTACCCCCTAACAAGCAACAGCACTAACCCCTAGGCAAAAACACTAACACCCTAACAACAAAACCCACTAAACCCCACAAAAAACAACCCTAAACACCTAACAACAAACAACACTAACCCCCTAACAACAAACAACACTAACACCCTAACAACAAAGATCCCTAACCCCCTAAAAACAAACAACAGTAAGCCCCAACAACAAACAACACTAACCCTCTAACAACAACCCTAATCCCCTAACTACAAACAACACTAACCCACTAACAACAAACAAAACTAACCCCCTAAAAAACAACACAAACCCCGAACAACAAACAACTCTCACAATCTAACAACAAACAACACTAACCCCCTAACAACAACAACAATAACCCCCAAAAATGGACAACACTAACACCCTAACAACAAACACTACTAAACCCAACTAGGAACAACCCTAAAGCCCTAACAACAAACAACACTAACCTCCTAACAACAAACAACCCCAAACCCCTAACATCAAAGAACACTAACACCCTAACAACAAACAACCCTAACGCCCTAACAACAAACAACACTAACCCCCAAACAGCAAACAACCCTTAACCCTAAAAAGCAGAAACACTAACCCACTAACAAAAAACAACCCTAACCCACTAAGAACAAACAACCCTAACACCCTAACAACAAACAACCTTAAACCCCTAACAACAAACAACCCTAAACCCCTAACAACAAACAATCCTAACCCCCTAACAACCAACAACACTCACCCCCTAACCACAAACAACATTAACACCCTAACCACAAACAACACTAACCCCGTAAGAACAAACAACACTAACCCCCTAACAACAAACAACACTAACACCCTAACAACAAAAACCACTAAAGCCCAACAAGAAACAACCCTAAACCCCTAAATACAAACAACACTAACCCCCTAACAACAAACAACACCAACACTCTAACAACAAAAACTACTAAACCCCAACAAGAAACAACCCTAAACCCCTAACAACAAACACTGACCCCCTAACAACAAACAAGACTAAACCCCTAACAAGAAAATAACCTAACCCCGTAACAACAAACAACCCTAACCTCCTAACAACAAACAACCTTAAACCCCTAACAACAAACAACCCTAAACCCCTAACAACAAACAACACTAACACCCTAAAAACAAAAACCACTAAACCCCAACAAGAAACATCACTAAACCCCTAACAACAAACACTAACCCCCTAACAACAAACAACACGAAACCCCTAACAAGAAAATAAACTAACCCTGTAACAACAAACAACCCAAACCTCCTAACAACAAACAACCTTAACCCCCTAATAACAAACAACCCTAAACCTCTAACAACAAACAATCCTAAACCCCTAACAACCAACAACGCACACCCCCTAACGACAAACAACACTAACACCCTAACCACAAACAACACAAACCCCGTAAGAACAAACAACACTAACCCCCTAACCACAACCAACACTAACACCCTAACAACAAAAACTACTAAACCCCATCAAGAAACAACCCTAAACCCCTAACAACAAACACTAACCCCCTAACAACAAACAACACTAAACCCCTAACAAGAAACTAACCTAACCCTGTAACAACAAACAACCCTAACCTTCTAACAACAAAGAACCCTTACCCCCTAACAAACAACAACACTAACCCCCTGACCACAAACAACACTAACACCCTAACTACAAAAACTACTAAACCCCAACAAGAAACAACCCTAAACCCCTAACAACAAAAACTAACCCCCTAACAACAAACAACACTAAACCCCTAACAAGAAACTAACCTAACCCCGTAACAACAAACAACCCTAACCTCCTAACAACAAACAACTTTAAACCCCTAACAACAAACAACCCTAAACCCCTAACAAGAAACAACACTAACACCCTAACAACAAAAACCACTAAACCCCAACAAGAAACAACACTAAACCCCTAACAACAAACACTAACCCCCTAACAACAAACAACACTAAACCCCTAACAAGAAACTAACCTAACCCTGTAACAACAAACAACCCTAACCTCCTAACAACAAACAACCTTAACCCCCAACAGCAAACAACCCTAAATCCCTAACAATAAACAATCCTAACCCCCTAACAACCAACAACGCTCACCCCCTAACCACAAACAGCACTAACACCCTAACCACAAACAACACTAACCCCGTAAGAACAAACAACACTAACCCCCTAACAACAAACAACACTAACACTCTAACAACAAAAACTACTAAACCCCAACAAGAAACAACCCTAAACCCCTAACAACAAACACTAACCCCCTAACAACAAACAACACTAAACCCCTAACAAGAAACTAACCTAACCCTGTAACAACAAACAACCCTAACCTCCTAACAACAAACAACCTTAACCCCCTAACAACAAACAACACTAACACCCTAACAACAAACAACCCTAAACCCCTAACATCAAAGAACACTAACACCCTAACAACAAACAATCCTAACGCCGTAACAACAAACAACACTAACCCCCGAACAGCAAAAACCCTAAACCCTAAAAACCAGAAACACTAACCCACTAACAACAAACAACCCTAACCCACTAAGAACAAACAACCCTAACACCCTAACAACAAACAACCTTAAACCCCTAACAACAAACAACCCTAAACCCCTAACAACAAACAACACTAACACCCTAACAACAAAAACCACTGAAGCCCAACAAGAAACAACCCTAAACCCCTAAATACAAACAACACTAACCCCCTAACAACAAACACCACTAACCCCCTAACAACAATCCTAACAACCTAACAACAAACAACACTAACCCCCTAAAAATAAACTACTCTAAACCCCTAACAACAAACAACCCTAACCTTCTAACAACAAACAACCCTAACCCCCTAACAAACAACAACACTAACCCCCAACGACAAACAACACTAACACTCTACCAACAAAAACTACTAAACCCCAACAAGAAACAACCCTAAACCCCTAACAACAAACACTAACCCCCTAACAACAAACAACACTAAACCCCTAACAAGAAACTAACCTAACCCCGTAACAACAAACAACCCTAACCTCCTAACAACAAACAACCTTAAACCCCTAACAACAAACAACCCTAAACCCCTAACAACAAAAAACACTAACACCCTAACAACAAAAAACACTAAACCCCAACAAGAAACAACACTAAACCCCTAACAACAAACACTAACCCCCTAACAACAAACAACACTAAACCCCTAACAAGAAACTAACCTAACCCTGTAACAACAAACAACCCTAACCTCCTAACAACAAACAACCTTAACCCCCTAAACAACCAACAACACTAACCCCCTAACCACCAACAGCACTAACCCAGTAAAAACAAAAAAAACTAACCCCTAACAACAACCAACACTTATCCCCTAAAAACAAACAACACTAACCCCCAACAAGAAAGAACCCAAATCCTCTAAGAACAAACAACTCTAACCCCCTAACGACAAAAAACTCGGAAGCCCTAACAACAAGCAACACTAACCCACTAACAACAAACAACCCTAAACCCCTAACAACAAACAACCCTTACCCCCTAAAAAAAAAGAGCACTAACCCCTAAGCAAAAACACTAACACCCTAAAAACAAAACCCACTAAACCGCAACAAAAAACAACCCTAAACACCTAACAACAAACAACATGAACCCCCTAACAACAAACAACACTAACACCCTAACAACAAAACCACTAAAGCCCAACAAGAAACAACCCTAAACCCCTAAATACAAACAACACTAACCCCCTAACCACAAACAACACTAGCACCCTAACAACAAAAACTGCTAAACCCCAACAAGAAACAACCCTAAACCCCTAACAACAAACACTAACCCCTAACAACAAACAACACTAAACCCCTAACAAGAAACTAACCTAACCCCGTAACAACAAACAACCCTAACCTCCTAACAACAAACAACCTTAAACCCCTAACAACAAACAACCCTAAACCCCTAACAACAAACAACACTAACACACTAACAACAAAAACCACTAAACCCGAACAAGAAACAACACTAAACCCCTAACAACAAACACTAACCCCCTAACAACAAACAACACTAAACCCCTAACAAGAAACTAACCTAACCCTGTAAGAACAAACAGCCCTAACCTCCTAACAACAAACAACCCTAACCCCGTAACAAACAACAACACTAACCCCCTAACCACAAACAACACTAACAACCTAACAACAAAAACTAATAAACCCCAACAAGAAACAACCCTAAACCCCTAACAACAAACACTAACCCCCTAACAACAAACAACACTAAACCCCTAACAAGAAACTAACCTAACCCTGTAAGAACAAACAGCCCTAACCTCCTAACAACAAACAACCTTAACCCCCTAACAACAAACAACCCTAAACCCCTAACAACAAACAACACTAACACCCTAACAACAAAAACCACTAAACTCCAACAAGGAACAACACTAAACCCCTAACAACAAACACTAACCCCCTAACAACAAACAACACTAAACGCCTAACAAGAAACTAACCTAACCCTGTAACAACAAACAGCCCTAACCTCCTAACAAGAAACAACCTTAACCCCCTAACAACAAACAACCCTAAACCCCTAACAACAAACAACCCTAAACCCCTGACAAGAAACAACACTAACACCCTAACAACAAAAACCACTAAACCCCAAAAAGAAACAACACTAAACCCCTAACAACAAACACTAACCCCCTAACAACAAACAACACTAAACCCCTAACAAGAAACTAACCTAACCCTGTAACAACAAACGACCCTAACCTCCTAACAACAAACAACCCTATCCCCTAACAAAAAACAACACTAACCCCCTAACCACAAACACTAACACCCTAACAACAAAAACTACTAAATCCCAACAAGAAACAACCCTAAACCCCTAACAACAAACACTAACCCCCTAACAACAAACAACACTAAACCCCTAACAAGAAACTAAGCTAACCCCGTAACAACAAACAACCCTAACCTCCTAACAACAAACAACCTTAACCCCCTAACAACAAACAACCCTAAACCCCTAACAACAAACAATCCTAAACCCCTAACAACCAACAACGCTCACCCCCTAACCACAAGCAACACTAACACCCTAACCACAAACAACACTAACCCCGTGAGAACAAACAACACTAACCCCCTAACCACAAACAACACTAACACCCTAACAACAAAAACTACTAAACCCCAACAAGAAACAACCCTAAACCCCTAACAACAAACACTAACCCCCTAACAACAAACAACACTAAACCCCTAACAAGAAACTAACCTAACCCCTTAACAACAAACAGCCCTAACCTCCTAACAACAAACAACCTTAAACCCCTAACAACAAACAACCCTAAACCCCTAACAACAAACAACAGTAACACCCTAACAGCAAAAACCACTAAACCCCAACAAGAAACAACAGTAAACCCCTAACAACAAACACTAACCCCCTAACAACAAACAACACTAAACCCCTAACAATAAACTAACCTAACCCTGTAACAACAAACAACCCTAACCTCCTAACAACAAACAACCCTAACCCCCTAACAAACAACAACACTAACCCCCTAACAACAAACAACACTAACACCATAACAACAAAAACTACTAAACCCCAACAAGAAACAACCCTAAACCCCTAACAACAAACACTAACCCCCTAACAACAAACAACACTAAACCCCTAACAAGAAACTAACCTAACCCCGTAACAAAAGACAACCCTAACCTCCTAACAACAAACAACCTTAAACCCCTAACAACAAACAACCCTAAACCCGTAACAACAATCAACACTAACACCCTAACAACAAAAACCACTAAACCCCAACAAGAAACAACACTAAACCCCTAACAACAAACACTAATGCCCTAACAACAAACAACACTAAACCCCTAACAAGAAACTAACCTAACCCTGTAACAACAAACAGCCCTAACCTCCTAACAACAAACCACCTTAACCCCCCTAACAACAAACAACCCTAAACCCCTAACAACAAACAACCCTAACCCCCTAACAACCAACAACTCTCACCCCCTAACCACAAACAACACTAACCCCGTAAGAACAAACAACACTAACAACCTAACCACAAACAACACTAACACCCTAACAACAAAAACTACTAAACCCCAACAAGAAACAACCCTAAACCCCTAACAACAAACACTAACCCCCTAACAACAAACAACACTAAACCCCTAACAAGAAACTAACCTAACCCCGTAACAACAAACAACCCTAACCTCCTAACAACAAACAATCTTAAACCCCTAACAACAAACAACCCTAAACCCCTAACAACAAACAACACTAACACCCTAACAACAAAAAACACTAAACCCCAACAAGAAACAACACTAAACCCCTAACAACAAACACTAACCCCCTAACAACAAACAACACTAAACCCCTAACAAGAAACTAAACTAACCCTGTAACAACTAGCAACCCTAACCTCCTAAGAACAAACAACCTTAACCCCCTAACAACAAACAACCCAAAACCCCTAACAACAAACAATCCTATCCCCCTAACAACCAACAACACTCGCCCCCAACCACAAAGAACACTAACACCCTAACCACAAACAACACTAACACCCTAACAACAAAAACCACTAAAGCCCAACAAGAAACAACCCTAAACCCCTAAATATAAACAACACTAACCCCCTAACCACAAACAACACTAACACCCTAACAACAAAAACCACTAAACCTCAACAAGAAACAACCCGAAACCCCTAAATAGAAACAACACTAACCACCTAACAGCAACCCTAACCCCCTAACAACAAACAACCCTAACCCTCAACAACAAACTTCTCTAAACCACTAACAACAAACAACCCTAAGCCCCTAACAACAAAGAACCCTAACTCTCTAACAAGAAACAACACTAACCGCCTAACAACAAAAAACACTAACCCCCTAACAACAAACACCACTAACCCCCTAACAACAATCCTAAAAACCTAACAGCAAACAACACTAACACCCTAACAAGAAAGAACCCAAATCCTCTAACAACAAACAACTCTAACCCCCTAAGAACAAACAACTCTGAACCCCTGACAACAAACACCACTAACCCACTAACACCAAACAACTCTAACCCCTAAAAACCAAAAACACAAACCCACTAACAACAAACAACACTAACCCACTCACAACAAACAACCCTAACACCCTAACAACAAACAACACTAACCCCCTAACAACAAACAACACTAAACCCCTAACATCAAACAACACTAACCCCCTAACAACTAACAACACTAACACCCTAACAACAAACAACACTAACACCCTAAGAACAAAAACCACTAAACCGCAGCAAGAAACAACCCTAAACCCCGAAATACAAACAACACTAACCCCCTAACCACAAACAACACTAACAGCCTAACAACATAAACCACTAAACCTCAACAAGAAACAACCCCAAACCCCTAAATAGAAACAACACTAACCACCTAACAACAACCCTAACCCGCTAACAACAAACAACCCTAACCTCCAACAACAAACTACTCTAATCCCCTAACAATAAAAAACCCTAACCCCTAACATCAAACAACACTAACCCCTGAACAACAAACAACCCTAACCCCCAAACAACAAACAACCCTAACCCCCTAACAACAAACAATCCTATCCCCCTAACAACCAACAACACTAACCCCCTAACCACAAAAAACACTAACACCCTAACAACAAATATCACTAAACCCCAACAAGAAATAACCCTAAAACCGTAACAACAAACAACACTAACACCCTAACAACACACAACCCTAACCAAACAACAAACAACCCTAACTCACTAACAACAAACAACCCTAACTCCCTAACAACAAACATTCCTATCCCTCTAACAACCAACAACACTAACCCCCTAACCACAAACAACACTAACACCCTAACAACAAAAACCACTAAACCCCAACAAGAAACAACCCTAAACCCCTAACAACAAACCACACTAACCCCCTAACAACAAACAACCCTAACCAAACAACAAACTACCCTAACCCACCAACAACAAACAACACTAACCCCCTAACAAGAACCTACCCTAACCCCGTAACAACAAACAAACCTAACCCCTAAAAACAAACAACACTAACCCCCTAAAAACAAACAACCCTAAACCCCTAACAACAAACAACACTAACCTTCTAACAACAAACAACCCTAAACCCCTAACAACCAACAAGACTAACCCCCTAACCACAAACAACACTAACACCCTAACAACAAAAACATCTAAACCCCAACAAGAAACAACACTAAACCCCTAACAACAAACAACAATAACCCCCTAACAACACACAAAACGAAACCCCTAACAAGAAACTAACCTAACCCCGTAACAACAAACAACACTAACCCCGTAACAACAAACAACCCTAACCCACAAAAAACAAACAACCCTAAACCCCTAACAACAAACACTAACCCCCTAACAACAAACAACACTAAACCCCTAACAAGAAACTAACCTAACCCTGTAACAACAAACAGCCCTAACCTCCTAACAACAAACAACCTTAACCCCCTAACAACAAACAACCCTAAACCCCTAACAACAAACAATCCTAACCCCCTAACAACCAACAACTCTCACCCCCTAACCACAAACAACACTAACAACCTAACCACAAACAACACTAACCCCGTAAGAACAAACAACACTAACCCCCTAACCACAAACAACACTAAAACCCTAACAACAAAAACTACTAAACCCCAACAAGAAACAACCCTAAACCCCTAACAACAAACACTAACCCCCTAACAGCAAACAACACTAAACCCCTAAAAAGAAACTAACCTAAACCCGTAACAACAAACAACCCTAACCTCCTAACAACAAACAACCCTAACCCCCTAACAAACAACAACACTAACCCCCTAACAACAAACAACACTAACACCCTAACAACAAAAACCACTAAACCCCAACAAGAAACAACACTAAACCCCTAACAACAAACACTAACCCCCTAACAACAAACATCACTAAACCCCTAACAAGAAACTAACCTAACCCCGTATCAACAAAAAACCCTAACCTCCTAACAGCAAACAACCTTAAACCCCTAACAACAAACAACCCTAAACCCCTAACAACAAACAACACTAACACCCTAACAACAAAAACCACTAAACCCCAACAAGAAACAACACTAAACCCCTAACAACAAACACTAACCCTCTAAAAACAAACAACACTAAACCCCTAACAAGAAACTAACCTAACCCTGTAACAACAAACAGCCCTAACCTCCTAACAACAAACCACCTTAACCCCCTAACAACAAACAACCCTAAACCCCTAACAACAAACAATCCTAACCCCCTAACAACCAACAACGCTCATCCTCTAACCACAAACAACACTAACCCCGTAAGAACAAACAACACTAACCCCCTAACAACAAACACTAACACCCTAACAACAAAAACTACTAAACCCCAACAAGAAACAACCCTAAACCCCTAACAACAAAAACTAACCCCCTAACAACAAACAACACTAAACCCCTAACAAGAAACTAACCTAACTCCGTAACAACAAACAACCCTAACCTCCTAACAACAAACAACCCTAAACCCCTAACAACAAACAACCCTAACCTTCTAACAACAAACAACCCTAACTCCCAAACAAACAACAACACTAACCCCCTAACCACAAACAACACTAACACCCTAACAACATAAACTACTAAAGCCCAACAAGAAACAACCCTAAACCCCTAACAACAAACACTAACCCCCTAACAACAAACAACACTAAACCCCTAACAAGAAACTAACCTAAACCCGTAACAACAAACAACCCTAACCTCCTAACAACAAACAACCTTAAACCCCTAACAACAAACAACCCTAAACCCCTAACAACAAAGAACACTAACACCCTAACAACAAAAACCACTAAACCCCAACAAGAAACAACACTAAACCCCTAACAACAAACACTGACCCCCTAACAACAAACAACACTAAACCCCTAACAAGAAACTAACCTAACCCTGTAACAACAAACAACCCTAACCTCCTAACAACAAACAACCTTAACCCCCTAACAACAAACAACCCTAAACCCCTAACAAACAACAACACTAACCCCCTAACCACAAACAACACTAACACCCTAACAAGAAAAACTACTAAACTCCAACAAGAAACAACCTTGAACCCCTAACAACAAACACTAACCCCCTAACAACAAACAACCCTAAACACCTAACAACAAACAACACTAACACCCTAACAATAAAAACCACTAAACCCCAACAAGAAACAACACTAAACCCGTAACAACAAACACTAACCCCCTAACAACAAACAACACTAAACCCCTAACAAGAAACTAACCTAACAATGTAACAACAAACAACCCTAACATCCTAACAACAAACATCCTTAACCCCCTAACAACAAACAACCCTAAACCCCTAACAACAAACAATCCTAACCCCCTAACAACCAACAACGCACACCCACTAACCACAAACAACACTAACAACCTAACCACAAACAACACTAACCCCGCAAGAACAAACTACACTAACGCCCTAACAACAAACAAAACTAACACCCTAACAACAAAAACTACTAAACCCCAACCAGAAACAACCCTAAACCCCTAACAACAAACACTAACCCCGTAACAACAAACAACACTAAACCCCTAACAAGAAACTAACCTAACCCCGTAACAACAAACAACCCTAACCTCCTAACAACAAACAACCTTAAACCTCTAACAACAAACAACCCTAAACCCCTAACAACAAACAACACTAACACCCTAACAACAAAAGCCACTAAACCCCAACAAGAAACAACACTAAACCCCTAACAACAAACACTAACCCCCTAACAACAAACAACACTAAACCCCTAACAAGAAACTAACCTAACCCTGTAACAACAAACAACCCTAAACTCCTAACAAAAAACAACCTTAACCCCCTAACAAACAACAACACTAACCCCCTAACCACAAACAACACTAACACCCTAACAACAAAAACTACTAAACCCCAACAAGAAACAACCCTAAACCCCTAACAACAAACACTAACCCCCTAACAACAAACAACACTAAACCCCTAACAAGAAACTAACCTAACCCCGTAACAACAAACAACCCTAACCCCCTAACAACAAACAACCTTAAACCCCTAACAACAAACAACCCTAAACATCTAACAAGAAACAACACTAACACCCTAACAACAAAAACCACTGAACCCCAACAAGAAACAACACTAAACCCCTAACAACAAACACTAACCTCCTAACAACAAACAACACTAAACCCCTAACAAGAAACTAACCTAACTCTGTAACAACAAACAACCCTAACCTCCTAACAACAAACAACCTTAACCCCCTAACAACAAACAACCCTAAACCCCTAACAACAAACAATCCTAACCCCCTAACAACCAACAACGCACACCCCCTAACCACAAACAACACTAACACCCTAACCACAAACAACACTAACCCCGGAAGAACAAACAACACTAACCCCCTAACAACAAACAACACTAACACCCTAACAACAAAAACTACTAAACCCCAACAAGAAACAACCCTAAACCCCTAACAACAAACACTAACCCCCTAACAACAAACAACACTAAAACCCTAACAAGAAACTAACCTAACCCCGTAACAACAAACAACCCTAACCTGCTAACAACAAACAACCTTAAACCCCTAACAACAAACAACCCTAAACACCTAACAACAAACAACACTAACACCCTAACAACAAAAACCACTAAACCCCAACAAGAAACAACACTAAACCCCTAACAACAAACACTAACCCCCTAACAACAAACAACACTAAACCCCTAACAAGAAACTAACCTAACCCTGTAACAACAAACAACCCTAACCTCCTAACAAAAAACAACCTTAACCCCCTAACAAACAACACTAACCCCCTAACCACAAACAACACTAACACCCTAACAACAAAAACTACTAAACCCCAACAAGAAACAGCCCTAAACCCCTAACAACAAACACTAACCCCCTAACAACAAAAAACACTAAACCCCTAACAAGAAACTAACCTAACCCCGTAACAACAAACAACCCTAACCTCCTAACAACAAACAACCTTAACCCCCTAACAACAAACAACCCTAAACCCCTAAAAACAAACCATCCTAACCCCCTAACAACCAACAACGCACACCCCCTAACCACAAACAACACTAACACCCTAACCACAAACAACACTAACCCCGTAAGAACAAACAACACTAACCCCCTAACCACAAACAACAGTAACACCCTAACAACAAAAACTACTAAACCCCAACAAGAAACAACCCTAAACCCCTAGCAACAAACACTAACCCCCTAACAGCCAACAACACTAAACCCCTAACAAGAAACTAACCTAACCCCGTAACAACAAACAACCCTAACCTCCTAACAACAAACAACCTTAAACCCCTAACAACAAACAACCCTAAACCCCTAACAACAAACAACACTAACACCCTAACAACAAAACCACTAAACCCCAACAAGAAACAACACTAAACCCCTAACAACAAACACTAACCCCCTAACAACAAACATCACTAAACCCCTAACAAGAAACTAACCTAACCCTGTAAAAACAAACAAACCTAACCTCCTAACAACAAACAACCCTAACCCCCTAACAAACAACAACACTAACCCCCTAACCACAAACAACACTAACACCCTAACAACAAAAACTACTAAAAAACAACAAGAAACAACCCTAAAGCCCTAACCAGAAACACTAACCCCCTAACAACAAACAACACTAAACCCCTAACAAGAAACTAACCTAACCCCGTAACAACAAACAACCCTAACCTCCTAACAGCAAACAACCTTAAACCCCTAACAACAAACAACACTAAACCCCTAACAACAAACAACACTAACACCATAACAACAAAAACCACTAAACCCCAACAAGAAACAACTCTGAACCCCTAACAAAAAACACTAACCCCCTAACAACAAACAACACTAAACCCCTAACAAGAAACTAACCTAACCCTGTAACAAGAAACAGCCCTAACCTCCTAACAACAAACCACCTTAACCCCCTAACAACAAACAACCCTAAACCCCTAACAACAAACAATCCTAACCCCCTAACAACCAACAACTCTCACCCCCTAACCACAAACAACACTAACACCCTAACCACAAACAACACTAACCCCGTAAGAACAAACAACACTAACCCCCAACCACAAACAACACTAACACCCTAACAACAAAAACTGCTAAACCCCAAAAAGAAACAACCCTAAACCCCTAACAGCAAACACTAACCCCCTAACAACAAACAACACTAAACCCCTAACAAGAAACTAACCTAACCCTGTAACAACAAACAACCCTAACCTCCTAACAACAAACCCTAACCCCCTAACAAACAACAACACTAAGCCCCTAACCACAAACAACACTAACACCCTAACAACTAAAACTACTAAACCCCAACAAGAAACAACCCTAAACCCCTAACAACAAACACTAACCCCCTAACAACAAACAACACTAAACCCCTATCAAGAAACTAACCTAACCCTGTAACAACAAACAACCCTAACCTCCTAACAACAAACAACCTTAAACCCCTAACAACAAACAACCCTAAACCCCTAACAACAAACAACACTGACACCCTAAGAACAAAAACCACTAAACCCCAACAAGAAACAACAATAAACCCCTAACAACAAACACTAACCCCCTAACAACAAACAACACTAAACCCCTAACAATAAACTAACCTAACCCTGTAACAACAAACAACCTTAACCTCCTAACAACAAACCCTAACCCCCTAACAAACAACACTAAGCCCCTAACCACAAACAACACTAACACCCTAACAACTAAAACTACTAAACCCCAACAAGAAACAACCCTAAACCCCTAACAACAAACACTAACCCCCTAACAACAAACAACACTAAACCCCTAACAAGAAACTAACCTAACCCTGTAACAACAAACAACCCTAACCTCCTAACAACACACAACCTTAAACCCCTAACAACAAACAACCCTAAACCCCTAACAACAAACAACACTAACACCCTAACAACAAAAACCACTAAACTCGAAAAAGAAACAACACTAAACGCCTAACAACAAACACTAACCTCCTAACAACAAACAACACTAAACCCCTAACAAGAAACTAACCTAACCCTGTAACAACAAACAACCCTAACCTCCTAACAACAAACAACCTTAACCCCCTAACAACAAACAACCCTAAACCCCTAAAAACAAACCATCCTAACCCCCTAACAACCAACAACGCACACCCCCTAACCACAAACAACACTAACACCCTAACCACAAACAACACTAACCCCGTAAGAACAAACAACACTAACCCCCTAACAACAAACAACACTAACACCCTAACAACAAAAACTACTAAACCCCAACAAGAAACAACCCTAAACCCCTAACAACAAACACTAACCCCCTAACAACAAACAACACTAAACCCCTAACAAGAAACTAACCTAACCCCGTAACAACAAACAACCCTAACCTCCTAACAACAAACAACCTTAACCCCCTAACAACAAACAACCCTAAACCCCTAGCAACAAACAATCCTAACCCCCTAACAACCAACAACTCTCACCCCCTAACGACAAACAACACTAACACCCTAACCACAAACAACACTAACCCCGTAAGAACAAACAACAATAACCCCCTAACCACAAACAACAGTAACACCCTAACAACAAAAACTACTAAACCCCAACAAGAAACAACCCTAAACCCCTAGCAACAAACACTAACCCCCTAACAGCCAACAACACTAAACCCCTAACAAGAAACTAACCTAACCCCGTAACAACAAACAACCCTAACCTCCTAACAACAAACAACCTTAAACCCCTAACAACAAACAACCCTAAACCCCTAACAACAAACAACACTAACACCCTAACAACAAAACCACTAAACCCCAACAAGAAACAACACTAAACCCCTAACAACAAACACTAACCCCCTAACAACAAACATCACTAAACCCCTAACAAGAAACTAACCTAACCCTGTAAAAACAAACAAACCTAACCTCCTAACAACAAACAACCCTAACCCCCTAACAAACAACAACACTAACCCCCTAACCACAAACAACACTAACACCCTAACAACAAAAACTACTAAAAAACAACAAGAAACAACCCTAAAGCCCTAACCAGAAACACTAACCCCCTAACAACAAACAACACTAAACCCCTAACAAGAAACTAACCTAACCCCGTAACAACAAACAACCCTAACCTCCTAACAGCAAACAACCTTAAACCCCTAACAACAAACAACACTAAACCCCTAACAACAAACAACACTAACACCATAACAACAAAAACCACTAAACCCCAACAAGAAACAACTCTGAACCCCTAACAAAAAACACTAACCCCCTAACAACAAACAACACTAAACCCCTAACAAGAAACTAACCTAACCCTGTAACAAGAAACAGCCCTAACCTCCTAACAACAAACCACCTTAACCCCCTAACAACAAACAACCCTAAACCCCTAACAACAAACAATCCTAACCCCCTAACAACCAACAACTCTCACCCCCTAACCACAAACAACACTAACACCCTAACCACAAACAACACTAACCCCGTAAGAACAAACAACACTAACCCCCAACCACAAACAACACTAACACCCTAACAACAAAAACTGCTAAACCCCAAAAAGAAACAACCCTAAACCCCTAACAGCAAACACTAACCCCCTAACAACAAACAACACTAAACCCCTAACAAGAAACTAACCTAACCCTGTAACAACAAACAACCCTAACCTCCTAACAACAAACCCTAACCCCCTAACAAACAACAACACTAAGCCCCTAACCACAAACAACACTAACACCCTAACAACTAAAACTACTAAACCCCAACAAGAAACAACCCTAAACCCCTAACAACAAACACTAACCCCCTAACAACAAACAACACTAAACCCCTATCAAGAAACTAACCTAACCCTGTAACAACAAACAACCCTAACCTCCTAACAACAAACAACCTTAAACCCCTAACAACAAACAACCCTAAACCCCTAACAACAAACAACACTGACACCCTAAGAACAAAAACCACTAAACCCCAACAAGAAACAACAATAAACCCCTAACAACAAACACTAACCCCCTAACAACAAACAACACTAAACCCCTAACAATAAACTAACCTAACCCTGTAACAACAAACAACCTTAACCTCCTAACAACAAACCCTAACCCCCTAACAAACAACACTAAGCCCCTAACCACAAACAACACTAACACCCTAACAACTAAAACTACTAAACCCCAACAAGAAACAACCCTAAACCCCTAACAACAAACACTAACCCCCTAACAACAAACAACACTAAACCCCTAACAAGAAACTAACCTAACCCTGTAACAACAAACAACCCTAACCTCCTAACAACACACAACCTTAAACCCCTAACAACAAACAACCCTAAACCCCTAACAACAAACAACACTAACACCCTAACAACAAAAACCACTAAACTCGAAAAAGAAACAACACTAAACGCCTAACAACAAACACTAACCTCCTAACAACAAACAACACTAAACCCCTAACAAGAAACTAACCTAACCCTGTAACAACAAACAACCCTAACCTCCTAACAACAAACAACCTTAACCCCCTAACAACAAACAACCCTAAACCCCTAACAACAAACAATCCTAACCCCCTAACAACCAACAACGCACACCCCCTAACCACAAACAACACTAACACCCTAACTACAAACAACACTAACCCCGTAAGAACAAACAACTCTAACCCCCTAACAACAAACAACACTAACACTCTAACAACAAAAACTACTAAACCCCAACAAGAAACAACCCTAAACCCCTAACAAAAAACACTAACGCCCTAACAACAAACAACTCTAAACCCCTAACAAGAAACTAACCTAACCCCGTAACAACAAACAACCCTAACCTCCTAACAACAACCTTAAACCCCTAACAACAAACAACCCTAAACCCCTAACAACAAACAACACTAACACCCTAACAACAAAAACCACTTAACCCCAACAAGAAATAACACTAAACCCCTAACAACAAACACTAACCCCCTAACAACAAACAACACTAAACCCCTAACAAGAAACTAACCTAACCCTGTAACAACAAACAGCCCTAACCTCCTAACAACAAACAACCTTAACCCCCTAACAACAAACAACCCTAAACCCCTAACAACAAACAATCCTAACCCCCTAACAACCAACAACTCTCACCCCCTAACCACAAACAACACTAACACCCTAACCACAAACAACACTAACCCCGTAAGAACAAACAACACTAACCCCCTAACCACAAACAACACTAAAACCCTAACAACAAAAACTACTAAACCCCAACAAGAAACAACCCTAAACCCCTAACAACAAACACAAACCCCCTAACAGCAAACAACACTAAACCCCTAACAAGAAACTAAACTAACCCCGTAACAACAAACAACCCTAACCTCCTAACAACAAACAACCTTAAACCCCTAACTACAAACAACCCTAAACCAATAACAACAAACAACACTAACACCCTAACAACAAAAACCACTAAACCCCAACAAGAAACAACACTAAACCCCTAACAACAAACACTAACCCCCTAACAACAAACAACACTAAACCCCTAACAAGAAACTAACCTAACTCTGTAACAACAAACAACCCTAACGTCCTAACAAAAAACAACCTTATCCCCCTAACAAACAACAACACTAACACCCTAACCACAAACAACACTAACACCCTAACAACAAAAACTACTAAACCCTAACAAGAAACAGCCCTAAACCCCTAACAACAAACACTAACCCCCTAACAACAAAAAACACTAAACCCCTAACAAGAAACTAACCTAACCCCGTAACAACAAACAACCCTAACCTCCTAACAACAAACAACCTTAAACCCCTAACAACAAACAACCCTAAACCCCTAACAACAAACAACACTAACACCCTAACAACAAAAACCACTAAACCCCAACAAGAAACAACACTAAACCCCTCACAACAAACACTAACCTCCTAACAACAAACAACACTAAATCCCTAACAAGAAACTAACCTAACCCTGTAACAACAAAGATCCCTAACCTCCTAACAACAAACAACCTTAACCCCCTAACAACAAACAACCCTAAACCCCTAACAACAAACAATCCTAACCCCCTAACAACCAACAACGCACACCCCCTAACCACAAACAACACTAACACCCTAACCACAAACAACACTAACCCCGTAAGAACAAACAACACTAACCCCCTAACAACAAACAACACTAACACCCTAACAACAAAAACTACTAAACCCCAACAAGAAACAACCCTAAACCCCTAACAACAAACACTAACCCCCTAACAACAAACAACACTAAACCCCTAACAAGAAACTAACCTAACCCCGTAACAACAAACAACCCTAACCTCCTAACAACAAACAACCTTAAACCCCTAACAAGAAACAACCCTAAACCCCTAACAACAAACAACACTAACACCCTAACAACAAAAACCACTAAACCCCAACAGGAAACAACACTAAACCCCTAACAACAAACACTAACCCCCTAACAACAAACAACACTAAACCCCTAACAAGAAACTAACCTAACCCTGTAACAACAAACAACCCTAACCTCCTAACAACAAACAACCCTAACCCCCTAAGAAACAACAACATTAACCCCCTAACCACAAACAACACTAACACCCTAACAACAAAAACTACTAAACCCCAACAAGAAACAACACTAAACCCCTAACAACAAACACTAACCCCCTAATAGCAAGCAACACTAAACCCCTAACAAGAAACTAACCTAAACCCGTAACAACAAACAACCCTAACCTCCTAACAACAAACAACCTTAAACCCCTAACAACAAACAACCCTAAACCCCTAACAACAAACAATCCTAACCCCTTAACAACCAACAACTCTCACCCCCTAAGCACAAACAACACTAACACCCTAACCACAAACAACACTAACCCCGTAAGAACAACAACACTAACCCCCTAACCACAAACAACACTAACACCCTAACAACAAAAACTACTATACCCCAACAAGAAACAACCCTAAGCCCCTAACAACAAACACTAACCCCCTAACAACAAAAAACACTAAACCCCTAACAAGAAACTAACCTAACCCTGTAACAACAAACAACCCTAACCACCTAACAACAAACAACCCTAAACCCCTAACAACAAACAACCCTAACCTTGTAACAACAAACAACCCTAACCCCCTAACAAACAACAACACTAACCCCCTAACCACAAACAACACTAACACCCTAACAACAAAAACTACTAAACCCCAACAAGAAACAACACTAAACCCGTAACAACAAACACTAACCCCCTAACAACAAACAACACTAAACCCCTAACAAGAAACTAACCTAACCCTGTAAAAACAAACAACCCTAACATCCTAACAACAAACATCCTTAACCCCCTAACAACAAACAACCCTAAACCCCTAACAACAATCAATCCTAACCCCCTAACAACCAACAACGCACACCCCCTAACCACAAACAACACTAACACCCTAACAACAAAAACTACTAAACCCCAACAAGAAACAACCCTAAACCCCTAACAACAAACACTAACCCCCTAACAACAAGCAACACTAAACCCCTAACAAGAAACTAACCTAACCCCGTAACAACAAACAACCCTAACCTCCTAACAACAAACAACCTTAAACCCCTAACAACAAACAATCCTAACCCCCTAACAACCAACAACGCTCACCCCCTAACCACAAACAACACTAACACCCTAACCACAAACAACACTAACCCCGTAAGAACAAACAACACTAACCCCCTAGCAACAAACAACACTAACACCCTAACAACAAAAACTACTAAACCCCAAAAAGAAACAACCCTAAACCCCTAACAACAAACAGTAACCCCCTAACAACAAACAACACTAAACCCCTAACAAGAAACTAACCTAACCCCGTAACAACAAACAACCCTAACCTCCTAACAACAAACAACCCTAACCCCCTAACAAACAACAACACTAAGCCCCTAACCACAAACAACACTAACACCCTAACAACTAAAACTACTAAACCCCAACAAGAAACAACCCTAAACCCCTAACAACAAACACTAACCCCCTAACAACAAACAACACAAAAATCCCTAACAAGAAACTAACCTAACCCCGTAACAACAAACAACCCTAACCCCCTAACAACAAACAACCTTAAACCCCTAACAACAAACAACCATAAACCCCTAACAAGAAACAACACTAACACCCTAACAACAAAAACCACTAAACCGCAACAAGAAACAACACTAAACCCCTAACAACAAACACTAACCTCCTAACAACAAACAACACTAAACCCCTAACAAGAAACTAACCTAACTCTGTAACAACAAACAACCCTAACCTCCTAACAACAAACAACCTTAACCCCCTAACAACAAACAACCCTAAACCCCTAACAACAAACAATCCTAACCCCCTAACAACCAACAACGCACACCCCCTAACCACAAACAACACTAACACCCTAACCACAAACAACACTAACCCCGTAAGAACAAACAACACTAACCCCCTAACAACAAACAACACTAACACCCTAACAACAAAAACTACTAAACCCCAACAAGAAACATCCCTAAACCCCTAACAACAAACACTAACCCCCTAACAACAAACAACACTAAACCCCTAACAAGAAACTAACCTAACCCCGTAACAACAAACAACCCTAACCTCCTAACAACAATCAACCTTAAACCCCTAACAACAAACAACCCTAAACCCCTATCAACAAACAACACTAACACCCTAACAACAAAAACCACTAAACCCCAACAAGAAACAACACTAAACCCCTAACAACAAACACTAAACCCCTAACAACAAACAACACTAAACCCCTAACAAGAAACTAACCTAACCCTGTAAAAACAAACAACCCTAACCTCCTAACAACAAACAACCTTAACCCCCTAACAGCAAACAACCCTAAACCCCTAACAACAAACAATCCTAACCCCCTAACAACCAATAACGCTCATCCTCTAACCACAAACAACACTAACACCCTAACCACAAACAACACAAACCCCGTAAGAACAAACAACACTAACCCCCTAACAACAAACAACACTAACACCCTAACAAAAAAAACTACTAAACCCCATCAAGAAAAAACCCTAAACCCCTAACAACAAACACTAACCCCCTAACAACAAACAACACTAAACCCCTAACAAGAAACTAACATAACTCCGTAACAACAAACAACCCAAACCTCCTAACAACAAACAACCCTAAACCCCTAACAACAAACAACCCTAATCTTCTAACAACAAACAACCCTAACCCCCTAACAAACAACAACACTAACCCCCTAACCACAAACAACACTAACACCCTAACAACAAAAACTACTAAAAAACAACAAGAAACAACCCTAAAGCCCTAACAACAAACACTAAGCCCCTAACAACAAACAACCATAAACCCCTAACAACAAACAACACTAACACCCTAACAACAAAAACCACTAAACCCCAACAAGAAACAACACTAAACCCCTAACAACAAACACTAACCACCTAACAACAAACACCACCAAACCCGTAACAAGAAACGAACCTAACCCTGTAACAACAAACAGCCCTAACCTCCTAACAACAAACAACCTTAACCCCCTAACAACAAACAACTCTAAACCCCTAACAACAAACAATCCTAACCCCCTAACAACCAACAACGCTCACCCCCTAACCAGAAACAACACTAACACCCTAACCACAAACAACACTAACCCCCTAACAACAAACAACACTAACACCCTAACAACAAAAACCACTAAACCCCAACAAGAAACAACCCTAAACCCCTAAAAACAAAGACTAACCCCCTAACAACAAACAACACTAAACCCCTAACAAGAAACTAACCTAACCCTGTAACAACAAACAACCCTAACCTCCTAACAACAAACAACCCTAACCCCCTAACAAACACCAACACTAACCCCCTAACCACAAACAACACTAACACCCTAACAACAAAAACTACTAAACCCCAACAAGAAACAACCCTAAACCCCTAACAACAAACACTAACCCCCTAACAACAAACAACCCTAAACCCCTAGCAACAAACAACCCTAACCCCCTAACAACAAACAACCCTAAACCCCTAACAACAAACAACACTAACACCCTAACAACAAACACCACGAACCCCCTAACAACAATCCTAACAACCTAACAACAAACAAAACTAACCCCGTAAAAATAAATTACCCTAAACCCCTAACAACAAACAACACTAACACCCTAACAACAAAAACCACTAAACCCCAACAAGAAACAACACTAAACCCCTAACAACAAACACTAACCCCCTAACAACAAACAACACTAAACCCCTAACAACAAACACTAACCCCCTAACAAGAAACAACCCTAAACCCCTAACAACAAAAAACACTATCCCCCTAACAACAAACACCACTAACCCCCTAACAACAATCCTAACAACCTAACAACAAACAACACTAACCCCCTAAAAATAAACTACTCTAAACCCCTAACAACAAACAACCCAAACCCCCTAACAACAAACAACCCTAAACCCCTAACAACAAACAACACTAACCCCCTAACCACAAACAACACTAACACCCTAACAACAAAAACTACTAAACCCCAACAAGAAACAACACTAAACCCCTAACTACATACACTAATCCCCTAACAACTAACAACCCTAACCCCCTAACAGCAAACAACCCTAAGTCCCTAACAACAAACAATCCTAACCCCCTAACAACCAACAACGCTCACCCCCTAAACACAAACAGCACTAACACCCTAACCACAAACAACACTAACCCCGTAAGAACAAACAACACTAACCCCCTAACAACAAACAACACTAACACCCTAACAACAAAAACCAGTAAAGCCCAACAAGAAACAACCCTAATCCCCTAAATACAAACTACACTAACCCCCTAACCACAAACAACACTAACACCCTAACAAGAAAAACCACTAAACCTCAACAAGAAACAACCCGAAACCCCTAAATAGAAACAACACTAACCACCTAACAACAACCCTAACCCCCTAATAACAAACAACCCTAACCCCCAACAACAAACTACTCTAACCCACTAACAACAAACAACCCTAACCTCCTAACAACAAACAACCCTAAACCCCTAACAACAAACAACACTAACACCCTAACAACAAAAAACACTAAACCCCAACAAGAAACAACACTAAACCCCTAACAGCAAACACTAACACCCTAACAACAAACAACACTAAACCCCTAACAAGAAACTAACCTAACCCTGTAACAACAAACAGCCCTAAACTCCTACCAACAAACACCTTAACCCCCTAACAACAAACAACCCTAAACCCCTAACAACAAACAGTCCTAAATCCCTAACAACCAACAACGCTCACCCACTAACCACAAACAACACTAACACCCTAACCACAAACAAAACTAACCCCGTAAGAACAAACAACACTAATCCCCTAACCACAATCAACACTAACACCCTAACAACAAAAACTACTAAACCCCAACAAGAAACAACCCTAAACCCCTAACAACAAACACTAACCCCCTAACAACAAACAACACTAAACCCCTAACAAGAAACTAACCTAACCCTGTAAAAACAAACAACCCTAACCTCCTAACAACAAACAACCCTAAACCCCTAACAACAAACTACCCTAACCCCCTAAAAATAAACTACTCTAAATCCCTAACAACAAACAACCCCAACCCCCTAGCAACAAACAACCCTAAAACCCAAACAACAAACAACCCTAACCTTCTAACAACAAAAAACCCTAACTCCCTAACAATCAACAACACTAACCCCCTAACCACAAACAACACTAACACCCTAACAACAAAAACTACTAAACCCCAACAAGAAACAACCCTAAACCCCTAACAACAAACACTAACCCCCTAACAACAAACAACACTAAACCCCTAACAAGAAACTAACCTAAACCCGTAAAAACAAACAACCCTAACCTCCTAAAAACAAACAACCTTAACCCCCTAACAGCAAACAACCCTAAACCCCTAACAACAAACAATCCTAACCCCCTAACAACCAATAACGCTCATCCTCTAACCACAAACAACACTAACACCCTAACCACAAACAACACAAACCCCGTAAGAACAAACAACACTAACCCCCTAACAACAAACAACACTAACACCCTAACAAAAAAAACTACTAAACCCCATCAAGAAAAAACCCTAAACCCCTAACAACAAACACTAACCCCCTAACAACAAACAACACTAAACCCCTAACAAGAAACTAACATAACTCCGTAACAACAAACAACCCAAACCTCCTAACAACAAACAACCCTAAACCCCTAACAACAAACAACCCTAATCTTCTAACAACAAACAACCCTAACCCCCTAACAAACAACAACACTAACCCCCTAACCACAAACAACACTAACACCCTAACAACAAAAACTACTAAAAAACAACAAGAAACAACCCTAAAGCCCTAACAACAAACACTAAGCCCCTAACAACAAACAACCATAAACCCCTAACAACAAACAACACTAACACCCTAACAACAAAAACCACTAAACCCCAACAAGAAACAACACTAAACCCCTAACAACAAACACTAACCACCTAACAACAAACACCACCAAACCCGTAACAAGAAACGAACCTAACCCTGTAACAACAAACAGCCCTAACCTCCTAACAACAAACAACCTTAACCCCCTAACAACAAACAACTCTAAACCCCTAACAACAAACAATCCTAACCCCCTAACAACCAACAACGCTCACCCCCTAACCAGAAACAACACTAACACCCTAACCACAAACAACACTAACCCCCTAACAACAAACAACACTAACACCCTAACAACAAAAACCACTAAACCCCAACAAGAAACAACCCTAAACCCCTAAAAACAAAGACTAACCCCCTAACAACAAACAACACTAAACCCCTAACAAGAAACTAACCTAACCCTGTAACAACAAACAACCCTAACCTCCTAACAACAAACAACCCTAACCCCCTAACAAACACCAACACTAACCCCCTAACCACAAACAACACTAACACCCTAACAACAAAAACTACTAAACCCCAACAAGAAACAACCCTAAACCCCTAACAACAAACACTAACCCCCTAACAACAAACAACCCTAAACCCCTAGCAACAAACAACCCTAACCCCCTAACAACAAACAACCCTAAACCCCTAACAACAAACAACACTAACACCCTAACAACAAACACCACGAACCCCCTAACAACAATCCTAACAACCTAACAACAAACAAAACTAACCCCGTAAAAATAAATTACCCTAAACCCCTAACAACAAACAACACTAACACCCTAACAACAAAAACCACTAAACCCCAACAAGAAACAACACTAAACCCCTAACAACAAACACTAACCCCCTAACAACAAACAACACTAAACCCCTAACAACAAACACTAACCCCCTAACAAGAAACAACCCTAAACCCCTAACAACAAAAAACACTATCCCCCTAACAACAAACACCACTAACCCCCTAACAACAATCCTAACAACCTAACAACAAACAACACTAACCCCCTAAAAATAAACTACTCTAAACCCCTAACAACAAACAACCCAAACCCCCTAACAACAAACAACCCTAAACCCCTAACAACAAACAACACTAACCCCCTAACCACAAACAACACTAACACCCTAACAACAAAAACTACTAAACCCCAACAAGAAACAACACTAAACCCCTAACTACATACACTAATCCCCTAACAACTAACAACCCTAACCCCCTAACAGCAAACAACCCTAAGTCCCTAACAACAAACAATCCTAACCCCCTAACAACCAACAACGCTCACCCCCTAAACACAAACAGCACTAACACCCTAACCACAAACAACACTAACCCCGTAAGAACAAACAACACTAACCCCCTAACAACAAACAACACTAACACCCTAACAACAAAAACCAGTAAAGCCCAACAAGAAACAACCCTAATCCCCTAAATACAAACTACACTAACCCCCTAACCACAAACAACACTAACACCCTAACAAGAAAAACCACTAAACCTCAACAAGAAACAACCCGAAACCCCTAAATAGAAACAACACTAACCACCTAACAACAACCCTAACCCCCTAATAACAAACAACCCTAACCCCCAACAACAAACTACTCTAACCCACTAACAACAAACAACCCTAACCTCCTAACAACAAACAACCCTAAACCCCTAACAACAAACAACACTAACACCCTAACAACAAAAAACACTAAACCCCAACAAGAAACAACACTAAACCCCTAACAGCAAACACTAACACCCTAACAACAAACAACACTAAACCCCTAACAAGAAACTAACCTAACCCTGTAACAACAAACAGCCCTAAACTCCTACCAACAAACACCTTAACCCCCTAACAACAAACAACCCTAAACCCCTAACAACAAACAGTCCTAAATCCCTAACAACCAACAACGCTCACCCACTAACCACAAACAACACTAACACCCTAACCACAAACAAAACTAACCCCGTAAGAACAAACAACACTAATCCCCTAACCACAATCAACACTAACACCCTAACAACAAAAACTACTAAACCCCAACAAGAAACAACCCTAAACCCCTAACAACAAACACTAACCCCCTAACAACAAACAACACTAAACCCCTAACAAGAAACTAACCTAACCCTGTAAAAACAAACAACCCTAACCTCCTAACAACAAACAACCCTAAACCCCTAACAACAAACTACCCTAACCCCCTAAAAATAAACTACTCTAAATCCCTAACAACAAACAACCCCAACCCCCTAGCAACAAACAACCCTAAAACCCAAACAACAAACAACCCTAACCTTCTAACAACAAAAAACCCTAACTCCCTAACAATCAACAACACTAACCCCCTAACCACAAACAACACTAACACCCTAACAACAAAAACTACTAAACCCCAACAAGAAACAACCCTAAACCCCTAACAACAAACACTAACCCCCTAACAACAAACAACACTAAACCCCTAACAAGAAACTAACCTAAACCCGTAAAAACAAACAACCCTAACCTCCTAAAAACAAACAACCTTAACCCCCTAACAGCAAACAACCCTAAACCCCTAACAACAAACAATCCTAACCCCCTAACAACCAACAAAGCTCACCCGCTAACCACAAACAGCACTAACACCCTAACCACAAACAACACTAACCCCGTAAGAACAAACAACACTAACCCCCTAACAGCAAACAACACTAACACCCTAACAACAAAAACTACTAAACCCAACAAGAAACAACTCTAAACCCCTAACAACAAACAACCCTAAACCCCTAACAAAAAACAACACTAACACCCTAACAACAAAAACGACTAAACCCCAACAAGAAACAACACTAAACCCCTAACAACAAACACTAACACCCTAACAACAAACAACACTAAACCCCTAACAAGAATCTAACCTAACCCTGTAAAAACCATCAACCCTAACCTCCTAACAACAAACAACCCTAACCCCCTAACAAACAACAGCACTAACCCCCTAACAACAAACAACACTAACACCATAACAACAAAAACTACTAAACCCCAACAAGTAACAACACTAAACCCCTAACAACAAACACTAACACCCTAACAACAAACAACACTAAACCCCTAACAAGAAACTAACCTAACCCTGTAACAACAAACAGCCCTAACCTCCTAACAACAAACAACCTTAACCCCCTAACAACAAACAACCCTAAACCCCTAAAAACAAACAATCCTAAACCCCTAACAACCAACAACGCTCACCCGCTAACCACAAACAACACTAACACCCTAACCACAAACAACACTAACCCGGTAAGAACAAACAACACTAACCCCCTAACAACAAAAACTACTAAACCCCAACAAGAAACATCCCTAAACCCCTAACAACAAACACTAACCCCCTAACAACAAACAACACTAAACCCCTAACAAGAAACTAACCTAACCCCGTAACAACAAACAACCCTAACCTCCTAACAACAATCAACCTTAAACCCCTAACAACAAACAACCCTAAACCCCTATCAACAAACACTAACACCCTAACAACAAAAACCACTAAACCCCAACAAGAAACAACACTAAACCCCTAACAACAAACACTAACCCTCTAACAACAAACAACACTAAACCCCTAACAAGAAACTAACCTAACCCCGTAACAACAAACAACCCTAACCTCCTAACAACAAACAACCTTAACCCCCTAACAGCAAACAACCCTAAACCCCTAACAACAAACAATCCTAACCCCCTAACAACCAATAACGCTCATCCTCTAACCACAAACAACACTAACACCCTAACCACAAACAACACAAACCCCGTAAGAACAAACAACACTAACCCCCTAACAACAAACAACACTAACACCCTAACAAAAAAAACTACTAAACCCCATCAAGAAAAAACCCTAAACCCCTAACAACAAACACTAACCCCCTAACAACAAACAACACTAAACCCCTAACAAGAAACTAACATAACTCCGTAACAACAAACAACCCAAACCTCCTAACAACAAACAACCCTAAACCCCTAACAACAAACAACCCTAATCTTCTAACAACAAACAACCCTAACCCCCTAACAAACAACAACACTAACCCCCTAACCACAAACAACACTAACACCCTAACAACAAAAACTACTAAAAAACAACAAGAAACAACCCTAAAGCCCTAACAACAAACACTAAGCCCCTAACAACAAACAACCATAAACCCCTAACAACAAACAACACTAACACCCTAACAACAAAAACCACTAAACCCCAACAAGAAACAACACTAAACCCCTAACAACAAACACTAACCACCTAACAACAAACACCACCAAACCCGTAACAAGAAACGAACCTAACCCTGTAACAACAAACAGCCCTAACCTCCTAACAACAAACAACCTTAACCCCCTAACAACAAACAACTCTAAACCCCTAACAACAAACAATCCTAACCCCCTAACAACCAACAACGCTCACCCCCTAACCAGAAACAACACTAACACCCTAACCACAAACAACACTAACCCCCTAACAACAAACAACACTAACACCCTAACAACAAAAACCACTAAACCCCAACAAGAAACAACCCTAAACCCCTAAAAACAAAGACTAACCCCCTAACAACAAACAACACTAAACCCCTAACAAGAAACTAACCTAACCCTGTAACAACAAACAACCCTAACCTCCTAACAACAAACAACCCTAACCCCCTAACAAACACCAACACTAACCCCCTAACCACAAACAACACTAACACCCTAACAACAAAAACTACTAAACCCCAACAAGAAACAACCCTAAACCCCTAACAACAAACACTAACCCCCTAACAACAAACAACCCTAAACCCCTAGCAACAAACAACCCTAACCCCCTAACAACAAACAACCCTAAACCCCTAACAACAAACAACACTAACACCCTAACAACAAACACCACGAACCCCCTAACAACAATCCTAACAACCTAACAACAAACAAAACTAACCCCGTAAAAATAAATTACCCTAAACCCCTAACAACAAACAACACTAACACCCTAACAACAAAAACCACTAAACCCCAACAAGAAACAACACTAAACCCCTAACAACAAACACTAACCCCCTAACAACAAACAACACTAAACCCCTAACAACAAACACTAACCCCCTAACAAGAAACAACCCTAAACCCCTAACAACAAAAAACACTATCCCCCTAACAACAAACACCACTAACCCCCTAACAACAATCCTAACAACCTAACAACAAACAACACTAACCCCCTAAAAATAAACTACTCTAAACCCCTAACAACAAACAACCCAAACCCCCTAACAACAAACAACCCTAAACCCCTAACAACAAACAACACTAACCCCCTAACCACAAACAACACTAACACCCTAACAACAAAAACTACTAAACCCCAACAAGAAACAACACTAAACCCCTAACTACATACACTAATCCCCTAACAACTAACAACCCTAACCCCCTAACAGCAAACAACCCTAAGTCCCTAACAACAAACAATCCTAACCCCCTAACAACCAACAACGCTCACCCCCTAAACACAAACAGCACTAACACCCTAACCACAAACAACACTAACCCCGTAAGAACAAACAACACTAACCCCCTAACAACAAACAACACTAACACCCTAACAACAAAAACCAGTAAAGCCCAACAAGAAACAACCCTAATCCCCTAAATACAAACTACACTAACCCCCTAACCACAAACAACACTAACACCCTAACAAGAAAAACCACTAAACCTCAACAAGAAACAACCCGAAACCCCTAAATAGAAACAACACTAACCACCTAACAACAACCCTAACCCCCTAATAACAAACAACCCTAACCCCCAACAACAAACTACTCTAACCCACTAACAACAAACAACCCTAACCTCCTAACAACAAACAACCCTAAACCCCTAACAACAAACAACACTAACACCCTAACAACAAAAAACACTAAACCCCAACAAGAAACAACACTAAACCCCTAACAGCAAACACTAACACCCTAACAACAAACAACACTAAACCCCTAACAAGAAACTAACCTAACCCTGTAACAACAAACAGCCCTAAACTCCTACCAACAAACACCTTAACCCCCTAACAACAAACAACCCTAAACCCCTAACAACAAACAGTCCTAAATCCCTAACAACCAACAACGCTCACCCACTAACCACAAACAACACTAACACCCTAACCACAAACAAAACTAACCCCGTAAGAACAAACAACACTAATCCCCTAACCACAATCAACACTAACACCCTAACAACAAAAACTACTAAACCCCAACAAGAAACAACCCTAAACCCCTAACAACAAACACTAACCCCCTAACAACAAACAACACTAAACCCCTAACAAGAAACTAACCTAACCCTGTAAAAACAAACAACCCTAACCTCCTAACAACAAACAACCCTAAACCCCTAACAACAAACTACCCTAACCCCCTAAAAATAAACTACTCTAAATCCCTAACAACAAACAACCCCAACCCCCTAGCAACAAACAACCCTAAAACCCAAACAACAAACAACCCTAACCTTCTAACAACAAAAAACCCTAACTCCCTAACAATCAACAACACTAACCCCCTAACCACAAACAACACTAACACCCTAACAACAAAAACTACTAAACCCCAACAAGAAACAACCCTAAACCCCTAACAACAAACACTAACCCCCTAACAACAAACAACACTAAACCCCTAACAAGAAACTAACCTAAACCCGTAAAAACAAACAACCCTAACCTCCTAAAAACAAACAACCTTAACCCCCTAACAGCAAACAACCCTAAACCCCTAACAACAAACAATCCTAACCCCCTAACAACCAACAAAGCTCACCCGCTAACCACAAACAGCACTAACACCCTAACCACAAACAACACTAACCCCGTAAGAACAAACAACACTAACCCCCTAACAGCAAACAACACTAACACCCTAACAACAAAAACTACTAAACCCAACAAGAAACAACTCTAAACCCCTAACAACAAACAACCCTAAACCCCTAACAAAAAACAACACTAACACCCTAACAACAAAAACGACTAAACCCCAACAAGAAACAACACTAAACCCCTAACAACAAACACTAACACCCTAACAACAAACAACACTAAACCCCTAACAAGAATCTAACCTAACCCTGTAAAAACCATCAACCCTAACCTCCTAACAACAAACAACCCTAACCCCCTAACAAACAACAGCACTAACCCCCTAACAACAAACAACACTAACACCATAACAACAAAAACTACTAAACCCCAACAAGTAACAACACTAAACCCCTAACAACAAACACTAACACCCTAACAACAAACAACACTAAACCCCTAACAAGAAACTAACCTAACCCTGTAACAACAAACAGCCCTAACCTCCTAACAACAAACAACCTTAACCCCCTAACAACAAACAACCCTAAACCCCTAAAAACAAACAATCCTAAACCCCTAACAACCAACAACGCTCACCCGCTAACCACAAACAACACTAACACCCTAACCACAAACAACACTAACCCGGTAAGAACAAACAACACTAACCCCCTAACAACAAACAACACTAACACCCTAACAACAAAACCTACTCAACCCCAACAAGAAACAACCCTAAACCCCTAACAACAAACACTAACCCCCTAACAACAAACAACACTAAACCCCTAACAAGGAACTAAGCTAACCCCGTAACAACAAACAACCCTAACCTCCTAGCAACAAACAACCTTAAACCCCTAACAACAAACAACCCTAAACCCCTAACAACAAACAACACTAACACCCTAACAACAAAAACCACTAAAGCCCAACAAGAAACAACCCTAAACCCCTAAATACAAACAACACTAACCCCCTAACCACAAACAACACTAACACCCTAACAACAAAAACCACTAAACCTCAAAAGAAACAACCCGAAACCCCTAAATAGAAACAACACTAACCACCTAACAACAACCCTAACCCCCTAACAACAAACAACCCTAACCCCCAACAACAAACTACTCTAACCCATTAGCAACAAACAACCCTAAGCCCCTAACAACAAAGAACCCTAACTCTCTAACAAGAAACAACACTAACCCCCTAACAACAACCAACACTAACCCCCTAACAACAAGCAACACTAACCCACTAAAAATAAACTACTCTAAACCCCAAACAACAAACAAGCCTAACCCCCTAACAACAAACAACCCTAAACCCCTAACAACAATCCACCCTAACCTTCTAACAACAAACAACCCTAACCCCCTAACAAACAACAACACTAACCCCCTAACCACAAACAACACTAACACCCTAACAACAAAAACCACTAAACCCAACAAGAAACAACCCTAAACCCCTAACAACAAACACTAACCCCCTAAGAACAAACAACACTAAACCCCTAACAATAAACTAACCTAACCCCGTAACAACAAACAACCCTAACCTCCTAACAACAAACAACCTTAAACCCCTAACAACAAACAACCCTAAACCCCTAACAACAAACAACACTAACACCCTAACAAAAAAAACCACTAAACCCCAACAAGAAACAACACTAAACCCCTAACAACAAACACTAACCCCCTAACAACAAACAACACTAAACCCCTAACAAGAAACTAACCTAACCCTGTAACAACAAACAACCCTAACCTCCTAACAACAAACAACCTTAACCCCTATACAACCAACAACACTAACCCCCTAACCACCAACAGCTCTAACCCAGTAAAAACAAAAAAAACTAACCCCCTAACAACAACCAACACTTATCCCCTAAAAACAAACAACACTAACCCCCAACAAGAAAGAACCCAAATCCTCTAAGAACAAACAACTCTAACACCCTAACAACAAAAAACTCGGAACCCCTAACAACAAGCAACACTAACCCACTAACAACAAACAACCCTAAACCCCTAACAACAAACAACCCTTACCACCTAACAACCAACAGCACTAACCCCTAAGCAAAAACACTAACACCCTAACAACAAAACCCACTAAACGCCAACAAGAAACAACCCTAAACACCTAACAACAAACAACACTAACCCCCTAACAACAAACAACACTAACACCCTAACAACAAAGATCCCTAACTCCCTAAAAACAAACAACACTAAGCCCCAACAACAAACAACACTAACCCTCTAACAACAACCCTAATCCCCTACCCACAAACAACACTAACCCACTAACAACAAACAAAACTAACCCCCTCAAAAACAACACAAACCCCAAACAGCAAACAACTCTCACACCCTAACAACAAACAACAGTAACCCCCTAACAACAAACAACCCTAAACCCCTAACATCAAAGAACACTAACACAATAACAACAAACAATCCTAACGCCGTAACAACAAACAACACTAACCCCCAACAGCAAAAACCCTAAACCCTAAAAACCAGAAACACTAAACCACTAACAACAAACAACCCTAACCCACTAAGAACAAACAACCCTAACACCCTAACAACAAACAACCTTAAACCCCTAACAACAAACAACCCTAAACCCCTAACAACAAACAATCCTAACCCCCTAACAACCAACAACGCTCACCCCCTAACCACAAACAACACTAACACCCTAACCGCAAACAACACTAACCCCGTAAGAACAAACAACACTAACCCCCAACAACAAACAACACTAACACCCTAACAACAAAAACCACTAAAGCCCAACAAGAAACAACCCTAAATCCCTAAATACAAACAACACTAACCCCCTAAAAACAAACAACACCAACACCCTAACAACAAAAACTACTAAACCCCAACAAGAAACAACCATAAACCCCTAACAACAAACACTAACCCCCTAACAACAAACAACACTAAACCCCTAAGAAGAAACTAACCTAACCCCGTAACAACAAACAACCCTAACCTCCTAACAACAAACAACCTTAAACCCCTAACAACAAACAACCCTAAACCCCTAACAACAAACAACACTAACACCCTAACAACAAAAAACACTAAACCCCAACAAGAAACAACACTAAACCCCTAACAACAAACACTAACCCCCTAACAACAAACAACACTAAACCCCTAACAAGAAACTAAACTAACCCTGTAACAACAAACAACCCTAACCTCCTAACAACAAGCAACCTTAACTCCCTAACAGCAAACAACCCTAAATCCCTAACAACAAACAATCCTAACCCCCTTACAACCAACAACGCTCACCCCCTAACCACAAACAGAACTAACACCCTAACCACAAACAACACTAACCCCGTAAGAACAAACAACACTAACCCCCTAACAACAAACAACACTAACACCCTAACAACAAAAACTACTAAACCCCAACAAGAAACAACCCTAAAACCCTAACAACAAACACTAACCCCCTAACAACAAACAACACTAAACACCTAACAAGAAACTAACCTAACCCCGTAACAACAAACAACCCTAACCTCCTAACTACAAACAACCTTAAACCCCTAACAACAAACAACCCTAAACCCCTAACAACAAACAACACTAACACCCTAACAACAAAAACCACTAAATTCCAACAAGAAACAACACTAAACCCCTAACAACAAACACTAACCTCCTAACAACAAACAACACTAAACCCCTAAGAAGAAACTGACCTAACCCTGTAAGAACAAACAACCCTAACCTCGTAACAACAAACAACCGTAACCCCCTAACAAACAACAACACTAACCCCCTAACCACAAACAACACTAACACTCTAACAACAAAAACTATTAAACCCCAACAAGAAACAACCCTAAACCCCTAACAACAAACACTAACCCCCTAACAACAAACAACACTAAACCCCTAACAAGAAACTAACCTAACCCCGTAACAACAAACAACCCTAACCTCCTAACAACAAACAACATTAAACCCCTAACAACAAACAACCCTAAACCCCTAACAACAAACAACACTAACACCCTAACAACAAAAAACACTAAACCCCAACAAGAAACAACACTAAACCCCTAACAACAAACACTAACCCCCTAACAACAAACAACACTAAACCCCTAACAAGAAACTAACCTAACCCTGTAACAATAAACAACCCTAACCTCCTAACAACAAACAACCCTAACCCGCTAGCAAACAACAACACTAACCCCCTAACCACAAACAACACTAACACCCTAACAACAAAAACTACTAAACCCCAACAAGGAACAACCCTAAACCCCTAACAACAAACACTAACCCCCTAACAACAAACAACACTAAACCCCTAAGAAAAAACTAACCTAACCCCGTAACAACAAACAACCCTAACCTCCTAACAACAAACAACCTTAAACCCCTAACAACAAACAACCCTAAACCCCTAACAACGAACAACACTAACACCCTAACAACAAAAACCACTAAAACCCAACAAGAAACAACAGTAGACCCCTAACAACAAACACTAACCCCCTAACAACAAACAACACTAAACCCCTAACAAGAAACTAACCTAACCCTGTAACAACAAACAACCCTAACCTCCTAACAACAAACAACTTTAACCCCCTAAACAACCAACAACACTAACCCCCTAACCACCAACAGCACTAACCCAGTAAAAACAAAAAAAACTAACCCCCTAACGACAACCAACACAAATCCTCTAAGAACAACTCTAACCCCCTAACAACAAAAAACTCGGAACCCCTAACAACAAGCAACACTAACCCACTAACAACAAACAACCCTAAACCCCTAACAACAAACAACCCTTACCCCCTAACAAGCAACAGCACTAACCCCTAGGCAAAAACACTAACACCCTAACAACAAAACCCACTAAACCCCACAAGAAACAACCCTAAACACCTAACAACAAACAACACTAACCCCCTAACAACAAACAACACTAACACCCTAACAACAAAGATCCCTAACCCCCTAAAAACAAACAACAGTAAGCCCCAACAACAAACAACACTAACCCTCTAACAACAACCCTAATCCCCTAACTACAAACAACACTAACCCACTAACAACAAACAAAACTAACCCCCTAAAAAACAACACAAACCCCGAACAACAAACAACTCTCACAATCTAACAACAAACAACACTAACCCCCTAACAACAACAACAATAACCCCCAAAAATGGACAACACTAACACCCTAACAACAAACACTACTAAACCCAACTAGGAACAACCCTAAAGCCCTAACAACAAACAACACTAACCTCCTAACAACAAACAACCCCAAACCCCTAACATCAAAGAACACTAACACCCTAACAACAAACAACCCTAACGCCCTAACAACAAACAACACTAACCCCCAAACAGCAAACAACCCTTAACCCTAAAAAGCAGAAACACTAACCCACTAACAAAAAACAACCCTAACCCACTAAGAACAAACAACCCTAACACCCTAACAACAAACAACCTTAAACCCCTAACAACAAACAACCCTAAACCCCTAACAACAAACAATCCTAACCCCCTAACAACCAACAACACTCACCCCCTAACCACAAACAACATTGACACCCTAACCACAAACAACACTAACCCCGTAAGAACAAACAACACTAACCCCCTAACAACAAACAACACTAACACCCTAACAACAAACAACCCTAAACCCCTAACATCAAAGAACACTAACACCCTAACAACAAACAATCCTAACGCCGTAACAACAAACAACACTAACCCCCGAACAGCAAAAACCCTAAACCCTAAAAACCAGAAACACTAACCCACTAACAACAAACAACCCTCACCCACTAAGAACAAACAACCCTAACACCCTAACAACAAACAACCTTAAACCCCTAACAACAAACAACCCTAAACCCCTAACAACAAACAACACTAACACCCTAACAACAAAAACCACTGAAGCCCAACAAGAAACAACCCTAAACCCCTAAATACAAACAACACTAACCCCCTAACAACAAACACCACTAACCCCCTAACAACAATCCTAACAACCTAACAACAAACAACACTAACCCCCTAAAAATAAACTACTCTAAACCCCTAACAACAAACAACCCTAACCTTCTAACAACAAACAACCCTAACCCCCTAACAAACAACAACACTAACCCCCAACGACAAACAACACTAACACTCTACCAACAAAAACTACTAAACCCCAACAAGAAACAACCCTAAACCCCTAACAACAAACACTAACCCCCTAACAACAAACAACACTAAACCCCTAACAAGAAACTAACCTAACCCCGTAACAACAAACAACCCTAACCTCCTAACAACAAACAACCTTAAACCCCTAACAACAAACAACCCTAAACCCCTAACAACAAAAAACACTAACACCCTAACAACAAAAAACACTAAACCCCAACAAGAAACAACACTAAACCCCTAACAACAAACACTAACCCCCTAACAACAAACAACACTAAACCCCTAACAAGAAACTAACCTAACCCTGTAACAACAAACAACCCTAACCTCCTAACAACAAACAACCTTAAACCCCTAAGCAACCAACAACACTAACCCCCTAACCACCAACAGCACTAACCCAGTAAAAACAAAAAAAACTAACCCCTAACAACAACCAACACTTATCCCCTAAAAACAAACAACACTAACCCCCAACAAGAAAGAACCCAAATCCTCTAAGAACAAACAACTCTAACCCCCTAACAACAAAAAACTCGGAAGCCCTAACAACAAGCAACACTAACCCACTAACAACAAACAACCCTAAACCCCTAACAACAAACAACCCTTACCCCCTAAAAACCAAGAGCACTAACCCCTAAGCAAAAACACTAACACCCTAAAAACAAAACCCACTAAACCGCAACAAAAAACAACCCTAAACACCTAACAACAAACAACATGAACCCCCTAACAACAAACAACACTAACACCCTAACAACAAAACCACTAAAGCCCAACAAGAAACAACCCTAAACCCCTAAATACAAACAACACTAACCCCCTAACCACAAACAACACTAGCACCCTAACAACAAAAACTGCTAAACCCCAACAAGAAACAACCCTAAACCCCTAACAACAAACACTAACCCCTAACAACAAACAACACTAAACCCCTAACAAGAAACTAACCTAACCCCGTAACAACAAACAACCCTAACCTCCTAACAACAAACAACCTTAAACCCCTAACAACAAACAACCCTAAACCCCTAACAACAAACAACACTAACACACTAACAACAAAAACCACTAAACCCGAACAAGAAACAACACTAAACCCCTAACAACAAACACTAACCCCCTAACAACAAACAACACTAAACCCCTAACAAGAAACTAACCTAACCCTGTAAGAACAAACAGCCCTAACCTCCTAACAACAAACAACCCTAACCCCGTAACAAACAACAACACTAACCCCCTAACCACAAACAACACTAACAACCTAACAACAAAAACTAATAAACCCCAACAAGAAACAACCCTAAACCCCTAACAACAAACACTAACCCCCTAACAACAAACAACACTAAACCCCTAACAAGAAACTAACCTAACCCTGTAAGAACAAACAGCCCTAACCTCCTAACAACAAACAACCTTAACCCCCTAACAACAAACAACCCTAAACCCCTAACAACAAACAACACTAACACCCTAACAACAAAAACCACTAAACTCCAACAAGGAACAACACTAAACCCCTAACAACAAACACTAACCCCCTAACAACAAACAACACTAAACCCCTAACAAGAAACTAACCTAACCCTGTAACAACAAACAGCCCTAACCTCCTAACAACAAACAACCTTAACCCCCTAACAACAAACAACCCTAAACCCCTAACAACAAACAACCCTAAACCCCTGACAAGAAACAACACTAACACCCTAACAACAAAAACCACTAAACCCCAAAAAGAAACAACACTAACCCCCTAACAACAAACACTAACCCCCTAACAACAAACAACACTAAACCCCTAACAAGAAACTAACCTAACCCTGTAACAACAAACGACCCTAACCTCCTAACAACAAACAACCCTATCCCCTAACAAAAAACAACACTAACCCCCTAACCACAAACACTAACACCCTAACAACAAAAACTACTAAATCCCAACAAGAAACAACCCTAAACCCCTAACAACAAACACTAACCCCCTAACAACAAACAACACTAAACCCCTAACAAGAAACTAAGCTAACCCCGTAACAACAAACAACCCTAACCTCCTAACAACAAACAACCTTAACCCCCTAACAACAAACAACCCTAAACCCCTAACAACAAACAATCCTAAACCCCTAACAACCAACAACGCTCACCCCCTAACCACAAGCAACACTAACACCCTAACCACAAACAACACAAACCCCGTGAGAACAAACAACACTAACCCCCTAACCACAAACAACACTAACACCCTAACAACAAAAACTACTAAACCCCAACAAGAAACAACCCTAAACCCCTAACAGCAAACACTAACCCCCTAACAACAAACAACACTAAACCCCTAACAAGAAACTAACCTAACCCCTTAACAACAAACAGCCCTAACCTCCTAACAACAAACAACCTTAAACCCCTAACAACAAACAACCCTAAACCCCTAACAACAAACAACAGTAACACCCTAACAGCAAAAACCACTAAACCCCAACAAGAAACAACAGTAAACCCCTAACAACAAACACTAACCCCCTAACAACAAACAACACTAAACCCCTAACAATAAACTAACCTAACCCTGTAACAACAAACAACCCTAACCTCCTAACAACAAACAACCCTAACCCCCTAACAAACAACAACACTAACCCCCTAACAACAAACAACACTAACACCATAACAACAAAAACTACTAAACCCCAACAAGAAACAACCCTAAACCCCTAACAACAAACACTAACCCCCTAACAACAAACAACACTAAACCCCTAACAAGAAACTAACCTAACCCCGTAACAAAAGACAACCCTAACCTCCTAACAACAAACAACCTTAAACCCCTAACAACAAACAACCCTAAACCCGTAACAACAATCAACACTAACACCCTAACAACAAAAACCACTAAACCCCAACAAGAAACAACACTAAACCCCTAACAACAAACACTAATGCCCTAACAACAAACAACACTAAACCCCTAACAAGAAACTAACCTAACCCTGTAACAACAAACAGCCCTAACCTCCTAACAACAAACCACCTTAACCCCCCTAACAACAAACAACCCTAAACCCCTAACAACAAACAACCCTAACCCCCTAACAACCAACAACTCTCACCCCCTAACCACAAACAACACTAACCCCGTAAGAACAAACAACACTAACAACCTAACCACAAACAACACTAACACCCTAACAACAAAAACTACTAAACCCCAACAAGAAACAACCCTAAACCCCTAACAACAAACACTAACCCCCTAACAACAAACAACACTAAACCCCTAACAAGAAACTAACCTAACCCCGTAACAACAAACAACCCTAACCTCCTAACAACAAACAATCTTAAACCCCTAACAACAAACAACCCTAAACCCCTAACAACAAACAACACTAACACCCTAACAACAAAAAACACTAAACCCCAACAAGAAACAACACTAAACCCCTAACAACAAACACTAACCCCCTAACAACAAACAACACTAAACCCCTAACAAGAAACTAAACTAACCCTGTAACAACTAGCAACCCTAACCTCCTAAGAACAAACAACCTTAACCCCCTAACAACAAACAACCCAAAACCCCTAACAACAAACAATCCTATCCCCCTAACAACCAACAACACTCGCCCCCAACCACAAAGAACACTAACACCCTAACCACAAACAACACTAACACCCTAACAACAAAAACCACTAAAGCCCAACAAGAAACAACCCTAAACCCCTAAATATAAACAACACTAACCCCCTAACCACAAACAACACTAACACCCTAACAACAAAAACCACTAAACCTCAACAAGAAACAACCCGAAACCCCTAAATAGAAACAACACTAACCACCTAACAGCAACCCTAACCCCCTAACAACAAACAACCCTAACCCTCAACAACAAACTACTCTAAACCACTAACAACAAACAACCCTAAGCCCCTAACAACAAAGAACCCTAACTCTCTAACAAGAAACAACACTAACCGCCTAACAACAAAAAACACTAACCCCCTAACAACAAACACCACTAACCCCCTAACAACAATCCTAAAAACCTAACAGCAAACAACACTAACACCCTAACAAGAAAGAACCCAAATCCTCTAACAACAAACAACTCTAACCCCCTAAGAACAAACAACTCTGAACCCCTGACAACAAACACCACTAACCCACTAACACCAAACAACTCTAACCCCTAAAAACCAAAAACACAAACCCACTAACAACAAACAACACTAACCCACTCACAACAAACAACCCTAACACCCTAACAACAAACAACACTAACCCCCTAACAACAAACAACACTAAACCCCTAACATCAAACAACACTAACCCCCTAACAACTAACAACACTAACACCCTAACAACAAACAACACTAACACCCTAAGAACAAAAACCACTAAACCGCAGCAAGAAACAACCCTAAACCCCGAAATACAAACAACACTAACCCCCTAACCACAAACAACACTAACAGCCTAACAACATAAACCACTAAACCTCAACAAGAAACAACCCCAAACCCCTAAATAGAAACAACACTAACCACCTAACAACAACCCTAACCCGCTAACAACAAACAACCCTACCCTCCAACAACAAACTACTCTAATCCCCTAACAATAAAAAACCCTAACCCCTAACATCAAACAACACTAACCCCTGAACAACAAACAACCCTAACCCCCAAACAACAAACAACCCTAACCCCCTAACAACAAACAATCCTGTCCCCCTAACAACCAACAACACTAACCCCCTAACCACAAAAAACACTAACACCCTAACAACAAATATCACTAAACCCCAACAAGAAATAACCCTAAAACCGTAACAACAAACAACACTAACACCCTAACAACACACAACCCTAACCAAACAACAAACAACCCTAACTCACTAACAACAAACAACCCTAACTCCCTAACAACAAACATTCCTATCCCTCTAACAACCAACAACACTAACCCCCTAACCACAAACAACACTAACACCCTAACAACAAAAACCACTAAACCCCAACAAGAAACAACCCTAAACCCCTAACAACAAACCACACTAACCCCCTAACAACAAACAACCCTAACCAAACAACAAACTACCCTAACCCACCAACAACAAACAACACTAACCCCCTAACAAGAACCTACCCTAACCCCGTAACAACAAACAAACCTAACCCCTAAAAACAAACAACACTAACCCCCTAAAAACAAACAACCCTAAACCCCTAACAACAAACAACACTAACCTTCTAACAACAAACAACCCTAAACCCCTAACAACCAACAAGACTAACCCCCTAACCACAAACAACACTAACACCCTAACAACAAAAACATCTAAACCCCAACAAGAAACAACACTAAACCCCTAACAACAAACAACAATAACCCCCTAACAACACACAAAACGAAACCCCTAACAAGAAACTAACCTAACCCCGTAACAACAAACAACACTAACCCCGTAACAACAAACAACCCTAACCCACAAAAAACAAACAACCCTAAACCCCTAACAACAAACAATCCTAACCCCCTAAGAACCAACAACACTAACACCCTAACCACAAACAACACTAACACCCGAAAAACAAAAACCACTAAACCCCAACAAGAAACAACCCTAAACCCCTAACAACAAACAACACTAACCCCCGAACAACACACAACCCTAACCAAACAACAAACAACCCTAACCCACCAACAACAAACAACACTAACCCCCTAACAAGAACCTACCCTAACCCCCTAACAACAAACAACCCTAAACCCCTAAAATCAAAGAACACTAACACCCTAACAACAAACACCCCTAACCCCCTAACAACAAACAACACTAACCCCCAAACAACAAACAACCCTAACCCCTAAAAACCATAAACACTAACCCACTAACAACAAACAACCCTAACCCACTATCAACAAACAACCCTAACACCCTAACAACAAACAACACTAACCCCCGAAGAACAAACAACCCTAACCCCTAACATCAAACAGCACTAACCCCGTAACAGCAAACAACCCCAACCCCCAAGCAACAAACAACCCTAACCCCCTAACAACAAACAATCCTATCCCCCAACAACCAACAACACTAACCCCCAACCACAAACAACACTAACACCCTAACAACAAAAACCACTAAACCCCTACAAGAAATAACCCTAAACCCCTAACAACAAACAACACTAACCCCCTAACAACACACAACCCTAACCAAACAAAAAACAACCCTAATCCACTAACAACAAACAACCCTAACACCCTAACAACAAACAACACTAAACCCCTAACAACAAACAACCCTAAAACCCTAACATCAAACAACACTAACCCCGTAACAAAAAACAACCCTAACCCCCAAACAACAAACAACCCTAACCCCCTAACAACATAGAACCCTAACTCTCTAACAAGAAACAACACTTACCCCAACAACAAAAAACACTAACCCCCTAACAACAAACACCACTAACTCCCTAACAACAATCCTAAAAACCTAACAACAAACAACACTAACCCCCTAAAAATAAACTACACTAAACCCCTAACAACGAACAAACCTAACCCCCTAACAACAAACAACCCTAAACCCCTAAGAACAAACAACCCTAACCTTCTAACAACAAACAACCCTAACCCCCAATCAACCAACAACACTAACACCCTAACCACAAACAACACTAACACCCTAAAAACAAAAACTACTAAACCCCAACAAGAAACAACCCTAAACCCCTAACAACAAACACTAACCCCCTAACAATAAACAACACTAAACCCCTAACAAGAAACTAACCTAACCCCGTAACAACAAACAACCCTAACCTCCTAACAACAAACAACCTTAAACCCCTAACAACAAACAACCCTAAACCCCTAACAACAAACAACACTAACACCCTAACAACAAAAAACACTAAACCCCAACAAGAAACAACACTAAACCCCTAACACCAAACACTAACCCCCTAACAACAAACAACCCTAACCTTCTAACAACAAACAACCCTGACCCCCTAACAACCAACAACACTAACCCCCTAACCACAAACAACACTAACACCCTAACAAGAAAAACCACTAAACCCCAACAGGAAACAACACTAAACGCCTAAGAAAAAACAACAATTATCCCCTAACAACAAACAACACGAAACCAATAACAAGAAACTACACTAAACCCGTAAAAACAAACAACACTAACCCCGTAACAACAAACGTCCCTAACCCCCAAACAACAAACAACCCTAACCACCTAACAACAAAGAATCCTTACCCCCTAACAACCAACAACACTAACACCCTAACCAAAAACAACACTAACACCCGAAAAACAAAAACCACTAAACCCCAACAAGAAACAACCCTAAACCCCTAACAAACAACACTAACCCCCTAACAACACACAACCCTAACCAAACAACAAACAACCCTAACCCACTAACAACAAACAACACTGACCCCCTAAAAAGAACCTACCCTAACCCCGTAACAACAAACAACCCTAACCCCTAACAACAAACAACCCTAACCCCCTAACAACAAACAACCCTAAACCGCTAACATCAAAGAACACTAACACCCTACCAACAAATAACCCTAACCCCCTAACAACAAACAACACTAACCCCCAAACAACAAACACCCTAACCCCTAAAAACCAAAAACACTAACCCACTAACAGCAAACAACCCTATCCAACTAACAACAAACAACCCTAACACCCTAACAACAAACAACACTAACCCTCTAACAACAAACAACCCTAACCCCTAACATCAAACAACACTAACCCCGTAACAACAAACAACCCTAACCCCCTAACAACAAACATTCCTATCCCCCTAACAACCAACAACACTAACCCCATAACCACAAACACCACTAACACCCTAACAACAAAAACCACTCAACTCCAACAAGAAACAACCCTAAAGCCCTAACAACAAACAATACTAACCCCCTAACAACACACATCCCTAACCAAACAACAAACAACCCTATCCCACTAACAACAAACAACCCTAACACCCTAACAACAAACACTAACCCCCTAACAACAAACAACCCTAAACCCCTAACAACCAACAACCGTAAACACCAAACAACAAACACCACTAACCCACTAACAACAAACAACACTAAACCCCTAACAAGAAACAACCCTAACCCCTAAAAAAAAAAAACACTAACCCCCTAACAACAAACAACCCTAACACCCTAACAACAAACAACACTAACCCCCTAACAACAAACAACACTAAACCCCTAACATCAAACAACACTAACCCCCTAACAACAAAGAAAACTAACACCCTAACAACAAACAACACTAACACCCTAACAACAAAAACCACTAAACCCCAGCAAGAAACAACCCTATACCCCTAAATAGAAACAACACTAACCCCCTAACCACAAACAACACTAACAGCCTAACAACAAAAACCACTAAACCTCAACAAGAAACAACCCAAAACTCCTAAATAGAAACAACACTAACCACCTAACAACAACCTAACCCGCTAACAACAAACAACCCTAACCGCCAACAACAAACTACTCTAACCCACTAACAATAAACAACCCTAAGCCCCTAACAACAAAGAACCCTAACTCTCTAAGAAGAAACAACACTAAACCCCTAACAACAAAAAACACTAACCCCCTAACAACAATCCTAACAACCTAACAACAAACAACACTAACCCCCTAAAAATAAACTACCCTAAACCCGTAACAACAAACAACCCTAAACCCCTAACAACAAACAACACTAAACCCATAACAACAAACAAACCTAACCTTCTAACAACAAACAACCCTAACCCCCTAACAACCAACAACACTAACCCCCTAACCACAAACAACACTAACACCCTAACAACAAAAACATCTAAACCCCAACAAGAAACAACACTAAACCCCTAACAACAAACAACAATAACCCCCTAACAACAAAAACCACTAAACCCCTAACAAGAAAATAACCTAACCCCGTAACAACAAACAAACCTAAACCCCAAACAACAGATAACCCTAACCCGCTATCAAGAAACAATCCTAACCCTCTAACAACCAACAACACTAAACCCCTAACCACAAACAACACTAACACCCTAACAACAAAAACCACTAAACCCCAACAAGAAACAACCCTAAACCCCTAACAACAAACAACACTAACCCCCTAACAACACACAACCCTAACCAAACAACAAACAACCCTATCCCACTAACAACAAACAACACTAACCCCCTAACAAGAACCTACCATAACCCCGTAACAACAAACAACCCTAACCCCTAACAACAAACAACCCTAACCCCCTAAACAACCAAAAACACTAACCCCCTAACCACCAACAGCACTCACCCAGTAAAAACATAAAACACTAACCCCCTAAGAACAACCACTACGTATCCCCTGAAAACAAACAGCACTAACCCCTAACAAGAAAGAACCCAAATTCTCTAACAACAAACAACTCTAACCCCCTAACAACAAACAACTCTGAACCCCTGACAACAAACACCACTAACCCACTAACAACAAACAACACTAACCCCCTAACAAGAAACTACCCTAACCCCTAAAAACCAAAAACACTAACCCACTAACAACAAACAACCCTAACAGCCTAACAACAAACAACACTAACCCCCTAACAACAAACAACACTAAACCCCTAACATCAAACAACACTAACCCCCTAACAACAAACAACACTAACACCCTAACAACAAACAACACTAACAGCCTAACAACAAAAACCACTAAACCTCAACAAGAAACAACCCCAAACCCCTAAATAGAAACAACACTAACCACCTAACAACAACCCTAACCCCCTAACAACAAACAACCCTAACCCCCAGCAAGAAACTACTCTAACCCACTAACAACAAACAACCCTAAGCCCCTAACAACAAAGAACCCTAACACTCTAAAAAGAAACAACACTAACCCCCTAACAACAAAAAACACTAACCCCCTAACAACAAACACAACTAACCCCCTAACAACAATCCTAACAACCTAACAACAAACAACACTAACCCCCTAAAAATAAACTACACTAAACCCCTAACAACAAACAACCTTAAACCCCTAACAACAAACAACACTAAACCCATAACAACAAACAACCCTATCCTTCTAACAACAAACAACCCTAACCCCCTAACAAACAACAACACTAACCCCCTAACCACAAACAACACTAAAACCCTAACAACAAAAACATCTAAACCCCAACAAGAAACAACACTAAACCGCTAACAACAAACAACAATAATACCCTAACAGCAAAAACCACTAAACCCCTAACAAGAAACTACCCTAACCCCGTAACAACAAACAAAACTAAACCTGCAACAAGAAACAACCCTAACCCCCAAACAACAAACAACCCAAACCCCTAACATCAAACAACACTAACCCCATAACAACAAACAACCCTAACCCACTAAAAACAAACATTCCTCTCCCCCTAACAACCAACAACACTAACCCCCTAACCACAAACAACACTAACACCCTAACAACAAAAACCACTAAACCCCAACAAGAAACAACCCTAAACCCCTAACAACCAACAACACTAACCCCCTAACAACACACAACCCTATCCAAACAACAAACTACCCTAACCCACCAACAACAAACAACACTAACCCCCTAACAAGAACCTACCCTAACCCCGTAACAACAAACAACCCTAACCCCTAACAACAAACAACACTAACCCCCTAACAACAAATAACCCTAACCCCCTAACAACAAACAACACTAACCCCCAAACAACAAACAACCCTAACCCCTAAAAACCAAAAACACTAACCCATTAACAACAAACAACCCTAACCCACTAACAACAAACAACCCTAACACCCTAACAACAAACAACACTAACCCCCTAACAACAAACAACCCTAACCCCTATCATCAAAGAACACTAACCCCGTAACAACAAACAACCCTAACCCCCAAACAAGAAACAACCCTAACCCCCTAACAACAAACAATCCTATCCCCCTAACAACCAACAACACTAACCCCCTAACCACAAACAACACTAACACCCTAACAACAAAAACCACTAAACCCCAACAAGAAACAACCCTAAACTGCTAGCAACAAACAACACTAACCCCCTAACAACACACAACCCTAACCAAACAGCAAACAACCCTAACCCACCAACAACAAACAACACTAAACCCCTAACAAGAAACTAACCTAACCCCGTAACAACAAACAACCCTGACCTCCTAACAACAAACAACCTTAACCCCCTAACAACAAACACCCCTAAACGCCTAACAACAAACAATCCTAACCCCCTGACAACCAACAACACTAACCCCCTAACCACAAACAACACTAACACCCTAACCACAAACAACACTAACCCCGTAAGAACAAACAACACTAACCCCCTAACAACAAACAACACTAACACCCTAACAACAAAAAACACTAAACCCCAACAAGAAACAACACTAAACCCCTAACACCAAACACTAACCCCCTAACAACAAACAACCCTAACCTTCTAACAACAAACAACCCTGACCCCCTAACAACCAACAACACTAACCCCCTAACCACAAACAACACTAACACCCTAACAAGAAAAACCACTAAACCCCAACAGGAAACAACACTAAACGCCTAAGAAAAAACAACAATTATCCCCTAACAACAAACAACACGAAACCAATAACAAGAAACTACACTAAACCCGTAAAAACAAACAACACTAACCCCGTAACAACAAACGTCCCTAACCCCCAAACAACAAACAACCCTAACCACCTAACAACAAAGAATCCTTACCCCCTAACAACCAACAACACTAACACCCTAACCAAAAACAACACTAACACCCGAAAAACAAAAACCACTAAACCCCAACAAGAAACAACCCTAAACCCCTAACAAACAACACTAACCCCCTAACAACACACAACCCTAACCAAACAACAAACAACCCTAACCCACTAACAACAAACAACACTGACCCCCTAAAAAGAACCTACCCTAACCCCGTAACAACAAACAACCCTAACCCCTAACAACAAACAACCCTAACCCCCTAACAACAAACAACCCTAAACCGCTAACATCAAAGAACACTAACACCCTACCAACAAATAACCCTAACCCCCTAACAACAAACAACACTAACCCCCAAACAACAAACACCCTAACCCCTAAAAACCAAAAACACTAACCCACTAACAGCAAACAACCCTATCCAACTAACAACAAACAACCCTAACACCCTAACAACAAACAACACTAACCCTCTAACAACAAACAACCCTAACCCCTAACATCAAACAACACTAACCCCGTAACAACAAACAACCCTAACCCCCTAACAACAAACATTCCTATCCCCCTAACAACCAACAACACTAACCCCATAACCACAAACACCACTAACACCCTAACAACAAAAACCACTCAACTCCAACAAGAAACAACCCTAAAGCCCTAACAACAAACAATACTAACCCCCTAACAACACACATCCCTAACCAAACAACAAACAACCCTATCCCACTAACAACAAACAACCCTAACACCCTAACAACAAACACTAACCCCCTAACAACAAACAACCCTAAACCCCTAACAACCAACAACCGTAAACACCAAACAACAAACACCACTAACCCACTAACAACAAACAACACTAAACCCCTAACAAGAAACAACCCTAACCCCTAAAAAAAAAAAACACTAACCCCCTAACAACAAACAACCCTAACACCCTAACAACAAACAACACTAACCCCCTAACAACAAACAACACTAAACCCCTAACATCAAACAACACTAACCCCCTAACAACAAAGAAAACTAACACCCTAACAACAAACAACACTAACACCCTAACAACAAAAACCACTAAACCCCAGCAAGAAACAACCCTATACCCCTAAATAGAAACAACACTAACCCCCTAACCACAAACAACACTAACAGCCTAACAACAAAAACCACTAAACCTCAACAAGAAACAACCCAAAACTCCTAAATAGAAACAACACTAACCACCTAACAACAACCTAACCCGCTAACAACAAACAACCCTAACCGCCAACAACAAACTACTCTAACCCACTAACAATAAACAACCCTAAGCCCCTAACAACAAAGAACCCTAACTCTCTAAGAAGAAACAACACTAAACCCCTAACAACAAAAAACACTAACCCCCTAACAACAATCCTAACAACCTAACAACAAACAACACTAACCCCCTAAAAATAAACTACCCTAAACCCGTAACAACAAACAACCCTAAACCCCTAACAACAAACAACACTAAACCCATAACAACAAACAAACCTAACCTTCTAACAACAAACAACCCTAACCCCCTAACAACCAACAACACTAACCCCCTAACCACAAACAACACTAACACCCTAACAACAAAAACATCTAAACCCCAACAAGAAACAACACTAAACCCCTAACAACAAACAACAATAACCCCCTAACAACAAAAACCACTAAACCCCTAACAAGAAAATAACCTAACCCCGTAACAACAAACAAACCTAAACCCCAAACAACAGATAACCCTAACCCGCTATCAAGAAACAATCCTAACCCTCTAACAACCAACAACACTAAACCCCTAACCACAAACAACACTAACACCCTAACAACAAAAACCACTAAACCCCAACAAGAAACAACCCTAAACCCCTAACAACAAACAACACTAACCCCCTAACAACACACAACCCTAACCAAACAACAAACAACCCTATCCCACTAACAACAAACAACACTAACCCCCTAACAAGAACCTACCATAACCCCGTAACAACAAACAACCCTAACCCCTAACAACAAACAACCCTAACCCCCTAAACAACCAAAAACACTAACCCCCTAACCACCAACAGCACTCACCCAGTAAAAACATAAAACACTAACCCCCTAAGAACAACCACTACGTATCCCCTGAAAACAAACAGCACTAACCCCTAACAAGAAAGAACCCAAATTCTCTAACAACAAACAACTCTAACCCCCTAACAACAAACAACTCTGAACCCCTGACAACAAACACCACTAACCCACTAACAACAAACAACACTAACCCCCTAACAAGAAACTACCCTAACCCCTAAAAACCAAAAACACTAACCCACTAACAACAAACAACCCTAACAGCCTAACAACAAACAACACTAACCCCCTAACAACAAACAACACTAAACCCCTAACATCAAACAACACTAACCCCCTAACAACAAACAACACTAACACCCTAACAACAAACAACACTAACAGCCTAACAACAAAAACCACTAAACCTCAACAAGAAACAACCCCAAACCCCTAAATAGAAACAACACTAACCACCTAACAACAACCCTAACCCCCTAACAACAAACAACCCTAACCCCCAGCAAGAAACTACTCTAACCCACTAACAACAAACAACCCTAAGCCCCTAACAACAAAGAACCCTAACACTCTAAAAAGAAACAACACTAACCCCCTAACAACAAAAAACACTAACCCCCTAACAACAAACACAACTAACCCCCTAACAACAATCCTAACAACCTAACAACAAACAACACTAACCCCCTAAAAATAAACTACACTAAACCCCTAACAACAAACAACCTTAAACCCCTAACAACAAACAACACTAAACCCATAACAACAAACAACCCTATCCTTCTAACAACAAACAACCCTAACCCCCTAACAAACAACAACACTAACCCCCTAACCACAAACAACACTAAAACCCTAACAACAAAAACATCTAAACCCCAACAAGAAACAACACTAAACCGCTAACAACAAACAACAATAATACCCTAACAGCAAAAACCACTAAACCCCTAACAAGAAACTACCCTAACCCCGTAACAACAAACAAAACTAAACCTGCAACAAGAAACAACCCTAACCCCCAAACAACAAACAACCCAAACCCCTAACATCAAACAACACTAACCCCATAACAACAAACAACCCTAACCCACTAAAAACAAACATTCCTCTCCCCCTAACAACCAACAACACTAACCCCCTAACCACAAACAACACTAACACCCTAACAACAAAAACCACTAAACCCCAACAAGAAACAACCCTAAACCCCTAACAACCAACAACACTAACCCCCTAACAACACACAACCCTATCCAAACAACAAACTACCCTAACCCACCAACAACAAACAACACTAACCCCCTAACAAGAACCTACCCTAACCCCGTAACAACAAACAACCCTAACCCCTAACAACAAACAACACTAACCCCCTAACAACAAATAACCCTAACCCCCTAACAACAAACAACACTAACCCCCAAACAACAAACAACCCTAACCCCTAAAAACCAAAAACACTAACCCATTAACAACAAACAACCCTAACCCACTAACAACAAACAACCCTAACACCCTAACAACAAACAACACTAACCCCCTAACAACAAACAACCCTAACCCCTATCATCAAAGAACACTAACCCCGTAACAACAAACAACCCTAACCCCCAAACAAGAAACAACCCTAACCCCCTAACAACAAACAATCCTATCCCCCTAACAACCAACAACACTAACCCCCTAACCACAAACAACACTAACACCCTAACAACAAAAACCACTAAACCCCAACAAGAAACAACCCTAAACTGCTAGCAACAAACAACACTAACCCCCTAACAACACACAACCCTAACCAAACAGCAAACAACCCTAACCCACCAACAACAAACAACACTAAACCCCTAACAAGAAACTAACCTAACCCCGTAACAACAAACAACCCTGACCTCCTAACAACAAACAACCTTAACCCCCTAACAACAAACACCCCTAAACGCCTAACAACAAACAATCCTAACCCCCTGACAACCAACAACACTAACCCCCTAACCACAAACAACACTAACACCCTAACCACAAACAACACTAACCCCGTAAGAACAAACAACACTAACCCCCTAACAACAAACAACACTAACACCCTAACAACAAAAACCACTAAACCCCAACAAGAAACAACCCGAAACCCCTAAATACAAAAAGCACTAACCCCCTAACAACAACCCTAACCCCCTAACAACAAACAACCCTAACCCCCAACAACAAACAACTCTAAACCACTAACTACATACAACCCTAATCCCCTAACAACAAAGAAAACTAACTCTCTAACAAGAAACAACACTAACCCCCTAACAACAAAAAACACTAACCCCCTAACAAACACCACTAACACCCTAACACCAATCCTAACAACCTAACAACAAACAACACTAACCCCTTAAAACAAACTACCCTAAACCCCTAACAACAAACAACCCTAACCCCCTAACAACCAACAACAGTAAACCCCTAACCACAAACAACACTAACATCCTAACAACAAAAACCACTAAAGTACAACAAGAAACAACCCTAACCCCCTAACAACAAACAACCCTAACCCCCTATACAACCAACAACACTAACCCCGTAACCACCAACAGCACTAACCCAGTAAAAATAAAAAAAAATACTAACCCCCAACAACAACCAACACTTATCCCCTAAAAACAAACAACACTAACCCCCAACAAGAAAGAACCCAAATCCTCTAACAACAAACAACTCTAACCCCCTAACAACAAAAAACTCTGAACCCCTAACAACAAACAACACTAACCCACTAACAACAAACAACACTAACCCCCTAACAACAAACAACCCTAAGTCTCTAACAACAAACAACCTTCTACCCCTAAAATCCAACAACCCAAAACCCCTAACAACAAAAGTAACCACCTATCAACAAACAACCCTAACCCCATAACAACCAACAACACTAACCCCCATCCACAAACAACACTAACCCCCTAACAACACACAACACTAACCCTCTTACAAAAAAAAATCCTAACCCCCTAACAACAAACAACACTAACCCCTTAACAACAAACATCCCTAACCCACTAACAACAAACAAAACTAACGCCCTAACAAACAACATTAACCCCCGACCAGAAACAACACTAACCCCCTAACAAAAATCAACCCTAACTCCCTAACAACAAACAACCCTAACCCACTAACAACAAACAACCCTAACACCCTAACAACAAACAACACTAACCCCCTAACAACAAACAACCCTGAACCCCTAACAACAAACAACACTATACCCCTAACAACAAACAACCTTAACCCCCTAACAACAATCAAACCTAGCCCCCAAACAACAAACAACCCTAACCCCCAAACAACGAACAACCCTAACCCCCTCACGAAAACAACCCTAAGCCCCTAACAAGCACAACTCTAAACCCCGAAAATACAATCGTAACCCCGTAACAAACACAACCCTAACCCCCTAACAAAGCCTAACAATAACTTTAAACCTGACCATAAGCATAACCCCAAACCCTAGCACTAACTCTAACTCTAAACCTAACACTAACTTAGCCCTGCCCTTTATCGTAAACCTAGCCTTAACCCTAACCTTACCCCTACCCGAACCCTAACTCCATACCTAACCCGAACACTAAACTTGACCCTACTCTAACTTTAACTCTAACGTGACTATTAACTGAAACATCACCCTAACCCTACGCCTAAATCTAACTCGAGCCCTAACCATAACAATTACCCTAAACCCTCGCCTTAACTGTAAACCTAACCCTAACCCTCACCCTAATCCTTAACCGTATCCCCAACCCTAAACCTGACGCTATCCCCAAACTTATCCCTAACCCTAACCCTAATACGAACAGTAACCCAAATCTAACCCTAACCCTAATATTAAACCTAAACTTAAATCTACCCTAACCATAAACCTAACCCTAACACCCTAAACCTAACGTCTAACACCGTCTATAATCCTAACCCTTATCATAACCCTCACCCTTAACCTAAACTTCACACTAACCCTAAACCTAACCTAACGCTGACCCTAGACATAACGCCTAACCCTAACCGAACCCTAAACCTATCCTTAACACTAACCTGAACACAAACCCAAACCCTAGCCCTCACCAGAAAAATAACCCTCACCCTATCCTGAACTTCATCCAAACACTAACCATAACCTTAACCCTAAACCTAGACCTAACCCAAACCCTAACCTCAAACCTAACTCTAAGAATAACGCTAGTCCATCTGTAACCCTAAACCGAACACTTACAATAGCCCTGAACCTAACCCTAAACTTAATCCTAATCCTAAACCTAGACCTAATCCTAACCCTAACCCTAACTCTAACCTTGACCCTAAATAGAACACTAAGTCTAACCCTCAACTTGGACCTAAACCTAAATCTTACCCTACACTTAACCCTAACCCTAAACCTAACCCTCACTCTAACTCTAACCCTAATCATAACACTTACCCTAAACCCTCACCTTAACTGTAAAACTAACCGTAACCCTCACCCTAACCCCTAACCGTATCCCACAACGCTAACCCTAATGCTATCCCTAACCCTAACCCTAACACTAACCTGAAACCCCTGAGCCCTAATGATAAACCTAACCCTAACACAAACCCTAACCCTAACACCAAAGCCTAGCAAAAACCTTAACCCTAACTCTCACACTAACTCTAACACTAACCCGAAACCTAATCATGAACCTAACCCTAACCCTAAACCAAACCTAACCATGACCAGAAACACAAGGTCTAACCGGAACCCTCACCCAAAACCTAATCCTAAACTACACCTCTAACTCTAACACTTTACCATAACCATAATCCAAACCCTACCCAACCCTAACCCTAAACCTAACCCTCACCCCAACCACAACGCCTAACACAACCATAACCCTTACCCTAACCGTAACACTAAACTTAACCCTAACCTTAAATCTAACCCTAACCCTAAAACTAAACACAACCCATGAACTTAACCCTAACCCTGAACATAACCTTAACACTAACCTGAAAACAAGCCCAAACCTTAGCCATAACCCTAACCCTCACCCTGTCTTAAACTTCACCCTATCCCTAACCTAAAACTCACCCTGACTTTAACCCTAACCCTACCCCTAAACCTAACCCTCACCTTAACCTTGGCCCACCTGTAACCCTAAACCTAACCCTTACAATAACTCTGACCCTAATCCTCGCCCTAAACCTAATTCTAATCCTAACCCTGACCCTAACCCTAACCTAACCTTAACCCTATCTTTAAGCCTACCATAATCTTAAACCTAACCCTAACCCTTAACCCTAACTCTAACCCTAACCCTAGCCCTAACCCTAATCTTAACTGTAACACTTTCCCAAAATCCTCATCTTAACTGTAAATGTAACTCTAACTCTTACCCTAACCCTAAACTTAACCCTAATTATAACCCTAACCTAAACCTAACTGAAATGCTAACCCTTAACCGTAACTCTAACGCTAATCCTTAGCCTAAACCTAACCTTAACCCTAAACCTAACCCTAACCACTGACCCTAACTCTAACCCTAAGCCTAAGCCGAACCCGAACCCTTAACCAAAATTTCACCCTAAGCATAACACTAAGCCTACCCTAACTTCATTCAAACCCTAACCCTAAGCAAAACTAACACTAACACTAAACCTAACCCTAACCCTAAACCTAACCCTAACCCTGACTCTAACCTGAACCCAAACCCCTAACCCTAACCCTCTCGCAGAACATAAATTCACTGTAACCCTAAACACTAAATCTCCCCAACCCTGACCCTAACCATAAACATAATCCCAACACTAAACTTAAACCTAACCCTGACTCTAACTCTAACTTTAACCCTAAAACTTACCCTACACACGCAGTTTGAATGGAAACCTAGCACTATCCCTCACCCTAACATCTAAACCTAACCCCAACCCTGAACCCAACCCTATCTCTAACTAAAAACTAGTCCTAAACCTAACTATGACTTAACCCTAACACTTACCCTAACTCTAAACCTGACCTTAACCCTAAACTTAATTCTAACCTTAACCCTAACCCTAACCCCAACACTAACCCTAAGCTCAACACTCACCCTTAACTTAAACTTCACCCTAACCCTAACCCTAAACCAAACACTAACCCTAACCCTAAACCTAACCTTAAACCTGACCCTAACATTAACCCAAACACTTAACGCTAAACCTAACACTAAGCCTAACCCTAACCTTAACCTAAACACCAAAGCCTAATCCTAACCCTCATCCTTAACCTAAACTTCACCCTAAACCTAAGCCTAACCCTAACCCTAAAATTACACCTAACCCTAAACTATCCTCTAACTCTCGCCCTAACCCTAACTCTAACCCTAACCCTGGTAAACCCTGGTAGTAACACCCTAAAACATCAGCTTAACTGTAAATGTAACACTAAGCCTCACACAAACCCCTAACCCTTTCCCTAACCCTATCACTCATCCTAACCCTAACCCTGACCTAAACTTAATCCTTACCCTAACCCTAAACTTAACGCTAACCTTAACTCTACCCTAAACCTAACAATAACTCTAAACCGGACCCTAACCCTAACCCTAAACCCTAGATCTAACTCGAACTCTAAACCTAACCCTAACCCTAACCTGGCCCCACCCTTTACAGTAAAGCTAGCCTTAACCCTAACCTTACCCCTACCCTAACCCTAAACCTAACCCTTACAATATCAATAACCCCTAGCAGGGTCCTGCCTAGTCTCTCCCACCTCATCACTCCTTACAAAGAGCCCTGCTTTGTCTCTCCCACATCCTCACTCCCTAAGCAGGGCTCTGCCTGTCCTCTCCCACCTCCTCACTCTCTATGCAGGACTCTGCCTTGTTCTCCCACCTCTTCACTCCCTACACAGGGCCCTGGCTAGTGTCTCCCATCTTCTCACTCCATACACAGCTTTCTGCCTGTTCTTTCCCACTTCCTCACTTCCTACACGGAGCCCTGCCTGGTCTCTCCCACCTCCTCACTCCCTACACCAGTCCCTGCCTGATCTCTCCTACCTCCTCACTCCCTGCACAGGGCCCTGCCTGGTCTCTCCCACATCCTTACTCCATACAAAGGGACTTGCCTGATCTCTGGCCTCCTCACTCCCTGCACAGAGCCCTGCCTGGTCTCTCCCAACTCCTCACTCCCTATTCAGGTCTCTGAATGTTTCTCCCACCTCTTCACTCCCTACACAGGGCCCTGCCTGCTGTCTTCCATCTTCTCACTCCCTACACAAGTTTCTGCCTATTCTCTCTCACCCCCTCACTTGCTAAACACAGTCCTGCCTGTTCTTTCCCACCTCCTGACTCAGTACACAGGTCTCTGCCTGGTCTCTTCCAACTCCTCACTCCCTAGACAGGGCCCTGCCTGGTCTCTGCCACCTCCTCACTCCCTACACAGGTCTCTGACTGCTCCCTGCCACCTCCTCACTCCCTACACAGGGCCCTGCCTGGTATCTCCCACCTCCTCACTCCCTACACAGGGCTCTGTCTTTTCTCTCCCACCTCCTCAGTCCCTACACAGGTATCTGGGTGGTCTCTCCCACCTCCTCACTCCCTTTACAGGGCCCTGATGATCTCCCCCACCTCCTCACTCCCTAAACAGGACCCTGCCTGGTCTCTCCACCTCCTTACTCCCTGCACAGGGCTCTGGCTAGTCTCTCCTACATCCTCACTCTTTATACAGCATCCTACCTGGTCTCTCTCACCTCCTCACTCCCTATGCAGGTCTCTGCCTGGTCTCTCCCACCTCCTCACTCCCTACACAGGTCCCTGACTGGCCTCTCTCACCTCCTCACTCCCTTTACAGGGCCCTGATGATCTCTCCCACCTCCTCACTCCCTAAACAGGGCCCTGCCTGGCCTCTCCCACATCCTCAATTCACACAGGGCCCTGCCTCCTCTCTCTCACATCCTGACTGCACACACAGGGCCCTAACTGGTCCCTCCCACCTTCTCCATCCCTACACAGGTCTCTGCATGGTTCTCCCACCTCCCCATTCCCTACAAGGGTCTCTGCCTGTTCTCTCCCACCTCTTCAATCCCTAGACAGGGCCCTGCCTCTTCTCTCCCACTTCCTCACTCCCTACTCAGGGCCCTGCCTGGTATTTCTAACCTCCTCAGGCCACACACAGGGCCCTGCCTGGTCTCTCCCAAATCCTCACTCCCTACACAGGACTCTGCCTGGTCTCTCCCAACACCTCACTCCCTACAAAGGGCCCTGCCTGGAATCTCCCACCTCCTCACACCCTACCCAGGGTCCTGCCTAGTCAATCCCACCTCCTCACTCCCTACGCAGGGCTCTGCCTGTCCTCTCTCGCCTTCTCACTCCCTACGCAGGACTCTGCCTGGTTCTCCACCTCTTCGCTCCCTACACAGGGCCTTGCCTGGTCTCTCCTACCTCCTCACTCCCTACACAGTTCTCTGCCTGTTCCCTCCCATTCCTCAATCCCTACACAGGTCTCTGGGTGGTCTTTCCCACCTCCTTACTACATACACAGGTGTTAGCCTGTTTTCTCCCTCCTCCTCACTCCCTACACAGGGCCCTGATGTTCTCTCGCACCTGCTCACTCCCTAAACAAGCCACTGCCTGGTCTCTCCACCTCCTTACTCCCTCCACAGGGCCCTGCCTGGTCTCTCTCACCTCCTCACTCCCTACACAGGGCCATGCCTGGCCTCTCCCACCTCCTCACTCCCTACACAGGGCTCTGCCTGGTCTCTATCACCCCCTCACTCCCTACACAGGGTCCTGCCTTACCTCTCCCACCTCCTCAGTCCCTGCACTGTGTTTCTGGCTGTTATCTCCCTTCTTCTCACTCCCTACACAGGGCTGTGCTTGTTCTCTCCCATCTCCTCACTCCCTATACAGGGCCCTGCCTGGTGTATCCCATCTGCTCACTTCCTGCACAGGGCCCTGATGATCTCTCCTACATCCTCACTCCCTACACAGGGCCCTGCCTGGCATCTCCACCTCCTTACTCCCTACACACAGACCTGCCTGGTCTCTTCCACATCCTCACTCTGTACACAGGGTCCTACCTGGTCTCTCCCACCTCCTCACTCCCTACACAGGGCCCTGCCTGGTCTCTCCTAACACCTCACTTCCTACACAGGGCTCTGCCTGATCTCTCCCACATCCTGACTCCCTACTCAGGTATCTGGGTGGTCTCTCCCAACTCCTCACTGTGTATGCAGGGCCTTACCTGTTCTCTATCACCTCCTCACTCCCTACACAGGGCCCTGATGGTCTCTCCCACCTCCTCACTCCCTACACAGGGTCCTGCCTGGTCTCTCCCACTTCCTCAATCCCTACACAGGTCCCTGACTGATATCTCCACCACCTTACTTCCTACACACAGCCTTGCCTGTTCTCTTCCACATCCTCACTCTGTACACAGGGTCCTACCTGGTCTCTCCCACCTCCTCACTCCCTACACAGGGCCCTGCCTGGTCTCTCCTAACACCTCACTTCCTACACAGGGCTCTGCCTGATCTCTCCCACATCCTGACTCCCTACTCAGGTATCTGGGTGGTCTCTCCCAACTCCTCACTGTGTATGCAGGGCCTTACCTGTTCTCTATCACCTCCTCACTCCCTACACAGGGCCCTGATGGTCTCTCCCACCTCCTCACTCCCTACACAGGGTCCTGCCTGGTCTCTCCCACTTCCTCAATCCCTACACAGGTCCCTGACTGGTATCTCCACCACCTTACTTCCTACACACAGCCTTGCCTGTTCTCTTCCACATCCTCACTCTGTACACAGGGTCCTACCTGGTCTCTCTCACCTCATCACTCCCTACACAGGGCCCTGCCTGGTCTCTCCTAACACCTCACTCCCTACACAGGGCTCTGCCTGGCCTCTCCCATCTCCTCACTCCCTACACAGGGCCCGGCCTGGTCTCTCCTTCTTCTCAATCCCTACACAGGTCTCTGCCTCTTCTCTCCAAGATACTCACTCCGTACACTGGGCCCTGCCAGGTCTCTCCCACCTCCTCAGTCCCTTCACAGGTCTTTGCCTGGTCTCTCCCACATCTCTGCCTCTTCTCTCCTGCATCCTCACTCCCAACATAGGGCCCTGCCTGGTCTCTCCCACCTTCTCACTCCCTACACAGGACGCTGCCTGGCCTCTCCCACCTCCTCAGGACCTACACAGGTCCCTGCCTGGTCTCTTCCAGCTCCTCACTCCCTACACAGGTGTCTGCCTGGATTCTCCCACCTCCTCACTCCTTACACAGGGCCCTGCCTGGTATGTCCCTCCTCCTCACTCCCTACAGAGGGCCCTGCCTGGTGTCTCCCTTCTGCTTACTCCCTACATATGTCTCTGTCTCTTCTCTGCCACCTCCTCACTCTCTACACAGGGCCCTGCCTGATCTCTGGCACATTCTCACTCCCTACACAGGACCTGTGTGGTCTCTCCCAACACCTCACTCCCTCCACAGGGCCCTGCCTGGATGCTCCCTCCCCCTCACACCCTGCACAGGGTCCTGCTTGGTCTCTCCCACCTCATCACTCCTTACACAGGGCCTGCCTGGTCTCTCCCATCTCCTCACTCCCTATACTTGGCTCTGCCTGGTCTCTCCCATCTCCTCACTCCCTAAGCAGGACTCTGCCTGGGTCTCCCTCTTCTTCACTCCCTACACAGGGCCCTGTCTGGTGTCTCCCATCTTCTCTATGCACAGAGCCCTGCCTGGTCTGTCCCACCTCCTCACTCCCTACACTCTTCTCTGCCTGTTCTCTCCCACCTCCTAACTCCCTGCACAGGGCCCTGCCTGGTCTCTCCCATATCCTTACTCCATACAGGGACATGCCTGATCTCTGGCCAACTCACTCCCTACAGAGGGCCCTTCCTGGTCTCTCCCATCTCCTCACTCCCTATGCAGGTCTCTGAATGGTTCTCCCACCTCTTCACTCCCTACACAGGGCCCTGCCTGCTCTCTACCATCTTCTCAATCCCTACACAGGTTTCTGCCTATTCTCTCCCACCTCCTCACTCCCTACACAGGTCCCTGCTTCGTCTCTCCCACCTCATCACTCCTTACACAGGGCCCTGCCTGGTCTCTCCTACATTCTCACTCTTTACACAGCATCCTACCTGGTCTCTCTCACCTCCTCACTCCCTATGCAGGTCTCTGCCTGGTCTCTCCTAAGGCCTAACTCCCTACTCAGGTCCCTGCCTGACCTCTCCCACCTCCTCACTCCCTAGACATGGCCGTGCCTGGTTGCTCCCAGCCCCTCACTCCCTACTCAGGGCCCCGCCTTTTCTCTCCCACCTCCTCCATCCCTGTAAAGGTCTCTGCCTGGTCTGTCCCACCTCCTTACTCCCTACAGAGTTCTCTGCCTGTTCTCTTCCACATCCTCACTCCTTACACAGGGCCCTTCCTGGTCCCTCCCACCTCCTCACTTCCTACACCTGTCCCTGCCTGGTCTCTTCCATCTCCTCTCTCCCTACTCAGGGCCCTGCCTGGTCTCACCCACCTCCTCACTCCCTACAAAGGTCTCTGTCTGGTCTCTCAGCTCTTCACTCCCTACACAGGTTTCTGTCTCTTTTGTCCCACCATCTTACTCCCTATACAGTGCCCTGCCTGGTCTCTCACTCTCTATACAGGGCCCTGCATGGTCTCTCCCACCTCCTGACTCCCTTCACAGTGCCCAGCCTAGTCCCTCCCACCTCCTCACTCCCTACACAGGTTAGGGTTTAGGGTTTACTTTAGTGTTAGGGTTATGGTTCGGGATCGGGTTTAGGGGTTAAGGTTAGGTTTTAGGGTTTAGTGTTCGAGTTTAGGGTCAGGGTCAGTTTTTAGTGTCAGGGTCAGGGTTTATGGTCAGGGTTTAGGGTCAGGGTCAGGGTCAGGGTTAGGGGTTAGGGTCAGGGTTAGGTTTAGGGTTTGTTTTTATGGTTAGGGTTTAGGGTTTAGGATTAGGGTTGGGGTAAGGTTAGGGCTATGTGTTAGGGCTAGGGGTTAGGGTTTAGTGTTTAGTGATAGAGTTTAGGGTCAGGGTCAGAGTCAGTGTTTAGTGTCAGGGTCAGAGTTTAGGGTCAGGGTTAGGGTCACGGTCAGGGTTAGGGTCATGGTCAGGGTTTAGGGTCATTGTCACGGTTTAGGGTCAGGGTCTGGGTCAGGGTTAGGGGTTAGAGTCAGGGTTAGGTTTAGGGTTTGGGTTTAGGGTTAGGATTTAGGGTTTAGGGTTAGGGCTAGGGTTAGTTTTAGAGGTTAGAGGTTAGGGTTAGGGTTAGGGCTAGGGCTAGGGCTTGGTGTTAGGGCTAGGTCTAGGGCTAGGGTTTTAGGGCTAGAGTTTAGGGTTAGGGTTAGGGTTTTGGGTTAGGCTGATGGTTAGAGTTTAGGGTTAGGGTTCATGGTTAGTGTTAGGGTTAGTGTTAGGGTTTAGGGTTAGGGTTAGGGTTTAGGGTTAGCAGTTAGTGTTAGGGTTAGTGTTCAGGGTTAGGGTTTGGGTTTAGGGTTAGCGGTTAGTGTTAGGGTTAGTGTTCAGGGTTAGGGTTAATGTTTAGGGTTAGGTTTTAGGGTTCGAGTTAGTGTTAGGGTTAGGGCTAGGGCTAGGGCTAGGACTTGGGCTAGGGCCTAGGGCTAGGGCTAGTGATATGGTTTGTGTTTAGGGTTCGGGTTTGCGTTCACGTTAGGCTTCGGTTTAGGATTTGGGTTAGGGTTTTGGGTAAGGGTTATTGTTAGGTTCAGGGCTATTGTAAGGGTTAGGTTTAGGGTTACAGGTGGACTAGCGTTATGATTAAAGTTTAAGTTTAGGGTTTGGGTTAGGTTTAGATTTAGGGTTAGGGTTTGGATGAAGTTTACGATATGGTGAGTGTTATTTTTAAGGTTAGGTCTAGAGTTTGGGTTCGTGTTCAGGTTAGTGTTAAGGTTAGGTTTAGCGTTTGGATTAGGGTTAGGGGTTATGTTTGGGGGTAGGGTTATGTTTAGATTTAGGGTTAGTGTGAAGTTTAGGTTAAGAGTGAGGGTTACAGTTAGGGTTAGGGTAAGGGTGAGGGTTAGGGTCAGAGTTATTGTAAGGGTTAGGTTTAGGGTACTACAGGTGGGCCAAGGTTAAGTTTAGGGTTTGATTTAGGGGTAGGGTTAGGGTTAAAGTTAGGGTGAGCTTTAGCTTAGGGATAGGGTGAAGTTTAAGATAGGCTGAGGGTTAGTTTTAGGGTTATGGTTAAGGTTTGAGTTTGGTTTCAGGTTAGTGTTAAGGTTATGTTTAGGGTTAGGGTTAAGTTTACGGGTTCTTTTTAGTTTTAGGGTTAGGGTTAAATTTTAGGTTAGGGTTAAGTTTAGTGTTATGGTTAGGATTAGGGTCACGGTTTGTGTTAGTCTTTGTCGTTTGGGTGAGGGTTAGGTTTAGGGTTCGGGTTGGGTAGGGTTAGGATTCTGGTTATGGTAAGGTGTTAAGGGTTAGAGTTTTAGTTTAGGGTTAGGGTTTGGGTGAGGGTTCCGGTTAGTCATTGTGGTTCTGGTCATGGTTAGGTTTGGTTTAGGGTTAGGGTTAGGTTTATTATTAGGTTTCAGGTTAATGTTAGAGTTAGAGTTAGGGTGAGACTTAGGGTTAAGGTTTGGGTTAGGCTTTGGTGTTAGGGGTTAGGGTTTGGGTTAGGGGTTAGGGTTATCGTTAGGGCTTAGGGGTTCAGGTTAGTGTTAGGGTTAGGAATAGCATTAGGGTTAGGGTTGCGGGATACGGTTAGGGGTTAGGGTGAGGGTTGCGGTTAGTTTTACAGTTAAGGTGAGGGTTTAGGGTAAGTGTTATTCTTAGGGTTAGAGTTAGGGTTAGGTTCAGGGTTAGGGTTAGGTGTAGGGTAAGATTTCGGTTTAGGTTCAGGTTTAGAATTAGAGTTAGTGTTCTATTTAGGATCAAGCTTAGAGTTTGGGTTAGGGTTAGGATTAGGGTTAGGTCTAGGGTTAGGTTCAGGGCTAATGTAAGGCTTAGTTTTAGGGTTACAGGTGGAGTAGTGTTATGGTTAGAGTTAGGTTTAAGGTTAGGGTTTGGGTTAGGTTTAGGTTTAGGGTGAAGGTTAGGGTTAGTGTTGGATGAACCTTAGGACGGGGTGAGGGTTATTCTTATGATTAGGGCTGAAGTTTGATTTTGTGTTCAGGTTAGTGTTAAGGTTAGTTTTAGGGTTCGGGTTAGTGTTAGGAGTTACGTTTAGGGTTAGTGTTAGGTTTAGGTTCAGGGTTAGAGTGATGTTTAGGTTCATAGTGAGGGTCAAGGTAAGGGTTAGGATTACGGTGAGGATTATACTTAGTGTTAGAGTTTACGTTTAGGGTGTTAGGGTTAGGTTTATGGTTAGGGTAGGGTTAAGTTTAGGGTTAATGTAACGGTTAGTATTAGATTAGTGTTACTGTTCGTGTTTGGGTTAGGGTTAGGGATAAGTTTAGGGATAGCGGCAGGTTTAGGGTTGGGGATTCGGTTAGGGGTTCGGGTGAGGTTTAGTGTTAGGTTTACAGTTAAGGTGAGGGTTTAGGGTAAGTGTTATGGTTAGGGTTAGAGTTAGAGTTAGGGTTAGGGTTAGGGTGAATTTTCAGTTAATAGTGAGGGTTAGGTAAGGGTTAGGGTTAAGGTTAGAGTTAGGATTAAGATTAGTGTTAGGGTTAGGTTTAGGGTTAGGGATAGGATAGGGGTAAGGTTAGGGTTAAGGCTAGGTTTACGGTCAAGGGTACGTCTAGGTTAGGGTTAGGATTGGGTGTAGAGTTAGAGTTAGTGCTAGGGTTTAGGGGTAGGGTTCGGGTCAGGTTTAGAGTTTTTGTTAGTGTTAGGGTTAGGGTAGAGTTAAGGTTAGGGTTAAGTTTAGGGTTAGGGTAAGGGTTATGTTTAGGTCAGGGTTAGGGTTAGGGTTAGGGATAGGGTTAGGTTTAGGGAAAGGGTTAGGGTTCGTGTGAGGGTTAGTGTTAGATTTACAGTTAAGCTGGTGTTTTACAGTGTTACGGTTAGGGTCAGGGTTAGAGTTAGAGTTAGGGTTAGGGCTAGACTGAGGGGATATTTAGGGTTAGGTTTAATTTTAGGGTTAATTTTAGGGTTAATAGATGTATAGGGTGAAAGTTAAGTTAAGATTAGCGTTAGGGTAAATATTAGAGTTAGGTGTTTGGGTTAAGGTTAGGATCAGGTTAGGGTTAAGTTTAGGGTTAGTGTTAGTGTCAGGGTTAGGTTTTGGTGTTTGGGTTAATGTTAGGGTTAGCTTTAGGGTTAGGGTTTAGTTTAAGGTTAGGGTCAGGGTGCAGTTTAAGTTAAGTGTGAGGGTTGAGCTTAGGGTTAGTGTTAGGGGTTAGGGTTAGGGTTAAGGTTAGGATTAGGATTAGGGTTAAGATTAGTTTTAGGGTTAGGGTAAGTGTTACGGTTAAGTCATGGTTAGGTTTAGGGCTAGGTAAAGGTTAGAGATAAGATTAGGTTAAGGGTAGGGTTTAGGTTTAGATGTTAGTGTGAGGGTTAGTGCTAGGTTTCCATTTAAGCTGAGTGTGTAGGGTAAGTTTTAGGGTTAGGATTAGGGTTAGAGATAGATTTAGGGTCAGGGTTAGGATTATGTTTAAGGTTAGGGTTAGGTATATGGTTAGGATTAGGGTTAGGGTCAGGGTTGGGGAGATTTAGTATTATGTTTAGTTTTAGGGCTAGGGTTAGGGTGAAGTTTATGTTAAGCGTGAGGGTTAGGGTTAGGGTTAGGGGGAAGGGTTCAGGTTAGGGTCAGGGTTAGGGTTTGCGTTAGGTTTAGGGTTAGCTTTAGTTTTGGTTAGGGTTAGGATTTGAATGAAGTTAGGGTAGGTTTAGGGTTATGGGTAGGGTGAAATTTTGGTTAGAGTTATTGTTCGGGGTTAGGGTTAGGTTTGAGTTTATCGTAGGGTTAAAGTTAGGGTTAAGGTTAGGTTAGGGTTATGGTCAGGGTTAAGATTAGGATTAGGTTTAGGGTGAGGGTTAGGGTCCGAGTTATTGTAAGGGTTAGTTTTAGGGTTACAGGTGGGCCAAGGTTAAGGTTAGGGTTAGGTTTAGGGGTAGGGATAGGGATAGGTTTAGAATTAGGTTAACATAAACTTCACCCTAACCCTAGCCCTAAAACTAAACATAATTAGAATTAGGGTGAGCTTTAGGTTAGGGATAGGGTGAAGTTTAAGTTAGGGTGAGGGTTAGGGTTAAGGTTATGGCTAAGGTTTGGGTTAGTTTTCAGGTTCGTGTTAAGGTTGTGTTTCGTGTTAGGGTTAAGTTTACGGGTTCTGTTTAGTTTTAGGGTTGGGGTTATGTTTAAGGTTAGGGTTAAGTTTAGTGTTACAGTTAGGGTTAGGGTTACGTTTTGTGTTAGGCGTTGTGGTTGGGGTGAGGTTTAGGTTTAGGGTTAGGGTTGGGTAGGGTTAGGATTATGGTTACGGTAAGGTGTTAGGTGTTAGAGGTGTAGTTTAGGGTTAGGGTTTGGGTGAGGGTTCCGGTTAGGCATTGTGGTTCTGGTCATGGTTAGGATTGGTTTAGGGTTAGGGTTAGGTTTATGATTAGGTTTCGGGTTAGTGTTAGAGTTAGAGTTCGGGTGAGAGCTACCTTTAAGGTTAGGGTTAGGTTTTGGTGTTATGGGTTAGGTTTGGGGTTAGGGTTAGGGTTATCATTAGGGCTTAGGTGTTCAGGTTAGTGTTAGGGTTAGGGATAGCATTAGGGTAAGGGTTGTGGGATACCGTTAGGGGTTAGAGTGAGTGTTACGGTTAGTTTTACATTTAAGGCGAGGGTTTAGGATAAGTGTCCCGATTATCGTTAGACATAGAGTTAGGGGTAGGTTTACGTTTAGGGTTAGGTGTAGGGTAAGATTTAGCTTTAGTTTCAGGTTTAGGGGTAGAGTTAGTGTTCTATTTAGGGTCAAGGTTAGAGTTCGGGTTAGGGTTAGGATTAGGTCTAGGGTTAGGATTAGGTTTAGGGTTAGGTTGAGGGGTATTTTAAGGGTTAGGTTTAGGGTTACAGGTGGACTAGCATTATGGTTAGAGTTAGATTTAATGTTAGGGGTTGGGTTAGGTTTAGGTTTAGGTTTAGGACTAAGGTTAGCGTTAGGGTTTGGATGAAGTTTAGGATAGGGTGAGGGTTATTTTTAGGGTTAGGGCTAGACTTTGGGTTTGTGTTCATGTTAGTGCTAAGGTTAGGTTTAGGGTTCAGGTTAGGGTTAGTGGTTATGTTCAGATTAGGTTTAGGTTTAGGGTTAGTGTGAAGTTTAGGTTAAGGGTGAGGGTTAGGATAAGGGTTTGCATTAGGGTTTGGATTCTAGTTAGGGTTAGAGTTTAGGTTTAGGGTGTTAGGGTTAGGTTTATGGTTAGGGAAGGGTTAAGTTTAGGGTTAACGTTAGGGTTAGCGTTAGATTAGGGTTACTGTTCGTCTTCGGGTTAGGGTTAGGGATAATGTGAGGGATAGATAGCATTAGGTTTAGGGTTGGGGATACGGTTAAGGGTTAGGTTTAGGTTTACATTGAAGGTGAAGGTTTAGGGTAATTGTTATGGTTAGGGTTAGAGTTAGAGTTAGGCTTATGGTTAGGGTGAAGTTTCAGTTAATAGTCAGGGTTAGGGTTAAGGTTAGAGTTATGCTTAAGGTTAGTGTCAGGGTTAGGTTGAAGGTAGGGGTAAGGTTAGGGTTTAGGCTAGGTTTACGGTAAAGGGTAGGGCTAGGTTAGGGTTAGGGTTAGGGTTAGAGTTAGAGTTAGTGCTAGGGTTTAGGCTTAGGGTTAGGGTCAGGTTTAGAGTTATTGTGAGGGTTAGGGTTAAGTTCGAGTTAAGGTTAGTGTTAAGTTTAGGGTTAGGGTAAGGGTTAGGATTAGGTCAAGGTTAAGGTTAGCATTAGGGATAGGGGTAGGATTAGGGAAAGAGTTAGCGATTCATGTGATGGTTAGTGTTAGGTTTACAGTTTAGCTGATGTTTTAGAGTGTTATGGTTAGGGGTATGGTTAGAGTTAGGGTTAGGGTTAGGTTTAGGGTTAGGGCTAGACTGAGGGGATAGTTTAGGGTTAGGTTTAGTTTCAGGTTAGGCTTAGGCTTACGTTTAGGGTGAAGCATACTTTAAGGATGAGGGTTAGGACTAGTGTTAGCGTTACGTGTTTGCGTTAAGGTTAGGGTTAGATTTAGGGTTAGTATTAGGGTCAGGTTTACGTGTTTGGGTTAATGCTAGGGTCAGGTTTAGGCTTAGGTTTAGGGTTAGGGTTAGGGTTCAGTTTAGGGTTAGTGTTAGGGTGCATTTAAAGTTAAGGGCGAGTGTTGAGCTCAGGTTAGCGTTAGGTGTTAGGGTTAGGGTTAAGGTTAGGATTAGGTTTAGGGTTAAGTTTAGGTTTATGCTTAGGTTTAGAGTACATGTTAGGGTTAAGTCATTGTTAGGTTTAGGGCTAGGTTAAGGTTAGAGATAGGGTTAGGTTAAGGGTTGGGGTTAGGTTTAGATGTTAGGGTGAGGGTTAGTTCTAGGTTTCCATTTAAGCTGAGTGTGTAGGGTAAGTTTTAGGGTTAGGATTAGGGTTAGGGTTAGAGTTAGGTTCAGGTTTGGGTTAGGTTTATGGTTAGGATTAGGGTTAGGGTCAGGGTTAGGCGGAGATTTAGTGTTATATTTAGTTTTAGGGTTAGAGTTAGGGTGAAGTTTATGTTAAGCGTGAGGGTTAGGGTTAGGGGTTAGGGTTCAGGTTATGGTCCGGGTTAGGGTTAGGTTTACATTTAGGGTTAGGTTTAAGTTTAGTTTTATTTTTGGTTAAGGTTAGGGTTTGGATGAAGTTAGGGGAGGTTTAGGGTCATGGTTAGGGTGAATTTTGGTTAAGAGTGAGGGTTCAGTTTAGGGTTAGGTTTACGGTTTGTGTTAGGCATTGTGGTTGGTGTGAGGATTAGGTTTAGGATTAGGGTTGGGTAGGGTTAGGATTATGGTTATGGTAAGGTGTTAGGGATTAGAGGAGTAGTTTTGGGTTAGGGCTTGGGTGAGGGTTCCGGTTAGGCATTGTGGTTCTGGTCATGGTTAGGTTTGGTTTAGGGTTAGGGTTAGTTTTATGATTAGGTTTCGGGTTAGTGTTAGAGTTAGGGTTAGGCTTTGGTGCTAGGGGTTAGGTTTTGGGTTAGGGTTATCGTTAGGGCTTAGGTTTTCAGGTGAGTGTTAGGGTTAGGGTTAGGGATAGCATTAGGGTTAGCTTTTGGGGGTACGGTTAGGGGTTAGGTGAGGGTTACAGTTAGTATTGCAGTTAAGGTTAGGTTTTAGGACAAGTGTTAGGATTAGGGTTAGAGTTAGAGTTAGGGTTAGGTTTAGGGTTAGGTGCAGGGTAAGTTTTAGGTTTAAGTCCTGGTTTAGGGTTAGAGTTAGTGTTCTCTTTAGGGTCAAGTTTAGAGTTCGGGTTAGGTTTAGGATTAGGTCTATTGTTGGGCTTAGGATTAGGGTTAGGTTCAGAACTATTGTAAGGCTTAGGTTTAGGGTTACAGATGGACTAGCTTTACGGTTAGAGTTAGGTTTAAGGTTAGGGTTTGGGCTAGGTTTACGTTTACGGTTATGGTTAGGGTTAGGATTTGGTTGAAGTTTAGCATAGGCTGAGGGTTACTTTTAGGGTTAGGGCTAGAGTTTGGGTTTGTGTTCAGGTTAGTGTTATGGTTAGATTTAGGGTCCAGTTTAGGGTTAGGGGTTATGTTTAGTGTTAGGGTTAGTTTTAGGTTTAGGGTTAGTGTGAAGTTTAGGTTAAGGGTGAGAGTTAGGGTTAGGGTTAGGATTAGGGTTAGTGTTAGACGTTAGGTTTAGGCTGCTAGTTTTAGGTTTATGGTTAGGGTAGGTTTAAGTTTAGGGTTAATGTTAGGGTTAGTGTTAGATTAGGGTTACTGTTCGTGTTAGGGTTACAGTTAGGGTTAGGGATAGCATTAGGTTTAGGGTTAGGAATATAGTTAGGGGTTAGGGTGAGGGTTGGGGATATGGTGAGGGTTAGGTTTAGGTTTACAGTTAAGGTGAGGGTTTAGGGTAATTGTTATGGTTAGGGTTAGAGTTAGGGTCATGGTGAAGTTTCAGTTAATAGTGGGGTTCAGGGTTAATGTTAGATTTAGGGTTAAGGTTAGTGTTAGGGTTAGGTTTAGGTTAGAGTTAAGGTAGCGGTCAGGTTAGGGTTAAGACTAGGTTTACGGTAAAGTGTAAGGCTAGGTTAGGGTTAGGTTTAGAGTTAGTGCTAGGGTTTAGGGTTAGGGTTAAGGTCAGGTTTAGAGTTATTGTTAGGTTTACGGTTAAGGTTAGGGTAGAGTTAAGGTTAAGTTGAAGGTTAGGGTAAGAGTTAGGTTTATGTCAGGTTTAGGGTTAGGATGAGGGATAGGGTTAGGGTTAGGGAAAGGGTTAGGGTTTTGTGTGAGGATTAGTGTTATGTTTACATTAAGCTGATGTTTTTGGGTGTTACAGTAATGTTTAGGGTTAGAGTTAGGTTAGGTTTAGAGTTAGGGCTAGAGTATGGTGATAGTGCTTTAGGTTTAGGTTTAGGGTGGAATTTAGGTTAAGGATGAGGGTTAGGGTTGGGGTAGGTGTTTGGATTAAGGTTAGGGTCAGGTTTAAGGTTTTGGTTTAGAGTTCAGGTTAGATTCAGGGTTAGGGTTAGATTTAGGTTTAGGGTTAGGGTTAGGTTTAGTGTTAGTTTAGCTTAGGGTTAGGGTTTGAATGAAGTTAGGGTAGGTTTAGGGTTATGGTTAGGTTGAAATTTTGGTTAAGTGTGAGGGTTTGGTTTCGGGTTAGGATTAGAGTTAGGGTTAGTGGTTAAGGTTAGGTTTAGGGTTAAGGTTAGGTTTAGGCTAAGCATTAGGGTTAGAGTTAGGGTTAGTGGTTAGTGTTTCAGTTAGGTTTAGGATAGGGTTATAATTAGGGTTAAGTTTAGGGTTACGGTAAGAGTTAGATTTACGTTTACAGTTAAGGTGAGGGTTTTGCGTAACTGTTACGGTTAGGGTTAGGGCTAGGTTTAGGGTTAGAGTTGGGTTAGGGGTTAGGTTTAGGTTAAGTTTATGGTAGGCTTAAAGTTAGGGTTAAGGTTAGGTTAGGGTTAGGGTCAGGGTTAGGATTAGAATTAGGTTTCGGGCAAGGGTTAGTGTCAGAGTTATTATAAGGGTTAGGTTTAGGGTTACAGATGGGCCAAGGTTAAGGTTAGGGTTAGGTTTAGGGGTTGGATTAGGGTTAAAGTTAGGGTTAGCTTTAGGTTAGGGATAGGGTGAAGTAAAGTAGGGTGAGGGTTAGGGATATGGCTAAGGTTTGGGTTCGTTTTCAGGTTAGTGTTAAGTTTAAGTTTAGGGTTAGCGTTAAGTTTATGGGTTCTGTTTAGTTTTAGGGTTAGGGTTAGATTTTAGGTTAGGGTTAAGTGTAACAGTTAGGGTTACGATTTGTGTTAGGCATTGTGGTTGGGGTGAGTGTTAGGTTTATGGTTAGGGTTGGGTAGAGTTAGGATTATGGTTATGGTAAGGTGATAGGGTTTAGAGGTGTAGTTTAGGGTTAGGGTTTGGGTGAGGGTTTCGGTTAGGCATTGTGGTTCTGGTCATGGTTAAGTTTGGTTCAGAGTTAGGGTTAGGTTTATGATTAGGTTTCGGGTTAGTGTTAGAGTTAGGGTGAGGGATAGTGTTAAGGTTTAGGTTAGGCTTTGGTGTTATGGGTTAGGGTTTGCGTTAGGGTTTGCGTTAGAAAGAAAAGAGAATAGCAAGAGGCCTTTTCTCCCCGGCTGCTTTCCCAAGCCCTTCCAGCTAAAACTATGTCGTTGCTCCTCTGGAAGGATCCCTGCACCGCGAAGTAGGTTTTCAGAAGAAGCCCTGCGTTTGCAAGAGCAAAGGAGCAATTCGTTGCAGGAAAGAGGAAGGAAAGAAAGTTTCTCTCCCTCTGCCTGCTTTGCTCAGAGGACTGGATGAAGTCAGGGAGTTCTCCCTTTCACTGAGAAACGTGCGGGCTGCTGTTGCCTGTGCGCTCTCTTCTTTGCAAAAGAGTCTGCAGTTCCACGCTTTGAACCGTGGAAAGGCGCCGGGCTCTACTAAGACTTCCCCGGGCGCTTCGTTTGCCCTGGGCCAAAGCGAACCTTCACAATAGCTGAAAGCTAACACTGCATACTCGTTCCACTTCCAGAACAGGGCTACCGCGAAGCAGTTCTCCGGGAGAAAACGGCCCTTCGCGAAGGGCAGATCTGCCGAGCTCATTGCGGGAAAGCGACAGCAAAGGACGCTTTTCTCCCTCTAACCGCTTTCGTCAGAGGAACGGGGGAAGTCACAGTGTTCTTTCTCTCACTGAGATACACAAAATCTGACGTTGCTTCTTTGCTCCGTTGCTGGCGAAGAACTGAAACGGACATACATTCCTGTGGGGAAACACAGGGCTTTGCTAGGATTTCTCTAGGCAGTGTGTTTTCCCTGGGCCTCACTGTATCAACACTATCTCGCAATGGCAGCACTGCATGGGATTTCCTCTGCCAGGAGAGAGCTGCTGCTTTGTAGTTTGTGCTGGGAAACCTTGCTTTGGCAAGTGCGAATTGACCGCATTCAGGCAGAAAGAAAAGAGAATAGCAAGAGGCCTTTTCTCCCCGGCTGCTTTCCCAAGCCCTTCCAGCTAAAACTATGCCGTTGCTCCTCTGGAAGGATCCCTGCACCGCGACGTAGTTTCTCAGAAGAAGCCCTGCGTTTGCAAGAGCAAAGGAGGAATTCGTTGCAGGAAAGAGGAAGGAAAGAAAGTTTCTCTCCCTCTGCCTGCTTTGCTCAGAGGACTGGATGAAGTCAGGGAGTTCTCCCTTTCACTGAGAAACGTGCGGGCTGCTGTTGCCTGTGCGGTCTCTTATTTGCACAAGAGTCTGCAGTTCCACGCTTTGAACCGTGGAAAGGCGCCGGGCTCTGCTAAGACTTCCCCGGGCGCTTCGTTTGCCCTGGGCCAAAGCTAGCCTTCACAATAGCTGAACGCTAACACTGCATACTCGTTCCACTTCCAGAACAGGGCTACCGCGAAGCAGTTCTCCGGGGGAAAACGGCCCTTTGCGAAGGGCAGATCTGCCGAGCTCATTGCGGGAAAGCGACAGCAAAGGACGCTTTTCTCCCTCTAACCGCTTTCGTCAGAGGAACGGGGGAAGTCACAGTGTTCTTTCTCTCACTGAGATACACACAATCTGACGTTGCTTCTTTGCTCCGTTGCTGGCGAAGAACTGAAACGGACATACATTCCTGTGGGGAAACACAGGGCTTTGCTAGGATTTCTCTAGGCAGTGTGTTTTCCCTGGGCCTCACTGTATCAACACTATCTCGCAAGGGCAGCACTGCATGGGATTTCCTCTGCCAGGAGAGAGCTGCTGCTTTGTAGTTTGTGCTGGGAAACCTTGCTTTGGCAAGTGTGAATTGACTGCATTCAGGCAGAAAGAAAAGAGAATAGCAAGAGGCCTTTTCTCCCCGGCTGCTTTCCCAAGCCCTTCCAGCTAAAACTATGTCGTTGCTCCTCTGGAAGGATCCCTGCACCGTGACGTAGGTTTTCAGAAGAAGCCCTGCGTTTGCAAGAGCAAATGAGGAATTCGTTGCAGGAAAGAGGAAGGAAAGAAAGTTTCTCTCCCTCTGCCTGCTTTGCTCAGAGGACTGGATGAAGTCAGGGAGTTCTCCCTTTCACTGAGAAAGGTTCAGGCTGCTGATGCCTGTGCGCTCTCTTCTTTGCAAAAGAGTCTGCAGTTCCACGCTTTGAACCGTGGAAAGGCGCCGGTTTCTGCTAAGACTTCCCCGGGCGCTTCGTTTGCCGTGGGCCAAAGCTAGCCTTCACAATAGCTGAACGTTAACACTGCATACTCCTTCCCCTTCCAGATCAGGGCTACCGCGAAGCAGTTCTCCGGGGGAAAACGGCCCTTCGCGAAGGGCAGATCTGTAGAGCTCATTGCGGGAAAGCGAAAGCAAAGGACGCTTTTCTCCCTCTAACCGCTTTCGTCAGAGGAACGGGGGAAGTCACAGTGTTCTTTCTCTCACTGAGATACACACAATCTGACGTTGCCTCTGAGCTCCGTTGCTGGCAAAGAACGGAAACTGACATGCATTCGTGTGGGGAAACACAGGGCTTTGCTAGGATTTCTCTAGGCAGTGTGTTTTCCCTGGGACTCACTGTAGCAACACTATCTCGCCAGGGCAACACTGCGTGGGATTTCCTCTGCCAGGAGAGAGCTGCTGCTTTGTAGTTTGTGCTGGGAATCCTTGCTTTGGCAAGTGCCATTTGACCGCATTCAGGCAGAAAGAAAAGAGAACAGCAAGCGGCCTTTTCTCCCCGGCTGCTCTGCCAAGCCCTTCCAGCTAAAACTATGTCGTTGCTCCTCTGGAGGGATCCCTGTACGGTGACGTAGTTTCTCAGAAGAAGCCCTGCGTTTGCAAGAGCAAATGAGGAATTCGTTGCAGGAAAGAGGACGGAAAGAAAGTTTCTCTCCCTCTGCCTGCTTTGCTCAGAGGACTGGATGAAGTCAGGGAGTTCTCCCTTTCACTGAGAAACGTGCGGGCTGCTGTTGCCTGTGCGCTCTCCTCTTTGCACTAGAGTCTGCAGTTCCACGCTTTGAACCGTGGAAAGGCGCCGGGCTCTGCTAAGACTTCCCCGGGCGCTTCGTTTGCCCTGGGCCAAAGCGAGCCTTCACATTAGCTGAACGCTAACACTGCATACTCGTTCCACTTCCAGAACAGGGCTACCGCGAGGCAGTTCTCCGGGGGAAAACGGCCCTTCGCGAAGGGCAGATCTGTGGAGCTCATTGCGGGAAAGCGAAAGCAAAGGACGCTTTTCTCCCTCTAACTGCTTTCGTCAGAGGAACGGGGGAAGTCACAGTGTTCTTTCTCTCACTGAGATACACACAATCTGACGTTGCCTCTGAGCTCCGTTGCTGGCAAAGAACTGAAATGGACATACATTCCTGTGGGGAAACACAGGGCTTTGCTAGGATTTCTCTAGGCAGTGTGTTTTCCCTGGGCCTCGCTGTAGCAACACTATCTCGCAAGGGCAGCACTGCATGGGATTTCCTCTGCCAGGAGAGAGCTGCTGCTTTGTAGCTTGTGCTGGGAAACCTTGCTTTGGCAAGTGCGAATTGACTGCATTCAGGCAGAAAGAAAAGAGAATAGCAAGAGGCCTTTTCTCCCCGGCTGCTTTCCCAAGCCCTTCCAGCTAAAACTATGTCGTTGCTCCTCTGGAGGGATCCCTGCACCGCGACGTAGTTTCTCAGAAGAAGCCCTGCGTTTGCAAGAGCAAATGAGGAATTCGTTGCAGGAAAGAGGAAGGAAAGAAAGTTTCTCTCCCTCTGCCTGCTTTGCTCAGAGGACTGGATGAAGTCAGGGAGTTCTCCCTTTCACTGAGAAACGTGCGGGCTGCTGTTGCCTGTGCGCTCTCTTCTTTGCAAAAGAGTCTGCTGTTTCACGCTTTGAACCGTGGAAAGGCGCTGGGCTCTGCTAAGACTTCCCCCGGCGCTTCGTTTGCCCTGGGCCAAAGGGAGCCTTCACAATAGCTGAACGCTAACACTGCATACTCGTTCCACTTCCAGAACAGGGCTACCGCGAGGCAGTTCTCCAGGGGAAAACGGCCCTTCGCGAAGGGCAGATCTGCCGAGCTCACTGCGGGAAAGCGAAAGCAAAGGACGCTTTTCTCCCTCTAACCGCTTTCGTCAGAGGAACGGGGGAAGTCACAGTGTTCTTTCTCTCACTGAGATACACACAATCTGATGTTGCGTCTGAGCTCCGTTGCTGGCAAAGAACTGAAACTGACATACATTCCTGTGGGGAAACACAGGGCTTTGCTAGGATTTCTCTAGGCAGTCTGTTTTCCCTGGGCCTCGCTGTAGCAACACTATCTCGCCAGGGCAACACTGCATGGGATTTCCTCTGCCAGGAGAGAGCTGCTGCTTTGTAGTTTGTGCTGGGAAACCTTGCTTTGGCAAGTGCCAATTGACCGCATTCAGGCAGAAAGAAAAGAGAATCGCAAGAGGCCTTTTCTCCCCGGCTGCTCTGCCAAGCCCTTCCAGCTAAAACTATGCCGTTGCTCCTCTGGAAGGATCCCTGCACCGCGACGTAGTTTTTCAGAAGAAGCCTTGCGTTTGCAAGAGCAAAGGAGGAATTCGTTGCAGGAAAGAGGAAGGAAAGAAAGTTTCTCTCCCTCTGCCTGCTTTGCTCAGAGGACTGGATGAAGTCAGGGAGTTCTCCCTTTCACTGAGAAACGTGCGGGCTGCTGTTGCCTGTGCGCTCTCTTCTTTGCAAAAGAGTCTGCTGTTCCACGCTTTGAACCGTGGAAAGGCGCCGGGCTCTGCTAAGATTTCCCCCGGCGCTTCGTTTGCCCTGGGCCAAAGCGAGCCTTCACAATAGCTGAACGCTAACACTGCATACTCGTTCCACTTCCAGAACAGGGCTACCGCGAGGCAGTTCTCCGGGGGAAAACGGCCCTTCGCGAAGGGCAGATCTGCCGAGCTCACTGCGGGAAAGCGAAAGCAAAGGACGCTTTTCTCCCTCTAACCGCTTTCGTCAGAGGAACGGGGGAAGTCACAGTGTTCTTTCTCTCACTGAGATACACACAATCTGACGTTGCCTGTGAGCTCCGTTGCTGGCAAAGAACTGAAACTGACATACATTCCTGTGGGGAAACACAGGGCTTTGCTAGGATTTCTCTAGGCAGTGCGTTTTCCCTGGGCCTCACTGTAGCAACACTATCTCGCCAGGGCAACACTGCATGGGATTTCCTCTGCCAGGAGAGAGCTGCTGCTTTGTAGTTTGTGCTGGGAAACCTTGCTTTGGCAAGTGCCAATTGACCGCAGTGAGGCAGAAAGAAAAGAGAATAGCAAGAGGCCTTTACTCCCCGGCTGCTCTGCCAAGCCCTTCCAGCTAAAACTATGTCGTTGCTCCTCTGGAAGGATCCCTGCACCGTGACGTAGTTTTTCAGAAGAAGCCTTGCGTTTGCAAGAGCAAAGGAGGAATTCGTTGCAGGAAAGAGGAAGGAAAGAAAGTTTCTCTCCTTCTGCCTGCTTTGCTCAGAGGACTGGATGAAGTCAGGGAGTTCTCCCTTTCACTGAGAAACGTGCGGGCTGCTGTTGCCTGTGCGCTCTCTTCTTTGCAAAAGAGTCTGCAGTTCCACGCTTTGAACCGTGGAAAGGCGCCGGGCTCTGCTAAGATTTCCCACGGCGCTTCGTTTGCCCTGGGCCAAAGCGATCCTTCACATTAGCTGAACGCTAACACTGCATACTCGTTCCACTTCCAGAACAGGGTACCGCGAGGCAGTTCTCCGGGGGAAAACGGCCCTTCGCGAAGGGCAGATCTGTCGAGCTCTTTGCGGGAAAGCGAAAGCAAAGGTCGCTTTTCTCTCTCTAACTGCTTTCGTCAGAGGAACGGGGGAAGTCACAGTGTTCTTTCTCTCACTGAGATACACACAATCTGACGTTGCCTCTGAGCTCCGTTGCTGGCAAAGAACTGAAACGGACATACATTCCTGTGGGGAAACACAGGGCTTTGCTAGGATTTCTCTAGGCAGTGTGTTTTCCCTGGGCCTCACTGTAGCAACACTATCTCGCCAGGGCAACACTGCATGGGATTTCCTCTGCCAGGCGAGAGCTGCTGCTTTGTAGTTTGTGCTGGGAAACCTTGCTTTGGCAAGTGCCAATTGACCGCATTCAGGCAGAAAGAAAAGAGAATCGCAGGAGGCCTTTTCTCCCCGGCTGCTCTGCCAAGCCCTTCCAGCTAAAACTATGTCGTTGCTCCTCTGGAAGGATCCCTGCACCGTGACGTAGTTTTTCAGAAGAAGCCTTGCGTTTGCAAGAGCAAAGGAGGAATTCGTTGCAGGAAAGAGGAAGGAAAGAAAGTTTCTCTCCTTCTGCCTGCTTTGCTCAGAGGACTGGATGAAGTCAGGGAGTTCTCCCTTTCACTGAGAAACGTGCGGGCTGCTGTTGCCTGTGCGCTCTCTTCTTTGCAAAAGAGTCTGCAGTTCCACGCTTTGAACCGTGGAAAGGTGCCGGGCTCTGCTAAGATTTCCCACGGCGCTTCGTTTGCCCTGGGCCAAAGCGATCCTTCACATTAGCTGAACGCTAACACTGCATACTCGTTCCACTTCCAGAACAGGGTACCGCGAGGCAGTTCTCCGGGGGAAAACGGCCCTTCGCGAAGGGCAGATCTGTCGAGCTCTTTGCGGGAAAGCGAAAGCAAAGGTCGCTTTTCTCTCTCTAACTGCTTTCCTCAGAGGAACGGGGGAAGTCACAGTGTTCTTTCTCTCACTGAGATACACACAATCTGACGTTGCCTCTGAGCTCCGTTGCTGGCAAAGAACTGAAACGGACATACATTCCTGTGGGGAAACACAGGGCTTTGCTAGGATTTCTCTAGGCAGTGTGTTTTCCCTGGGCCTCACTGTAGCAACACTATCTCACCAGGGCAACACTGCATGGGATTTCCTCTGCCAGGAGAGAGCTGCTGCTTTGTAGTTTGTGCTGGGAAACCTTGCTTTGGCAAGTGCCAATTGACCGCAGTGAGGCAGAAAGAAAAGAGAATAGCAAGAGGCCTTTACTCCCCGGCTGCTCTGCCAAGCCCTTCCAGCTAAAACTATGTCGTTGCTCCTCTGGAAGGATCCCTGCACCGTGACGTAGTTTTTCAGAAGAAGCCTTGCGTTTGCAAGAGCAAAGGAGGAATTCGTTGCAGGAAAGAGGAAGGAAAGAAAGTTTCTCTCCTTCTGCCTGCTTTGCTCAGAGGACTGGATGAAGTCAGGGAGTTCTCCCTTTCACTGAGAAACGTGCGGGCTGCTGTTGCCTGTGCGCTCTCTTCTTTGCAAAAGAGTCTGCAGTTCCACGCTTTGAACCGTGGAAAGGCGCCGGGCTCTGCTAAGATTTCCCACGGCGCTTCGTTTGCCCTGGGCCAAAGCGATCCTTCACATTAGCTGAACGCTAACACTGCATACTCGTTCCACTTCCAGAACAGGGTACCGCGAGGCAGTTCTCCGGGGGAAAACGGCCCTTCGCGAAGGGCAGATCTGTCGAGCTCTTTGCGGGAAAGCGAAAGCAAAGGTCGCTTTTCTCTCTCTAACTGCTTTCGTCAGAGGAACGGGGGAAGTCACAGTGTTCTTTCTCTCACTGAGATACACACAATCTGACGTTGCCTCTGAGCTCCGTTGCTGGCAAAGAACTGAAACGGACATACATTCCTGTGGGGAAACACAGGGCTTTGCTAGGATTTCTCTAGGCAGTGTGTTTTCCCTGGGCCTCACTGTAGCAACACTATCTCGCCAGGGCAACACTGCATGGGATTTCCTCTGCCAGGCGAGAGCTGCTGCTTTGTAGTTTGTGCTGGGAAACCTTGCTTTGGCAAGTGCCAATTGACCGCAGTGAGACAGAAAGAAAAGAGAATAGCAAGAGGCCTTTTCTCCCCGGCTGCTCTGCCAATCCCTTCCAGCTAAAACTATGTCGTTGCTCCTCTGGAAGGATCCCTGCACCGTGACGTAGTTTTTCAGAAGAAGCCTTGCGTTTGCAAGAGCAAAGGAGGAATTCGTTGCAGGAAAGAGGAAGGAAAGAAAGTTTCTCTCCTTCTGCCTGCTTTGCTCAGAGGACTGGATGAAGTCAGGGAGTTCTCCCTTTCACTGAGAAACGTGCAGGCTGCTGTTGCCTGTGCGCTCTCTTCTTTGCACAAGAGTATGCAGTTCCACGCTTTGAACCGTGGAAAGGCGCCGGGCTCTGCTAAGATTTCCCGCGGCGCTTCGTTTGCCCTGGGCCAAGGCGAGCCTTCACAATAGCTGAACGCTAACACTGCATACTCGTTCCACTTCCAGAACAGGGCTACCGCGAGGCAGTTCTCCGGGGGAAAACGGCCCTTCGCGAAGGGCAGATCTGCCGAGCTCACTGCGGGAAAGCGAAAGCAAAGGACGCTTTTCTCCCTCTAACCGCTTTCGTCAGAGGAACGGGGGAACTGACAGTGTTCTTTCTCTCACTGAGATACACACAATCTGACGTTGCCTCTGAGCTCCGTTGCTGGCAAAGAACTGAAACTGACATACATTCCTGTGGGGAAACACAGGGTTTTGCTAGGATTTCTCTAGGCAGTCTGTTTTCCCTGGGCCTCGCTGTAGCAACACTATCGCGCCAGGGCAACACTGCATGGGATTTCCTCTGCCAGGAGGGAGCTGCTGCTTTGTAGTTTGTGCTGGGAAACCTTGCTTTGGCAAGTGCCAATTGACCGCATTCAGGCAGAAAGAAAAGAGAATCGCAAGAGGCCTTTTCTCCCCGGCTGCTCTGCCAAGCCCTTCCAGCTAAAACTATGCCGTTGCTCCTCTGGAAGGATCCCTGCACCGCGACGTAGTTTTTCAGAAGAAGCCTTGCGTTTGCAAGAGCAAAGGAGGAATATTGCAGGAAAGAGGAAGGAAAGAAAGTTTCTCTCCCTCTGCCTGCTTTGCTCAGAGGACTGGATGAAGTCAGGGAGTTCTCCCTTTCACTGAGAAACGTGCGGGCTGCTGTTGCCTGTGCGCTCTCTTCTTTGCAAAAGAGTCTGCTGTTCCACGCTTTGAACCGTGGAAAGGCGCCGGGCTCTGCTAAGACTTCCCCCGGCGCTTCGTTTGCCCTGGGCCAAAGCGAGCCTTCACAATAGCTGAACGCTAACACTGCATACTCGTTCCACTTCCAGAACAGGGCTACCGCGAGGCAGTTCTCCGGGGGAAAACGGCCCTTCGCGAAGGGCAGATCTGCCGAGCTCACTGCGGGAAAGCGAAAGCAAAGAACGCTTTTCTCCCTCTAACCGCTTTCGTCAGAGGAACGGGGGAAGTCACAGTGTTCTTTCTCTCTCTGAGATACACACAATCTGACGTTGCCTCTGAGCTCCGTTGCTGGCAAAGAACTGAAACTGACATACATTCCTGTGGGGAAACACAGGGCTTTGCTAGGATTTCTCTAGGCAGTCTGTTTTCCCTGGGCCTCGCTGTAGCAACACTATCTCGCCAGGGCAACACTGCATGGGATTTCCTCTGCCAGGAGAGAGCTGCTGCTTTGTAGTTTGTGCTGGGAAACCTTGCTTTGGCAAGTGCCAATTGACCGCATTCAGGCGGAAAGAAAAGAGAATCGCAAGAGGCTTTTTCTCCCCGGCTGCTCTGCCAAGCCCTTCCAGCTAAAACTATGCCGTTGCTCCTCTGGAAGGATCCCTGCACCGCGACGTAGTTTTTCCTAAGAAGCCTTGCGTTTGCAAGAGCAAAGGAGGAATTCGTTGCAGGAAAGAGGAAGGAAAGAAAGTTTCTCTCCCTCTGCCTGCTTTGCTCAGAGGACTGGATGAAGTCAGGGAGTTCTCCCTTTCACTGAGAAACGTGCGGGCTGCTGTTGCCTGTGCGCTCTCTTCTTTGCAAAAGAGTCTGCTGTTCCACGCTTTGAACCGTGGAAAGGCGCCGGGCTCTGCTAAGACTTCCCCCGGCGCTTCGTTTGCCCTGGGCCAAAGCGAGCCTTCACAATAGCTGAACGCTAACACTGCATACTCGTTCCACTTCCAGAACAGGGCTACCGCGAGGCAGTTCTCCGGGGGAAAACGGCCCTTCGCGAAGGGCAGATCTGCCGAGCTCACTGCGGGAAAGCGAAAGCAAAGGACGCTTTTCTCCCTCTAACCGCTTTCGTCAGAGGAACGGGGGAAGTCACAGTGTTCTTTCTCTCACTGAGATACGCACAATCTGACGTTGCCTCTGAGCTCCGTTGCTGGCAAAGAACTGAAACTGACATACATTCCTGTGGGGAAACACAGGGCTTTGCTAGGATTTCTCTAGGCAGTCTGTTTTCCCTGGGCCTCGCTGTAGCAACACTATCTCGCCAGGGCAACACTGCATGGGATTTCCTCTGCCAGGAGAGAGCTGCTGCTTTGTAGTTTGTGCTGGGAAACCTTGCTTTGGCAAGTGCCAATTGACCGCATTCAGGCGGAAAGAAAAGAGAATCGCAGGAGGCCTTTTCTCCCCGGCTGCTCTGCCAAGCCCTTCCAGCTAAAACTATGCCGTTGCTCCTCTGGAAGGATCCCTGCACCGCGACGTAGTTTTTCAGAAGAAGCCTTGCGTTTGCAAGAGCAAAGGAGGAATTCGTTGCAGGAAAGAGGAAGGAAAGAAAGTTTCTCTCCCTCTGCCTGCTTTGCTCAGAGGACTGGATGAAGTCAGGGAGTTCTCCCTTTCACTGAGAAACGTGCGGGCTGCTGTTGCCTGTGCCCTCTCTTCTTTGCAAAAGAGTCTGCTGTTCCACGCTTTGAACCGTGGAAAGGCGCCGGGCTCTGCTAAGACTTCCCCCGGCGCTTCGTTTGCCCTGGGCCAAAGCGAGCCTTCACAATAGCTGAACGCTAACACTGCATACTCGTTCCACTTCCAGAACAGGGCTACCGCGAGGCAGTTCTCCGGGAGAAAACGGCCCTTCGCGAAGGGCAGATCTGCCGAGCTCACTGCGGGAAAGCGAAAGCAAAGGACGCTTTTCTCCCTCTAACCGCTTTCGTCAGAGGAACGGGGGAAGTCACAGTGTTCTTTCTCTCACTGAGATACACACAATCTGATGTTGCGTCTGAGCTCCGTTGCTGGCAAAGAACTGAAACTGACATACATTCCTGTGGGGAAACACAGGGCTTTGCTAGGATTTCTCTAGGCAGTCTGTTTTCCCTGGGCCTCGCTGTAGCAACACTATCTCGCCAGGGCAACACTGCATGGGATTTCCTCTGCCAGGAGAGAGCTGCTGCTTTGTAGTTTGTGCTGGGAAACCTTGCTTTGGCAAGTGCCAATTGACCGCATTCAGGCAGAAAGAAAAGAGAATCGCAGGAGGCCTTTTCTCCCCGGCTGCTCTGCCAAGCCCTTCCAGCTAAAACTATGCCGTTGCTCCTCTGGAAGGATCCCTGCACCGCGACGTAGTTTTTCAGAAGAAGCCTTGCGTTTGCAAGAGCAAAGGAGGAATTCGTTGCAGGAAAGAGGAAGGAAAGAAAGTTTCTCTCCCTCTGCCTGCTTTGCTCAGAGGACTGGATGAAGTCAGGGAGTTCTCCCTTTCACTGAGAAACGTGCGGGCTGCTGTTGCCTGTGCGCTCTCTTCTTTGCAAAAGAGTCTGCTGTTCCACGCTTTGAACCGTGGAAAGGCGCCGGGCTCTGCTAAGATTTCCCCCGGCGCTTCGTTTGCCCTGGGCCAAAGTGAGCCTTCACAATAGCTGAACGCTAACACTGCATACTCGTTCCACTTCCAGAACAGGGCTACCGCGAGGCAGTTCTCCGGGGGAAAACGGCCCTTCGCGAAGGGCAGATCTGCCGAGCTCATTGCGGGAAAGCGACAGCAAAGGACGCTTTTCTCCCTCTAACCGCTTTCGTCAGAGGAACGGGGGAAGTCACAGTGTTCTTTATCTCACTGAGATACACACAATCTGACGTTGCTTCTTTGCTCCGTTGCTGGCGAAGAACTGAAACGGACATACATTCCTGTGGGGAAACACAGGGCTTTGCTAGGATTTCTCTAGGCAGTGTGTTTTCCCTGGGCCTCACTGTATCAACACTATCTCGCAAGGGCAGCACTGCATGGGATTTCCTCTGCCAGGAGAGAGCTGCTGCTTTGTAGTTTGTGCTGGGAAACCTTGCTTTGGCAAGTGCGAATTGACTGCATTCAGGCAGAAAGAAAAGAGAATAGCAAGAGGCCTTTTCTCCCCGGCTGCTTTCCCAAGCCCTTCCAGCTAAAACTATGTCGTTGCTCCTCTGGAAGGATCCCTGCACCGTGACGTAGGTTTTCAGAAGAAGCCCTGCGTTTGCAAGAGCAAATGAGGAATTCGTTGCAGGAAAGAGGAAGGAAAGAAAGTTTCTCTCCCTCTGCCTGCTTTGCTCAGAGGACTGGATGAAGTCAGGGAGTTCTCCCTTTCACTGAGAAAGGTTCAGGCTGCTGATGCCTGTGCGCTCTCTTCTTTGCAAAAGAGTCTGCAGTTCCACGCTTTGAACCGTGGAAAGGCGCCGGTTTCTGCTAAGACTTCCCCGGGCGCTTCATTTGCCGTGGGCCAAAGCTAGCCTTCACAATAGCTGAACGTTAACACTGCATACTCCTTCCCCTTCCAGATCAGGGCTACCGCGAAGCAGTTCTCCGGGGGAAAACGGCCCTTCGCGAAGGGCAGATCTGTAGAGCTCATTGCGGGAAAGCGAAAGCAAAGGACGCTTTTCTCCCTCTAACCGCTTTCGTCAGAGGAACGGGGGAAGTCACAGTGTTCTTTCTCTCACTGAGATACACACAATCTGACGTTGCCTCTGAGCTCCGTTGCTGGCAAAGAACGGAAACTGACATGCATTCGTGTGGGGAAACACAGGGCTTTGCTAGGATTTCTCTAGGCAGTGTGTTTTCCCTGGGACTCACTGTAGCAACACTATCTCGCCAGGGCAACACTGCATGGGATTTCCTCTGCCAGGAGAGAGCTGCTGCTTTGTAGTTTGTGCTGGGAATCCTTGCTTTGGCAAGTGCCATTTGACCGCATTCAGGCAGAAAGAAAAGAGAATAGCAAGAGGCCTTTCCTCCCCGGCTGCTTTCCCAAGCCCTTCCAGCTAAAACTATGTCGTTGCTCCTCTGGAAGGATCCCTGCACCGCGACGTAGGTTTTCAGAAGAAGCCCTGCGTTTGCAAGAGCAAATGAGGAATTCGTTGCAGAAAAGAGGAAGGAAAGAAAGTTTCTCTCCTTCTGCCTGCTTTGCTCAGAGGACTGGATGAAGTCAGGGAGTTCTCCCTTTCACTGAGAAATTGCCGGCTGCTGTTGCCTGTGCGCTCTCTTCTTTGCAAAAGAGTCTGCAGTTCCACGCTTTGAACCGTGGAAAGACGCCGGGATCTGCTAAGATTTCCCCCGGCGCTTCGTTTGCCCTGGGCCAAAGCGAGCCTTCACAATAGCTGAACGCTAACACTGCATACTCGTTCCACTTCCAGAACAGGGCTACCGCGAGGCAGTTCTCCGGGGGAAAACGGCCCTTCGCGAAGGGCAGATCTGCCGAGCTCACTGCGGGAAAGCGAAAGCAAAGGACGCTTTTCTCTCTCTAACTGCTTTCGTCAGAGGAACGGGGGAAGTCACAGTGTTCTTTCTCTCACTGAGATACGCACAATCTGACGTTGCCTCTGAGCTCCGTTGCTGGCAAAGAACTGAAACTGACATACATTCCTGTGGGGAAACACAGGGCTTTGCTAGGATTTCTCTAGGCAGTCTGTTTTCCCTGGGCCTCGCTGTAGCAACACTATCTCGCCAGGGCAACACTGCATGGGATTTCCTCTGCCAGGAGAGAGCTGCTGCTTTGTAGTTTGTGCTGGGAAACCTTGCTTTGGCAAGTGCCAATTGACCGCATTCAGGCGGAAAGAAAAGAGAATCGCAGGAGGCCTTTTCTCCCCGGCTGCTCTGCCAAGCCCTTCCAGCTAAAACTATGCCGTTGCTCCTCTGGAAGGATCCCTGCACCGCGACGTAGTTTTTCAGAAGAAGCCTTGCGTTTGCAAGAGCAAAGGAGGAATTCGTTGCAGGAAAGAGGAAGGAAAGAAAGTTTCTCTCCCTCTGCCTGCTTTGCTCAGAGGACTGGATGAAGTCAGGGAGTTCTCCCTTTCACTGAGAAACGTGCGGGCTGCTGTTACCTGTGCCCTCTCTTCTTTGCAAAAGAGTCTGCTGTTCCACGCTTTGAACCGTGGAAAGGCGCCGGGCTCTGCTAAGACTTCCCCCGGCGCTTCGTTTGCCCTGGGCCAAAGCGAGCCTTCACAATAGCTGAACGCTAACACTGCATACTCGTTCCACTTCCAGAACAGGGCTACCGCGAGGCAGTTCTCCGGGAGAAAACGGCCCTTCGCGAAGGGCAGATCTGCCGAGCTCACTGCGGGAAAGCGAAAGCAAAGGACGCTTTTCTCCCTCTAACCGCTTTCGTCAGAGGAACGGGGGAAGTCACAGTGTTCTTTCTCTCACTGAGATACACACAATCTGACGTTGCCTCTGAGCTCCGTTGCTGGCAAAGAACTGAAACTGACATACATTCCTGTGGGGAAACACAGGGCTTTGCTAGGATTTCTCTAGGCAGTCTGTTTTCCCTGGGCCTCGCTGTAGCAACACTATCTCGCCAGGGCAACACTGCATGGGATTTCCTCTGCCAGGAGAGAGCTGCTGCTTTGTAGTTTGTGCTGGGAAACCTTGCTTTGGCAAGTGCCAATTGACCGCATTCAGGCGGAAAGAAAAGAGAATCGCAAGAGGCTTTTTCTCCCCGGCTGCTCTGCCAAGCCCTTCCAGCTAAAACTATGCCGTTGCTCCTCTGGAAGGATCCCTGCACCGCGACGTAGTTTTTCCTAAGAAGCCTTGCGTTTGCAAGAGCAAAGGAGGAATTCGTTGCAGGAAAGAGGAAGGAAAGAAAGTTTCTCTCCCTCTGCCTGCTTTGCTCAGAGGACTGGATGAAGTCAGGGAGTTCTCCCTTTCACTGAGAAACGTGCGGGCTGCTGTTGCCTGTGCGCTCTCTTCTTTGCAAAAGAGTCTGCTGTTCCACGCTTTGAACCGTGGAAAGGCGCCGGGCTCTGCTAAGACTTCCCCCGGCGCTTCGTTTGCCCTGGGCCAAAGCGAGCCTTCACAATAGCTGAACGCTAACACTGCATACTCGTTCCACTTCCAGAACAGGGCTACCGCGAGGCAGTTCTCCGGGGGAAAACGGCCCTTCGCGAAGGGCAGATCTGCCGAGCTCACTGCGGGAAAGCGAAAGCAAAGGACGCTTTTCTCCCTCTAACCGCTTTCGTCAGAGGAACGGGGGAAGTCACAGTGTTCTTTCTCTCACTGAGATACGCACAATCTGACGTTGCCTCTGAGCTCCGTTGCTGGCAAAGAACTGAAACTGACATACATTCCTGTGGGGAAACACAGGGCTTTGCTAGGATTTCTCTAGGCAGTCTGTTTTCCCTGGGCCTCGCTGTAGCAACACTATCTCGCCAGGGCAACACTGCATGGGATTTCCTCTGCCAGGAGAGAGCTGCTGCTTTGTAGTTTGTGCTGGGAAACCTTGCTTTGGCAAGTGCCAATTGACCGCATTCAGGCGGAAAGAAAAGAGAATCGCAGGAGGCCTTTTCTCCCCGGCTGCTCTGCCAAGCCCTTCCAGCTAAAACTATGCCGTTGCTCCTCTGGAAGGATCCCTGCACCGCGACGTAGTTTTTCAGAAGAAGCCTTGCGTTTGCAAGAGCAAAGGAGGAATTCGTTGCAGGAAAGAGGAAGGAAAGAAAGTTTCTCTCCCTCTGCCTGCTTTGCTCAGAGGACTGGATGAAGTCAGGGAGTTCTCCCTTTCACTGAGAAACGTGCGGGCTGCTGTTGCCTGTGCCCTCTCTTCTTTGCAAAAGAGTCTGCTGTTCCACGCTTTGAACCGTGGAAAGGCGCCGGGCTCTGCTAAGACTTCCCCCGGCGCTTCGTTTGCCCTGGGCCAAAGCGAGCCTTCACAATAGCTGAACGCTAACACTGCATACTCGTTCCACTTCCAGAACAGGGCTACCGCGAGGCAGTTCTCCGGGAGAAAACGGCCCTTCGCGAAGGGCAGATCTGCCGAGCTCACTGCGGGAAAGCGAAAGCAAAGGACGCTTTTCTCCCTCTAACCGCTTTCGTCAGAGGAACGGGGGAAGTCACAGTGTTCTTTCTCTCACTGAGATACACACAATCTGATGTTGCGTCTGAGCTCCGTTGCTGGCAAAGAACTGAAACTGACATACATTCCTGTGGGGAAACACAGGGCTTTGCTAGGATTTCTCTAGGCAGTCTGTTTTCCCTGGGCCTCGCTGTAGCAACACTATCTCGCCAGGGCAACACTGCATGGGATTTCCTCTGCCAGGAGAGAGCTGCTGCTTTGTAGTTTGTGCTGGGAAACCTTGCTTTGGCAAGTGCCAATTGACCGCATTCAGGCAGAAAGAAAAGAGAATCGCAGGAGGCCTTTTCTCCCCGGCTGCTCTGCCAAGCCCTTCCAGCTAAAACTATGCCGTTGCTCCTCTGGAAGGATCCCTGCACCGCGACGTAGTTTTTCAGAAGAAGCCTTGCGTTTGCAAGAGCAAAGGAGGAATTCGTTGCAGGAAAGAGGAAGGAAAGAAAGTTTCTCTCCCTCTGCCTGCTTTGCTCAGAGGACTGGATGAAGTCAGGGAGTTCTCCCTTTCACTGAGAAACGTGCGGGCTGCTGTTACCTGTGCCCTCTCTTCTTTGCAAAAGAGTCTGCTGTTCCACGCTTTGAACCGTGGAAAGGCGCCGGGCTCTGCTAAGATTTCCCCCGGCGCTTCGTTTGCCCTGGGCCAAAGTGAGCCTTCACAATAGCTGAACGCTAACACTGCATACTCGTTCCACTTCCAGAACAGGGCTACCGCGAGGCAGTTCTCCGGGGGAAAACGGCCCTTCGCGAAGGGCAGATCTGCCGAGCTCATTGCGGGAAAGCGACAGCAAAGGACGCTTTTCTCCCTCTAACCGCTTTCGTCAGAGGAACGGGGGAAGTCACAGTGTTCTTTATCTCACTGAGATACACACAATCTGACGTTGCTTCTTTGCTCCGTTGCTGGCGAAGAACTGAAACGGACATACATTCCTGTGGGGAAACACAGGGCTTTGCTAGGATTTCTCTAGGCAGTGTGTTTTCCCTGGGCCTCACTGTATCAACACTATCTCGCAAGGGCAGCACTGCATGGGATTTCCTCTGCCAGGAGAGAGCTGCTGCTTTGTAGTTTGTGCTGGGAAACCTTGCTTTGGCAAGTGCGAATTGACTGCATTCAGGCAGAAAGAAAAGAGAATAGCAAGAGGCCTTTTCTCCCCGGCTGCTTTCCCAAGCCCTTCCAGCTAAAACTATGTCGTTGCTCCTCTGGAAGGATCCCTGCACCGTGACGTAGGTTTTCAGAAGAAGCCCTGCGTTTGCAAGAGCAAATGAGGAATTCGTTGCAGGAAAGAGGAAGGAAAGAAAGTTTCTCTCCCTCTGCCTGCTTTGCTCAGAGGACTGGATGAAGTCAGGGAGTTCTCCCTTTCACTGAGAAAGGTTCAGGCTGCTGATGCCTGTGCGCTCTCTTCTTTGCAAAAGAGTCTGCAGTTCCACGCTTTGAACCGTGGAAAGGCGCCGGTTTCTGCTAAGACTTCCCCGGGCGCTTCATTTGCCGTGGGCCAAAGCTAGCCTTCACAATAGCTGAACGTTAACACTGCATACTCCTTCCCCTTCCAGATCAGGGCTACCGCGAAGCAGTTCTCCGGGGGAAAACGGCCCTTCGCGAAGGGCAGATCTGTAGAGCTCATTGCGGGAAAGCGAAAGCAAAGGACGCTTTTCTCCCTCTAACCGCTTTCGTCAGAGGAACGGGGGAAGTCACAGTGTTCTTTCTCTCACTGAGATACACACAATCTGACGTTGCCTCTGAGCTCCGTTGCTGGCAAAGAACGGAAACTGACATGCATTCGTGTGGGGAAACACAGGGCTTTGCTAGGATTTCTCTAGGCAGTGTGTTTTCCCTGGGACTCACTGTAGCAACACTATCTCGCCAGGGCAACACTGCATGGGATTTCCTCTGCCAGGAGAGAGCTGCTGCTTTGTAGTTTGTGCTGGGAATCCTTGCTTTGGCAAGTGCCATTTGACCGCATTCAGGCAGAAAGAAAAGAGAATAGCAAGAGGCCTTTCCTCCCCGGCTGCTTTCCCAAGCCCTTCCAGCTAAAACTATGTCGTTGCTCCTCTGGAAGGATCCCTGCACCGCGACGTAGGTTTTCAGAAGAAGCCCTGCGTTTGCAAGAGCAAATGAGGAATTCGTTGCAGGAAAGAGGAAGGAAAGAAAGTTTCTCTCCTTCTGCCTGCTTTGCTCAGAGGACTGGATGAAGTCAGGGAGTTCTCCCTTTCACTGAGAAATTGCCGGCTGCTGTTGCCTGTGCGCTCTCTTCTTTGCAAAAGAGTCTGCAGTTCCACGCTTTGAACCGTGGAAAGACGCCGGGATCTGCTAAGATTTCCCACGGCGCTTCGTTTGCCCTGGGCCAAAGCGATCCTTCACATTAGCTGAACGCTAACACTGCATACTCGTTCCACTTCCAGAACAGGGTACCGCGAGGCAGTTCTCCGGGGGAAAACGGCCCTTCGCGAAGGGCAGATCTGTCGAGCTCTTTGCGGGAAAGCGAAAGCAAAGGTCGCTTTTCTCTCTCTAACTGCTTTCGTCAGAGGAACGGGGGAAGTCACAGTGTTCTTTCTCTCACTGAGATACACACAATCTGACGTTGCCTCTGAGCTCCGTTGCTGGCAAAGAACTGAAACGGACATACATTCCTGTGGGGAAACACAGGGCTTTGCTAGGATTTCTCTAGGCAGTGTGTTTTCCCTGGGCCTCACTGTAGCAACACTATCTCGCCAGGGCAACACTGCATGGGATTTCCTCTGCCAGGAGAGAGCTGCTGCTTTGTAGTTTGTGCTGGGAAACCTTGCTTTGGCAAGTGCCAATTGACCGCAGTGAGGCAGAAAGAAAAGAGAATAGCAAGAGGCCTTTACTCCCCGGCTGCTCTGCCAAGCCCTTCCAGCTAAAACTATGTCGTTGCTCCTCTGGAAGGATCCCTGCACCGCGACGTAGGTTTTCAGAAGAAGCCCTGCGTTTGCAAGAGCAAATGAGGAATTCGTTGCAGGAAAGAGGAAGGAAAGAAAGTTTCTCTCCTTCTGCCTGCTTTGCTCAGAGGACTGGATGAAGTCAGGGAGTTCTCCCTTTCACTGAGAAATTGCCGGCTGCTGTTGCCTGTGCGCTCTCTTCTTTGCAAAAGAGTCTGCAGTTCCACGCTTTGAACCGTGGAAAGACGCCGGGATCTGCTAAGATTTCCCACGGCGCTTCGTTTGCCCTGGGCCAAAGCGATCCTTCACATTAGCTGAACGCTAACACTGCATACTCGTTCCACTTCCAGAACAGGGTACCGCGAGGCAGTTCTCCGGGGGAAAACGGCCCTTCGCGAAGGGCAGATCTGTCGAGCTCTTTGCGGGAAAGCGAAAGCAAAGGTCGCTTTTCTCTCTCTAACTGCTTTCGTCAGAGGAACGGGGGAAGTCACAGTGTTCTTTCTCTCACTGAGATACACACAATCTGACGTTGCCTCTGAGCTCCGTTGCTGGCAAAGAACTGAAACGGACATACATTCCTGTGGGGAAACACAGGGCTTTGCTAGGATTTCTCTAGGCAGTGTGTTTTCCCTGGGCCTCACTGTAGCAACACTATCTCGCCAGGGCAACACTGCATGGGATTTCCTCTGCCAGGAGAGAGCTGCTGCTTTGTAGTTTGTGCTGGGAAACCTTGCTTTGGCAAGTGCCAATTGACCGCAGTGAGGCAGAAAGAAAAGAGAATAGCAAGAGGCCTTTACTCCCCGGCTGCTCTGCCAAGCCCTTCCAGCTAAAACTATGTCGTTGCTCCTCTGGAAGGATCCCTGCACCGTGACGTAGTTTTTCAGAAGAAGCCTTGCGTTTGCAAGAGCAAAGGAGGAATTCGTTGCAGGAAAGAGGAAGGAAAGAAAGTTTCTCTCCTTCTGCCTGCTTTGCTCAGAGGACTGGATGAAGTCAGGGAGTTCTCCCTTTCACTGAGAAACGTGCGGGCTGCTGTTGCCTGTGCGCTCTCTTCTTTGCAAAAGAGTCTGCAGTTCCACGCTTTGAACCGTGGAAAGGCGCCGGGCTCTGCTAAGATTTCCCACGGCGCTTCGTTTGCCCTGGGCCAAAGCGATCCTTCACATTAGCTGAACGCTAACACTGCATACTCGTTCCACTTCCAGAACAGGGTACCGCGAGGCAGTTCTCCGGGGGAAAACGGCCCTTCGCGAAGGGCAGATCTGTCGAGCTCTTTGCGGGAAAGCGAAAGCAAAGGTCGCTTTTCTCTCTCTAACTGCTTTCGTCAGAGGAACGGGGGAAGTCACAGTGTTCTTTCTCTCACTGAGATACACACAATCTGACGTTGCCTCTGAGCTCCGTTGCTGGCAAAGAACTGAAACGGACATACATTCCTGTGGGGAAACACAGGGCTTTGCTAGGATTTCTCTAGGCAGTGTGTTTTCCCTGGGCCTCACTGTAGCAACACTATCTCACCAGGGCAACACTGCATGGGATTTCCTCTGCCAGGAGAGAGCTGCTGCTTTGTAGTTTGTGCTGGGAAACCTTGCTTTGGCAAGTGCCAATTGACCGCAGTGAGACAGAAAGAAAAGAGAATAGCAAGAGGCCTTTTCTCCCCGGCTGCTCTGCCAATCCCTTCCAGCTAAAACTATGTCGTTGCTCCTCTGGAAGGATCCCTGCACCGTGACGTAGTTTTTCAGAAGAAGCCTTGCGTTTGCAAGAGCAAATGAGGAATTCGTTGCAGGAAAGAGGAAGGAAAGAAAGTTTCTCTCCCTCTGCCTGCTTTGCTCAGAGGACTGGATGAAGTCAGGGAGTTCTCCCTTTCACTGAGAAACGTGCAGGCTGCTGTTGCCTGTGCGCTCTCTTCTTTGCACAAGAGTATGCAGTTCCACGCTTTGAACCGTGGAAAGGCGCCGGGCTCTGCTAAGATTTCCCGCGGCGCTTCGTTTGCCCTGGGCCAAGGCGAGCCTTCACAATAGCTGAACGCTAACACTGCATACTCGTTCCACTTCCAGAACAGGGCTACCGCGAGGCAGTTCTCCGGGGGAAAACGGCCCTTCGCGAAGGGCAGATCTGCCGAGCTCACTGCGGGAAAGCGAAAGCAAAGGACGCTTTTCTCCCTCTAACCGCTTTCGTCAGAGGAACGGGGGAACTGACAGTGTTCTTTCTCTCACTGAGATACACACAATCTGACGTTGCCTCTGAGCTCCGTTGCTGGCAAAGAACTGAAACTGACATACATTCCTGTGGGGAAACACAGGGTTTTGCTAGGATTTCTCTAGGCAGTCTGTTTTCCCTGGGCCTCGCTGTAGCAACACTATCGCGCCAGGGCAACACTGCATGGGATTTCCTCTGCCAGGAGGGAGCTGCTGCTTTGTAGTTTGTGCTGGGAAACCTTGCTTTGGCAAGTGCCAATTGACCGCATTCAGGCAGAAAGAAAAGAGAATCGCAAGAGGCCTTTTCTCCCCGGCTGCTCTGCCAAGCCCTTCCAGCTAAAACTATGCCGTTGCTCCTCTGGAAGGATCCCTGCACCGCGACGTAGTTTTTCAGAAGAAGCCTTGCGTTTGCAAGAGCAAAGGAGGAATTCGTTGCAGGAAAGAGGAAGGAAAGAAAGTTTCTCTCCCTCTGCCTGCTTTGCTCAGAGGACTGGAAGAAGTCAGGGAGTTCTCCCTTTCACTGAGAAACGTGCGGGCTGCTGTTGCCTGTGCGCTCTCTTCTTTGCAAAAGAGTCTGCTGTTCCACGCTTTGAACCGTGGAAAGGCGCCGGGCTCTGCTAAGATTTCCCCCGGCGCTTCGTTTGCCCTGGGCCAAAGCGAGCCTTCACAATAGCTGAACGCTAACACTGCATACTCGTTCCACTTCCAGAACAGGGCTACCGCGAGGCAGTTCTCCGGGGGAAAACGGCCCTTCGCGAAGGGCAGATCTGCCGAGCTCACTGCGGGAAAGCGAAAGCAAAGGACGCTTTTCTCTCTCTAACTGCTTTCGTCAGAGGAACGGGGGAAGTCACAGTGTTCTTTCTCTCACTGAGATACACACAATCTGACGTTGCCTCTGAGCTCCGTTGCTGGCAAAGAACTGAAACGGACATACATTCCTGTGGGGAAACACAGGGCTTTGCTAGGATTTCTCTAGGCAGTGTGTTTTCCCTGGGCCTCACTGTAGCAACACTATCTCACCAGGGCAACACTGCATGGGATTTCCTCTGCCAGGAGAGAGCTGCTGCTTTGTAGTTTGTGCTGGGAAACCTTGCTTTGGCAAGTGCCAATTGACCGCAGTGAGACAGAAAGAAAAGAGAATAGCAAGAGGCCTTTTCTCCCCGGCTGCTCTGCCAATCCCTTCCAGCTAAAACTATGTCGTTGCTCCTCTGGAAGGATCCCTGCACCGTGACGTAGTTTTTCAGAAGAAGCCTTGCGTTTGCAAGAGCAAATGAGGAATTCGTTGCAGGAAAGAGGAAGGAAAGAAAGTTTCTCTCCCTCTGCCTGCTTTGCTCAGAGGACTGGATGAAGTCAGGGAGTTCTCCCTTTCACTGAGAAACGTGCAGGCTGCTGTTGCCTGTGCGCTCTCTTCTTTGCACAAGAGTATGCAGTTCCACGCTTTGAACCGTGGAAAGGCGCCGGGCTCTGCTAAGATTTCCCGCGGCGCTTCGTTTGCCCTGGGCCAAGGCGAGCCTTCACAATAGCTGAACGCTAACACTGCATACTCGTTCCACTTCCAGAACAGGGCTACCGCGAGGCAGTTCTCCGGGGGAAAACGGCCCTTCGCGAAGGGCAGATCTGCCGAGCTCACTGCGGGAAAGCGAAAGCAAAGGACGCTTTTCTCCCTCTAACCGCTTTCGTCAGAGGAACGGGGGAACTGACAGTGTTCTTTCTCTCACTGAGATACACACAATCTGACGTTGCCTCTGAGCTCCGTTGCTGGCAAAGAACTGAAACTGACATACATTCCTGTGGGGAAACACAGGGTTTTGCTAGGATTTCTCTAGGCAGTCTGTTTTCCCTGGGCCTCGCTGTAGCAACACTATCGCGCCAGGGCAACACTGCATGGGATTTCCTCTGCCAGGAGGGAGCTGCTGCTTTGTAGTTTGTGCTGGGAAACCTTGCTTTGGCAAGTGCCAATTGACCGCATTCAGGCAGAAAGAAAAGAGAATCGCAAGAGGCCTTTTCTCCCCGGCTGCTCTGCCAAGCCCTTCCAGCTAAAACTATGCCGTTGCTCCTCTGGAAGGATCCCTGCACCGCGACGTAGTTTTTCAGAAGAAGCCTTGCGTTTGCAAGAGCAAAGGAGGAATTCGTTGCAGGAAAGAGGAAGGAAAGAAAGTTTCTCTCCCTCTGCCTGCTTTGCTCAGAGGACTGGAAGAAGTCAGGGAGTTCTCCCTTTCACTGAGAAACGTGCGGGCTGCTGTTGCCTGTGCGCTCTCTTCTTTGCAAAAGAGTCTGCTGTTCCACGCTTTGAACCGTGGAAAGGCGCCGGGCTCTGCTAAGATTTCCCCCGGCGCTTCGTTTGCCCTGGGCCAAAGCGAGCCTTCACAATAGCTGAACGCTAACACTGCATACTCGTTCCACTTCCAGAACAGGGCTACCGCGAGGCAGTTCTCCGGGGGAAAACGGCCCTTCGCGAAGGGCAGATCTGCCGAGCTCACTGCGGGAAAGCGAAAGCAAAGGACGCTTTTCTCCCTCTAACCGCTTTCGTCAGAGGAACGGGGGAAGTCACAGTGTTCTTTCTCTCACTGAGATACACACAATCTGACGTTGCCTCTGAGCTCCGTTGCTGGCAAAGAACTGAAACTGACATACATTCCTGTGGGGAAACACAGGGCTTTGCTAGGATTTCTCTAGGCAGTCTGTTTTCCCTGGGCCTCGCTGTAGCAACACTATCTCGCCAGGGCAACACTGCATGGGATTTCCTCTGCCAGGAGAGAGCTGCTGCTTTGTAGTTTGTGCTGGGAAACCTTGCTTTGGCAAGTGCCAATTGACCACATTCAGGCGGAAAGAAAACAGAATCGCAAGAGGCTTTTTCTCCCCGGCTGCTCTGCCAAGCCCTTCCAGCTAAAACTATGCCGTTGCTCCTCTGGAAGGATCCCTGCACCGCGACGTAGTTTTTCCTAAGAAGCCTTGCGTTTGCAAGAGCAAAGGAGGAATTCGTTGCAGGAAAGAGGAAGGAAAGAAAGTTTCTCTCCCTCTGCCTGCTTTGCTCAGAGGACTGGATGAAGTCAGGGAGTTCTCCCTTTCACTGAGAAACGTGCGGGCTGCTGTTGCCTGTGCGCTCTCTTCTTTGCAAAAGAGTCTGCTGTTCCACGCTTTGAACCGTGGAAAGGCGCCGGGCTCTGCTAAGACTTCCCCCGGCGCTTCGTTTGCCCTGGGCCAAAGCGAGCCTTCACAATAGCTGAACGCTAACACTGCATACTCGTTCCACTTCCAGAACAGGGCTACCGCGAGGCAGTTCTCCGGGGGAAAACGGCCCTTCGCGAAGGGCAGATCTGCCGAGCTCACTGCGGGAAAGCGAAAGCAAAGGACGCTTTTCTCCCTCTAACCGCTTTCGTCAGAGGAACGGGGGAAGTCACAGTGTTCTTTCTCTCACTGAGATACACACAATCTGACGTTGCCTCTGAGCTCCGTTGCTGGCAAAGAACTGAAACTGACATACATTCCTGTGGGGAAACACAGGGCTTTGCTAGGATTTCTCTAGGCAGTCTGTTTTCCCTGGGCCTCGCTGTAGCAACACTATCTCGCCAGGGCAACACTGCATGGGATTTCCTCTGCCAGGAGAGAGCTGCTGCTTTGTAGTTTGTGCTGGGAAACCTTGCTTTGGCAAGTGCCAATTGACCGCATTCAGGCGGAAAGAAAAGAGAATCGCAAGAGGCTTTTTCTCCCCGGCTGCTCTGCCAAGCCCTTCCAGCTAAAACTATGCCGTTGCTCCTCTGGAAGGATCCCTGCACCGCGACGTAGTTTTTCCTAAGAAGCCTTGCGTTTGCAAGAGCAAAGGAGGAATTCGTTGCAGGAAAGAGGAAGGAAAGAAAGTTTCTCTCCCTCTGCCTGCTTTGCTCAGAGGACTGGATGAAGTCAGGGAGTTCTCCCTTTCACTGAGAAACGTGCGGGCTGCTGTTGCCTGTGCGCTCTCTTCTTTGCAAAAGAGTCTGCTGTTCCACGCTTTGAACCGTGGAAAGGCGCCGGGCTCTGCTAAGACTTCCCCCGGCGCTTCGTTTGCCCTGGGCCAAAGCGAGCCTTCACAATAGCTGAACGCTAACACTGCATACTCGTTCCACTTCCAGAACAGGGCTACCGCGAGGCAGTTCTCCGGGGGACGGCCCTTCGCGAAGGGCAGATCTGCCGAGCTCACTGCGGGAAAGCGAAAGCAAAGGACGCTTTTCTCCCTCTAACCGCTTTCGTCAGAGGAACGGGGGAAGTCACAGTGTTCTTTCTCTCACTGAGATACACACAATCTGACGTTTCCTCTGAGCTCCGTTGCTGGCAAAGAACTGAAACTGACATACATTCCTGTGGGGAAACACAGGGCTTTCCTAGGATTTCTCTAGGCAGTCTGTTTTCCCTGGGCCTCGCTGTAGCAACACTATCTCGCCAGGGCAACACTGCATGGGATTTCCTCTGCCAGGAGAGAGCTGCTGCTTTGTAGTTTGTGCTGGGAAACCTTGCTTTGGCAAGTGCCAATTGACCGCATTCAGGCGGAAAGAAAAGAGAATCGCAAGAGGCCTTTTCTCCCCGGCTGCTCTGCCAAGCCCTTCCAGCTAAAACTATGCCGTTGCTCCTCTGGAAGGATCCCTGCACCGCGACGTAGTTTTTCAGAAGAAGCCTTGCGTTTGCAAGAGCAAAGGAGGAATTCGTTGCAGGAAAGAGGAAGGAAAGAAAGTTTCTCTCCCTCTGCCTGCTTTGCTCAGAGGACTGGATGAAGTCAGGGAGTTCTCCCTTTCACTGAGAAACGTGCGGGCTGCTGTTGCCTGTGCGCTCTCTTCTTTGCAAAAGAGTCTGCTGTTCCACGCTTTGAACCGTGGAAAGGCGCCGGGCTCTGCTAAGACTTCCCCCGGCGCTTCGTTTGCCCTGGGCCAAAGCGAGCCTTCACAATAGCTGAACGCTAACACTGCATACTCGTTCCACTTCCAGAACAGGGCTACCGCGAGGCAGTTCTCCGGGGGAAAACGGCCCTTCGCGAAGGGCAGATCTGCCGAGCTCACTGCGGGAAAGCGAAAGCAAAGGACGCTTTTCTCCCTCTAACCGCTTTCGTCAGAGGAACGGGGGAAGTCACAGTGTTCTTTCTCTCACTGAGATACACACAATCTGACGTTGCCTCTGAGCTCCGTTGCTGGCAAAGAACTGAAACTGACATACATTCCTGTGGGGAAACACAGGGCTTTGCTAGGATTTCTCTAGGCAGTCTGTTTTCCCTGGGCCTCGCTGTAGCAACACTATCTCGCCAGGGCAACACTGCATGGGATTTCCTCTGCCAGGAGAGAGCTGCTGCTTTGTAGTTTGTGCTGGGAAACCTTGCTTTGGCAAGTGCCAATTGACCGCATTCAGGCGGAAAGAAAAGAGAATCGCAAGAGGCTTTTTCTCCCCGGCTGCTCTGCCAAGCCCTTCCAGCTAAAACTATGCCGTTGCTCCTCTGGAAGGATCCCTGCACCGCGACGTAGTTTTTCCTAAGAAGCCTTGCGTTTGCAAGAGCAAAGGAGGAATTCGTTGCAGGAAAGAGGAAGGAAAGAAAGTTTCTCTCCCTCTGCCTGCTTTGCTCAGAGGACTGGATGAAGTCAGGGAGTTCTCCCTTTCACTGAGAAACGTGCGGGCTGCTGTTGCCTGTGCGCTCTCTTCTTTGCAAAAGAGTCTGCTGTTCCACGCTTTGAACCGTGGAAAGGCGCCGGGCTCTGCTAAGACTTCCCCCGGCGCTTCGTTTGCCCTGGGCCAAAGCGAGCCTTCACAATAGCTGAACGCTAACACTGCATACTCGTTCCACTTCCAGAACAGGGCTACCGCGAGGCAGTTCTCCGGGAGAAAACGGCCCTTCGCGAAGGGCAGATCTGCCGAGCTCACTGCGGGAAAGCGAAAGCAAAGGACGCTTTTCTCCCTCTAACCGCTTTCGTCAGAGGAACGGGGGAAGTCACAGTGTTCTTTCTCTCACTGAGATACACACAATCTGACGTTGCCTCTGAGCTCCGTTGCTGGCAAAGAACTGAAACTGACATACATTCCTGTGGGGAAACACAGGGCTTTGCTAGGATTTCTCTAGGCAGTCTGTTTTCCCTGGGCCTCGCTGTAGCAACACTATCTCGCCAGGGCAACACTGCATGGGATTTCCTCTGCCAGGAGAGAGCTGCTGCTTTGTAGTTTGTGCTGGGAAACCTTGCTTTGGCAAGTGCCAATTGACCGCATTCAGGCGGAAAGAAAAGAGAATCGCAAGAGGCCTTTTCTCCCCGGCTGCTCTGCCAAGCCCTTCCATCTAAAACTATGCCGTTGCTCCTCTGGAAGGATCCCTGCACCGCGACGTAGTTTTTCAGAAGAAGCCTTGCGTTTGCAAGAGCAAAGGAGGAATATTGCAGGAAAGAGGAAGGAAAGAAAGTTTCTCTCCCTCTGCCTGCTTTGCTCAGAGGACTGGATGAAGTCAGGGAGTTCTCCCTTTCACTGAGAAACGTGCGGGCTGCTGTTGCCTGTGCGCTCTCTTCTTTGCAAAAGAGTCTGCTGTTCCACGCTTTGAACCGTGAAAAGGCGCCGGGCTCTGCTAAGACTTCCCCCGGCGCTTCGTTTGCCCTGGGCCAAAGCGAGCCTTCACAATAGCTGAACGCTAACACTGCATACTCGTTCCACTTCCAGAACAGGGCTACCGCGAGGCAGTTCTCCGGGGGAAAACGGCCCTTCGCGAAGGGCAGATCTGTGGAGCTCATTGCGGGAAAGCGACAGCAAAGGACGCTTTTCTCCCTCTAACCGCTTTCGTCAGAGGAACGGGGGAAGTCACAGTGTTCTTTATCTCACTGAGATACACACAATCTGACGTTGCTTCTTTGCTCCGTTGCTGGCGAAGAACTGAAACTGACATACATTCCTGTGGGGAAACACAGGGCTTTGCTAGGATTTCTCTAGGCAGTGTGTTTTCCCTGGGCCTCACTGTATCAACACTATCTCGCAAGGGCAGCACTGCATGGGATTTCCTCTGCCAGGAGAGAGCTGCTGCTTTGTAGTTTGTGCTGGGAAACCTTGCTTTGGCAAGTGCGAATTGACTGCATTCAGGCAGAAAGAAAAGAGAATAGCAAGAGGCCTTTTCTCCCCGACTGCTTTCCCAAGCCCTTCCAGCTAAAACTATGTCGTTGCTCCTCTGGAAGGATCCCTGCACCGTGACGTAGGTTTTCAGAAGAAGCCCTGCGTTTGCAAGAGCAAATGAGGAATTCGTTGCAGGAAAGAGGAAGGAAAGAAAGTTTCTCTCCCTCTGCCTGCTTTGCTCAGAGGACTGGATGAAGTCAGGGAGTTCTCCCTTTCACTGAGAAAGGTTCAGGCTGCTGATGCCTGTTCGCTCTCTTCTTTGCAAAAGAGTCTGCAGTTCCACGCTTTGAACCGTGGAAAGGCGCCGGTTTCTGCTAAGACTTCCCCGGGCGCTTCATTTGCCGTGGGCCAAAGCTAGCCTTCACAATAGCTGAACGTTAACACTGCATACTCCTTCCCCTTCCAGATCAGGGCTACCGCGAAGCAGTTCTCCGGGGGAAAACGGCCCTTCGCGAAGGGCAGATCTGTAGAGCTCATTGCGGGAAAGCGAAAGCAAAGGACGCTTTTCTCCCTCTAACCGCTTTCGTCAGAGGAACGGGGGAAGTCACAGTGTTCTTTCTCTCACTGAGATACACACAATCTGACGTTGCCTCTGAGCTCCGTTGCTGGCAAAGAACGGAAACTGACATGCATTCGTGTGGGGAAACACAGGGCTTTGCTAGGATTTCTCTAGGCAGTGTGTTTTCCCTGGGACTCACTGTAGCAACACTATCTCGCCAGGGCAACACTGCGTGGGATTTCCTCTGCCAGGAGAGAGCTGCTGCTTTGTAGTTTGTGCTGGGAATCCTTGCTTTGGCAAGTGCCATTTGACCGCATTCAGGCAGAAAGAAAAGAGAATAGCAAGAGGCCTTTCCTCCCCGGCTGCTTTCCCAAGCCCTTCCAGCTAAAACTATGTCGTTGCTACTCTGGAAGGATCCCTGCACCACGACGTAGGTTTTCAGAAGAAGCCCTGCGTTTGCAAGAGCAAATGAGGAATTCGTTGCAGGAAAGAGGAAGGAAAGAAAGTTTCTCTCCTTCTGCCTGCTTTGCTCAGAGGACTGGATGAAGTCAGGGAGTTCTCCCTTTCACTGAGAAATTGCCGGCTGCTGTTGCCTGTGCGCTCTCTTCTTTGCAAAAGAGTCTGCAGTTCCACGCTTTGAACCGTGGAAAGACGCCGGGATCTGCTAAGATTTCCCCCGGCGCTTCGTTTGCCCTGGGCCAAAGCGAGCCTTCACATTAGCTGAACGCTAACACTGCATACTCATTCCACTTCCAGAACAGGGCTACTGCCAGGCAGTTCTCCGGGGGAAAACGGCCCTTCGCGAAGGGCAGATCTGTGGAGCTCATTGCGGGAAAGCGAAAGCAAAGGACGCTTTTCTCCCTCTAACTTCTTTCGTCAGAGGAACGGGGGAAATCACAGTGTTCTTTCTCTCACTGAGATGCACACAATCTGACGTTGCCTCTTTGCTCCGTTGCTGGCGAAGAACTGAAACGGACATACATTCCTGTGGGGAAACACAGGGCTTTGCTAGGATTTCTCTAGGCAGTGTGTTTTCCCTGGGCCTCACTGTAGCAACACTATCTCGCCAGGGCAACACTGCATGGGATTTCCTCTGCCAGGAGAGAGCTGCTGATTTGTAGTTTGTGCTGGGAAACCTTGCTTTGGCAAGTGCCAATTGACCGCATTCGGGCAGAAAGAAAAGAGAACAGCAAGCGGCCTTTTCTCCCCGGCTGCTCTGCCAAGCCCTTCCAGCTAAAACTATGTCGTTGCTCCTCTGGAGGGATCCCTGTACGGTGACATAGTTTCTCAGAAGAAGCCCTGCGTTTGCAAGAGCAAATGAGGAATTCGTTGCAGGAAAGAGGACGGAAAGAAAGTTTCTCTCCCTCTGCCTGCTTTGCTCAGAGGACTGGATGAAGTCAGGGAGTTCTCCCTTTCACTGAGAAACGTGCGGGCTGCTGTTGCCTGTGCGCTCTCCTCTTTGCACTAGAGTCTGCAGTTCCACGCTTTGAACCGTGGAAAGGCGCCGGGCTCTGCTAAGACTTCCCCGGGCGCTTCGTTTGCCCTGGGCCAAAGCGAGCCTTCACATTAGCTGAACGCTAACACTGCATACTCGTTCCACTTCCAGAACAGGGCTACCGCGAGGCAGTTCTCCGGGGGAAAACGGCCCTTCGCGAAGGGCAGATCTGTGGAGCTCATTGCGGGAAAGCGAAAGCAAAGGACGCTTTTCTCCCTCTAACTGCTTTCGTCAGAGGAACGGGGGAAGTCACAGTGTTCTTTCTCTCACTGAGATACACACAATCTGACGTTGCCTCTGAGCTCCGTTGCTGGCAAAGAACTGAAATGGACATACATTCCTGTGGGGAAACACAGGGCTTTGCTAGGATTTCTCTAGGCAGTGTGTTTTCCCTGGGCCACGCTGTAGCAACACTATCTCGCAAGGGCAGCACTGCATGGGATTTCCTCTGCCAGGAGAGAGCTGCTGCTTTGTAGCTTGTGCTGGGAAACCTTGCTTTGGCAAGTGCGAATTGACTGCATTCAGGCAGAAAGAAAAGAGAATAGCAAGAGGCCTTTTCTCCCCGGCTGCTTTCCCAAGCCCTTCCAGCTAAAACTATGTCGTTGCTCCTCTGGAGGGATCCCTGCACCGCGACGTAGTTTCTCAGAAGAAGCCCTGCGTTTGCAAGAGCAAATGAGGAATTCGTTGCAGGAAAGAGGAAGGAAAGAAAGTTTCTCTCCCTCTGCCTGCTTTGCTCAGAGGACTGGATGAAGTCAGGGAGTTCTCCCTTTCACTGAGAAACGTGCGGGCTGCTGTTGCCTGTGCGCTCTCTTCTTTGCAAAAGAGTCTGCTGTTCCACGCTTTGAACCGTGAAAAGGCGCCGGGCTCTGCTAAGACTTCCCCCGGCGCTTCGTTTGCCCTGGGCCAAAGCGAGCCTTCACAATAGCTGAACGCTAACACTGCATACTCGTTCCACTTCCAGAACAGGGCTACCGCGAGGCAGTTCTCCGGGGGAAAACGGCCCTTCGCGAAGGGCAGATCTGTGGAGCTCATTGCGGGAAAGCGACAGCAAAGGACGCTTTTCTCCCTCTAACCGCTTTCGTCAGAGGAACGGGGGAAGTCACAGTGTTCTTTATCTCACTGAGATACACACAATCTGACGTTGCTTCTTTGCTCCGTTGCTGGCGAAGAACTGAAACTGACATACATTCCTGTGGGGAAACACAGGGCTTTGCTAGGATTTCTCTAGGCAGTGTGTTTTCCCTGGGCCTCACTGTATCAACACTATCTCGCAAGGGCAGCACTGCATGGGATTTCCTCTGCCAGGAGAGAGCTGCTGCTTTGTAGTTTGTGCTGGGAAACCTTGCTTTGGCAAGTGCGAATTGACTGCATTCAGGCAGAAAGAAAAGAGAATAGCAAGAGGCCTTTTCTCCCCGACTGCTTTCCCAAGCCCTTCCAGCTAAAACTATGTCGTTGCTCCTCTGGAAGGATCCCTGCACCGTGACGTAGGTTTTCAGAAGAAGCCCTGCGTTTGCAAGAGCAAATGAGGAATTCGTTGCAGGAAAGAGGAAGGAAAGAAAGTTTCTCTCCCTCTGCCTGCTTTGCTCAGAGGACTGGATGAAGTCAGGGAGTTCTCCCTTTCACTGAGAAAGGTTCAGGCTGCTGATGCCTGTTCGCTCTCTTCTTTGCAAAAGAGTCTGCAGTTCCACGCTTTGAACCGTGGAAAGGCGCCGGTTTCTGCTAAGACTTCCCCGGGCGCTTCATTTGCCGTGGGCCAAAGCTAGCCTTCACAATAGCTGAACGTTAACACTGCATACTCCTTCCCCTTCCAGATCAGGGCTACCGCGAAGCAGTTCTCCGGGGGAAAACGGCCCTTCGCGAAGGGCAGATCTGTAGAGCTCATTGCGGGAAAGCGAAAGCAAAGGACGCTTTTCTCCCTCTAACCGCTTTCGTCAGAGGAACGGGGGAAGTCACAGTGTTCTTTCTCTCACTGAGATACACACAATCTGACGTTGCCTCTGAGCTCCGTTGCTGGCAAAGAACGGAAACTGACATGCATTCGTGTGGGGAAACACAGGGCTTTGCTAGGATTTCTCTAGGCAGTGTGTTTTCCCTGGGACTCACTGTAGCAACACTATCTCGCCAGGGCAACACTGCGTGGGATTTCCTCTGCCAGGAGAGAGCTGCTGCTTTGTAGTTTGTGCTGGGAATCCTTGCTTTGGCAAGTGCCATTTGACCGCATTCAGGCAGAAAGAAAAGAGAATAGCAAGAGGCCTTTCCTCCCCGGCTGCTTTCCCAAGCCCTTCCAGCTAAAACTATGTCGTTGCTACTCTGGAAGGATCCCTGCACCACGACGTAGGTTTTCAGAAGAAGCCCTGCGTTTGCAAGAGCAAATGAGGAATTCGTTGCAGGAAAGAGGAAGGAAAGAAAGTTTCTCTCCTTCTGCCTGCTTTGCTCAGAGGACTGGATGAAGTCAGGGAGTTCTCCCTTTCACTGAGAAATTGCCGGCTGCTGTTGCCTGTGCGCTCTCTTCTTTGCAAAAGAGTCTGCAGTTCCACGCTTTGAACCGTGGAAAGACGCCGGGATCTGCTAAGATTTCCCCCGGCGCTTCGTTTGCCCTGGGCCAAAGCGAGCCTTCACATTAGCTGAACGCTAACACTGCATACTCATTCCACTTCCAGAACAGGGCTACTGCCAGGCAGTTCTCCGGGGGAAAACGGCCCTTCGCGAAGGGCAGATCTGTGGAGCTCATTGCGGGAAAGCGAAAGCAAAGGACGCTTTTCTCCCTCTAACTTCTTTCGTCAGAGGAACGGGGGAAATCACAGTGTTCTTTCTCTCACTGAGATGCACACAATCTGACGTTGCCTCTTTGCTCCGTTGCTGGCGAAGAACTGAAACGGACATACATTCCTGTGGGGAAACACAGGGCTTTGCTAGGATTTCTCTAGGCAGTGTGTTTTCCCTGGGCCTCACTGTAGCAACACTATCTCGCCAGGGCAACACTGCATGGGATTTCCTCTGCCAGGAGAGAGCTGCTGATTTGTAGTTTGTGCTGGGAAACCTTGCTTTGGCAAGTGCCAATTGACCGCATTCGGGCAGAAAGAAAAGAGAACAGCAAGCGGCCTTTTCTCCCCGGCTGCTCTGCCAAGCCCTTCCAGCTAAAACTATGTCGTTGCTCCTCTGGAGGGATCCCTGTACGGTGACATAGTTTCTCAGAAGAAGCCCTGCGTTTGCAAGAGCAAATGAGGAATTCGTTGCAGGAAAGAGGACGGAAAGAAAGTTTCTCTCCCTCTGCCTGCTTTGCTCAGAGGACTGGATGAAGTCAGGGAGTTCTCCCTTTCACTGAGAAACGTGCGGGCTGCTGTTGCCTGTGCGCTCTCCTCTTTGCACTAGAGTCTGCAGTTCCACGCTTTGAACCGTGGAAAGGCGCCGGGCTCTGCTAAGACTTCCCCGGGCGCTTCGTTTGCCCTGGGCCAAAGCGAGCCTTCACATTAGCTGAACGCTAACACTGCATACTCGTTCCACTTCCAGAACAGGGCTACCGCGAGGCAGTTCTCCGGGGGAAAACGGCCCTTCGCGAAGGGCAGATCTGTGGAGCTCATTGCGGGAAAGCGAAAGCAAAGGACGCTTTTCTCCCTCTAACTGCTTTCGTCAGAGGAACGGGGGAAGTCACAGTGTTCTTTCTCTCACTGAGATACACACAATCTGACGTTGCCTCTGAGCTCCGTTGCTGGCAAAGAACTGAAATGGACATACATTCCTGTGGGGAAACACAGGGCTTTGCTAGGATTTCTCTAGGCAGTGTGTTTTCCCTGGGCCACGCTGTAGCAACACTATCTCGCAAGGGCAGCACTGCATGGGATTTCCTCTGCCAGGAGAGAGCTGCTGCTTTGTAGCTTGTGCTGGGAAACCTTGCTTTGGCAAGTGCGAATTGACTGCATTCAGGCAGAAAGAAAAGAGAATAGCAAGAGGCCTTTTCTCCCCGGCTGCTTTCCCAAGCCCTTCCAGCTAAAACTATGTCGTTGCTCCTCTGGAGGGATCCCTGCACCGCGACGTAGTTTCTCAGAAGAAGCCCTGCGTTTGCAAGAGCAAATGAGGAATTCGTTGCAGGAAAGAGGAAGGAAAGAAAGTTTCTCTCCCTCTGCCTGCTTTGCTCAGAGGACTGGATGAAGTCAGGGAGTTCTCCCTTTCACTGAGAAACGTGCGGGCTGCTGTTGCCTGTGCGCTCTCTTCTTTGCAAAAGAGTCTGCTGTTTCACGCTTTGAACCGTGGAAAGGCGCTGGGCTCTGCTAAGACTTCCCCCGGCGCTTCGTTTGCCCTGGGCCAAAGGGAGCCTTCACAATAGCTGAACGCTAACACTGCATACTCGTTCCACTTCCAGAACAGGGCTACCGCGAGGCAGTTCTCCGGGGGAAAACGGCCCTTCGCGAAGGGCAGATCTGCCGAGCTCACTGCGGGAAAGCGAAAGCAAAGGACGCTTTTCTCCCTCTAACCGCTTTCGTCAGAGGAACGGGGGAAGTCACAGTGTTCTTTCTCTCACTGAGATACACACAATCTGATGTTGCGTCTGAGCTCCGTTGCTGGCAAAGAACTGAAACTGACATACATTCCTGTGGGGAAACACAGGGCTTTGCTAGGATTTCTCTAGGCAGTCTGTTTTCCCTGGGCCTCGCTGTAGCAACACTATCTCGCCAGGGCAACACTGCATGGGATTTCCTCTGCCAGGAGAGAGCTGCTGCTTTGTAGTTTGTGCTGGGAAACCTTGCTTTGGCAAGTGCCAATTGACCGCATTCAGGCAGAAAGAAAAGAGAATCGCAAGAGGCCTTTTCTCCCCGGCTGCTCTGCCAAGCCCTTCCAGCTAAAACTATGCCGTTGCTCCTCTGGAAGGATCCCTGCACCGCGACGTAGTTTTTCAGAAGAAGCCTTGCGTTTGCAAGAGCAAAGGAGGAATTCGTTGCAGGAAAGAGGAAGGAAAGAAAGTTTCTCTCCCTCTGCCTGCTTTGCTCAGAGGACTGGATGAAGTCAGGGAGTTCTCCCTTTCACTGAGAAACGTGCGGGCTGCTGTTGCCTGGGCGCTCTCTTCTTTGCAAAAGAGTCTGCTGTTCCACGCTTTGAACCGTGGAAAGGCGCCGGGCTCTGCTAAGATTTCCCCCGGCGCTTCGTTTGCCCTGGGCCAAAGCGAGCCTTCACAATAGCTGAACGCTAACACTGCATACTCGTTCCACTTCCAGAACAGGGCTACCGCGAGGCAGTTCTCCGGGGGAAAACGGCCCTTCGCGAAGGGCAGATCTGCCGAGCTCACTGCGGGAAAGCGAAAGCAAAGGACGCTTTTCTCCCTCTAACCGCTTTCGTCAGAGGAACGGGGGAAGTCACAGTGTTCTTTCTCTCACTGAGATACACACAATCTGACGTTGCCTCTGAGCTCCGTTGCTGGCAAAGAACTGAAACTGACATACATTCCTGTGGGGAAACACAGGGCTTTGCTAGGATTTCTCTAGGCAGTGCGTTTTCCCTGGGCCTCACTGTAGCAACACTATCTCGCCAGGGCAACACTGCATGGGATTTCCTCTGCCAGGAGAGAGCTGCTGCTTTGTAGTTTGTGCTGGGAAACCTTGCTTTGGCAAGTGCCAATTGACCGCAGTGAGGCAGAAAGAAAAGAGAATAGCAAGAGGCCTTTACTCCCCGGCTGCTCTGCCAAGCCCTTCCAGCTAAAACTATGTCGTTGCTCCTCTGGAAGGATCCCTGCACCGTGACGTAGTTTTTCAGAAGAAGCCTTGCGTTTGCAAGAGGAAAGGAGGAATTCGTTGCAGGAAAGAGGAAGGAAAGAAAGTTTCTCTCCTTCTGCCTGCTTTGCTCAGAGGACTGGATGAAGTCAGGGAGTTCTCCCTTTCACTGAGAAACGTGCGGGCTGCTGTTGCCTGTGCGCTCTCTTCTTTGCAAAAGAGTCTGCAGTTCCACGCTTTGAACCGTGGAAAGGCGCCGGGCTCTGCTAAGATTTCCCACGGCGCTTCGTTTGCCCTGGGCCAAAACGATCCTTCACATTAGCTGAACGCTAACACTGCATACTCGTTCCACTTCCAGAACAGGGTACCGCGAGGCAGTTCTCCGGGGGAAAACGGCCCTTCGCGAAGGGCAGATCTGCCGAGCTCACTGCGGGAAAGCGAAAGCAAAGGACGCTTTTCTCCCTCTAACCGCTTTCGTCAGAGGAACGGGGGAACTGACAGTGTTCTTTCTCTCACTGAGATACACACAATCTGACGTTGCCTGTGAACTCCGTTCCTGGCAAAGAACTGAAACTGACATACATTCCTGTGGGGAAACACAGGGTTTTGCTAGGATTTCTCTAGGCAGTCTGTTTTCCCTGGGCCTCGCTGTAGCAACACTATCGCGCCAGGGCAACACTGCATGGGATTTCCTCTGCCAGGAGGGAGCTGCTGCTTTGTAGTTTGTGCTGGGAAACCTTGCTTTGGCAAGTGCCAATTGACCGCATTCAGGCAGAAAGAAAAGAGAATCGCAAGAGGCCTTTTCTCCCCGGCTGCTCTGCCAAGCCCTTCCAGCTAAAACTATGCCGTTGCTCCTCTGGAAGGATCCCTGCACCGCGACGTAGTTTTTCAGAAGAAGCCTTGCGTTTGCAAGAGTAAAGGAGGAATTCGTTGCAGGAAAGAGGAAGGAAAGAAAGTTTCTCTCCCTCTGCCTGCTTTGCTCAGAGGACTGGATGAAGTCAGGGAGTTCTCCCTTTCACTGAGAAACGTGCGGGCTGCTGTTGCCTGTGCGCTCTCTTCTTTGCAAAAGAGTCTGCTGTTCCACGCTTTGAACCGTGGAAAGGCGCCGGGCTCTGCTAAGACTTCCCCCGGCGCTTCGTTTGCCCTGGGCCAAAGCGAGCCTTCACAATAGCTGAACGCTAACACTGCATACTCGTTCCACTTCCAGAACAGGGCTACCGCGAGGCAGTTCTCCGGGGGAAAACGGCCCTTCGCGAAGGGCAGATCTGCCGAGCTCACTGCGGGAAAGCGAAAGCAAAGGACGCTTTTCTCCCTCTAACCGCTTTCGTCAGAGGAACGGGGGAAGTCACAGTGTTCTTTCTCTCACTGAGATACACACAATCTGACGTTGCCTCTGAGCTCCGTTGCTGGCAAAGAACTGAAACTGACATACATTCCTGTGGGGAAACACAGGGCTTTCCTAGGATTTCTCTAGGCAGTCTGTTTTCCCTGGGCCTCACTGTAGCAACACTATCTCGCCAGGGCAACACTGCATGGGATTTCCTCTGCCAGGAGAGAGCTGCTGCTTTGTAGTTTGTGCTGGGAAACCTTGCTTTGGCAAGTGCCAATTGACCGCATTCAGGCGGAAAGAAAAGAGAATCGCAAGAGGCTTTTTCTCCCCGGCTGCTCTGCCAAGCCCTTCCAGCTAAAACTATGCCGTTGCTCCTCTGGAAGGATCCCTGCACCGCGACGTAGTTTTTCAGAAGAAGCCTTGCGTTTGCAAGAGCAAAGGAGGAATATTGCAGGAAAGAGGAAGGAAAGAAAGTTTCTCTCCCTCTGCCTGCTTTGCTCAGAGGACTGGATGAAGTCAGGGAGTTCTCCCTTTCACTGAGAAACGTGTGGGCTGCTGTTGCCTGTGCGCTCTCTTCTTTGCAAAAGAGTCTGCTGTTCCACGCTTTGAACCGTGGAAAGGCGCCGGGCTCTGCTAAGACTTCCCCCGGCGCTTCGTTTGCCCTGGGCCAAAGCGAGCCTTCACAATAGCTGAACGCTAACACTGCATACTCGTTCCACTTCCAGAACAGGGCTACCGCGAGGCAGTTCTCCGGGGGAAAACGGCCCTTCGCGAAGGGCAGATCTGCCGAGCTCACTGCGGGAAAGCGAAAGCAAAGGACGCTTTTCTCCCTCTAACCGCTTTCGTCAGAGGAACGGGGGAAGTCACAGTGTTCTTTCTCTCACTGAGATACACACAATCTGACGTTGCCTCTGAGCTCCGTTGCTGGCAAAGAACTGAAACTGACATACATTCCTGTGGGGAAACACAGGGCTTTGCTAGGATTTCTCTAGGCAGTCTGTTTTCCCTGGGCCTCGCTGTAGCAACACTATCTCGCCAGGGCAACACTGCATGGGATTTCCTCTGCCAGGAGAGAGCTGCTGCTTTGTAGTTTGTGCTGGGAAACCTTGCTTTGGCAAGTGCCAATTGACCGCATTCAGGCGGAAAGAAAAGAGAATCGCAAGAGGCTTTTTCTCCCCGGCTGCTCTGCCAAGCCCTTCCAGCTAAAACTATGCCGTTGCTCCTCTGGAAGGATCCCTGCACCGCGACGTAGTTTTTCAGAAGAAGCCTTGCGTTTGCAAGAGCAAAGGAGGAATTCGTTGCAGGAAAGAGGAAGGAAAGAAAGTTTCTCTCCCTCTGCCTGCTTTGCTCAGAGGACTGGATGAAGTCAGGGAGTTCTCCCTTTCACTGAGAAACGTGCGGGCTGCTGTTGCCTGTGCGCTCTCTTCTTTGCAAAAGAGTCTGCTGTTCCACGCTTTGAACCGTGGAAAGGCGCCGGGCTCTGCTAAGATTTCCCCGGCGCTTCGTTTGCCCTGGGCCAAAGCGAGCCTTCACAATAGCTGAACGCTAACACTGCATACTCGTTCCACTTCCAGAACAGGGCTACCGCGAGGCAGTTCTCCGGGGGAAAACGGCCCTTCGCGAAGGGCAGATCTGCCGAGCTCACTGCGGGAAAGCGAAAGCAAAGGACGCTTTTCTCCCTCTAACCGCTTTCGTCAGAGGAACGGGGGAAGTCACAGTGTTCTTTCTCTCACTGAGATACACACAATCTGACGTTGCCTCTGAGCTCCGTTGCTGGCAAAGAACTGAAACTGACATACATTCCTGTGGGGAAACACAGGGCTTTGCTAGGATTTCTCTAGGCAGTCTGTTTTCCCTGGGCCTCGCTGTAGCAACACTATCTCGCCAGGGCAACACTGCATGGGATTTCCTCTGCCAGGAGAGAGCTGCTGCTTTGTAGTTTGTGCTGGGAAACCTTGCTTTGGCAAGTGCCAATTGACCGCATTCAGGCGGAAAGAAAAGAGAATCGCAGGAGGCCTTTTCTCCCCGGCTGCTCTGCCAAGCCCTTCCAGCTAAAACTATGCCGTTGCTCCTCTGGAAGGATCCCTGCACCGCGACGTAGTTTTTCAGAAGAAGCCTTGCGTTTGCAAGAGCAAAGGAGGAATTCGTTGCAGGAAAGAGGAAGGAAAGAAAGTTTCTCTCCCTCTGCCTGCTTTGCTCAGAGGACTGGATGAAGTCAGGGAGTTCTCCCTTTCACTGAGAAACGTGCGGGCTGCTGTTGCCTGTGCGCTCTCTTCTTTGCAAAAGAGTCTGCTGTTCCACGCTTTGAACCGTGGAAAGGCGCCGGGCTCTGCTAAGACTTCCCCCGGCGCTTCGTTTGCCCTGGGCCAAAGCGAGCCTTCACAATAGCTGAACGCTAACACTGCATACTCGTTCCACTTCCAGAACAGGGCTACCGCGAGGCAGTTCTCCGGGAGAAAACGGCCCTTCGCGAAGGGCAGATCTGCCGAGCTCACTGCGGGAAAGCGAAAGCAAAGGACGCTTTTCTCCCTCTAACCGCTTTCGTCAGAGGAACGGGGGAAGTCACAGTGTTCTTTCTCTCACTGAGATACACACAATCTGACGTTGCCTCTGAGCTCCGTTGCTGGCAAAGAACTGAAACTGACATACATTCCTGTGGGGAAACACAGGGCTTTGCTAGGATTTCTCTAGGCAGTCTGTTTTCCCTGGGCCTCGCTGTAGCAACACTATCTCGCCAGGGCAACACTGCATGGGATTTCCTCTGCCAGGAGAGAGCTGCTGCTTTGTAGTTTGTGCTGGGAAACCTTGCTTTGGCAAGTGCCAATTGACCGCATTCAGGCGGAAAGAAAAGAGAATCGCAAGAGGCTTTTTCTCCCCGGCTGCTCTGCCAAGCCCTTCCAGCTAAAACTATGCCGTTGCTCCTCTGGAAGGATCCCTGCACCGCGACGTAGTTTTTCAGAAGAAGCCTTGCGTTTGCAAGAGCAAAGGAGGAATATTGCAGGAAAGAGGAAGGAAAGAAAGTTTCTCTCCCTCTGCCTGCTTTGCTCAGAGGACTGGATGAAGTCAGGGAGTTCTCCCTTTCACTGAGAAACGTGCGGGCTGCTGTTGCCTGTGCGCTCTCTTCTTTGCAAAAGAGTCTGCTGTTCCACGCTTTGAACCGTGGAAAGGCGCCGGGCTCTGCTAAGACTTCCCCCGGCGCTTCGTTTGCCCTGGGCCAAAGCGAGCCTTCACAATAGCTGAACGCTAACACTGCATACTCGTTCCACTTCCAGAACAGGGCTACCGCGAGGCAGTTCTCCGGGGGAAAACGGCCCTTCGCGAAGGGCAGATCTGCCGAGCTCACTGCGGGAAAGCGAAAGCAAAGGACGCTTTTCTCCCTCTAACCGCTTTCGTCAGAGGAACGGGGGAAGTCACAGTGTTCTTTCTCTCACTGAGATACACACAATCTGACGTTGCCTCTGAGCTCCGTTGCTGGCAAAGAACTGAAACTGACATACATTCCTGTGGGGAAACACAGGGCTTTGCTAGGATTTCTCTAGGCAGTCTGTTTTCCCTGGGCCTCGCTGTAGCAACACTATCTCGCCAGGGCAACACTGCATGGGATTTCCTCTGCCAGGAGAGAGCTGCTGCTTTGTAGTTTGTGCTGGGAAACCTTGCTTTGGCAAGTGCCAATTGACCGCATTCAGGCGGAAAGAAAAGAGAATCGCAAGAGGCTTTTTCTCCCCGGCTGCTCTGCCAAGCCCTTCCAGCTAAAACTATGCCGTTGCTCCTCTGGAAGGATCCCTGCACCGCGACGTAGTTTTTCAGAAGAAGCCTTGCGTTTGCAAGAGCAAAGGAGGAATTCGTTGCAGGAAAGAGGAAGGAAAGAAAGTTTCTCTCCCTCTGCCTGCTTTGCTCAGAGGACTGGATGAAGTCAGGGAGTTCTCCCTTTCAGTGAGAAACGTGCGGGCTGCTGTTGCCTGTGCGCTCTCTTCTTTGCAAAAGAGTCTGCTGTTCCACGCTTTGAACCGTGGAAAGGCGCCGGGCTCTGCTAAGACTTCCCCCGGCGCTTCGTTTGCCCTGGGCCAAAGCGAGCCTTCACAATAGCTGAACGCTAACACTGCATACTCGTTCCACTTCCAGAACAGGGCTACCGCGAGGCAGTTCTCCGGGGGAAAACGGCCCTTCGCGAAGGGCAGATCTGCCGAGCTCACTGCGGGAAAGCGAAAGCAAAGGACGCTTTTCTCCCTCTAACCGCTTTCGTCAGAGGAACGGGGGAAGTCACAGTGTTCTTTCTCTCACTGAGATACACACAATCTGACGTTGCCTCTGAGCTCCGTTGCTGGCAAAGAACTGAAACTGACATACATTCCTGTGGGGAAACACAGGGCTTTCCTAGGATTTCTCTAGGCAGTCTGTTTTCCCTGGGCCTCGCTGTAGCAACACTATCTCGCCAGGGCAACACTGCATGGGATTTCCTCTGCCAGGAGAGAGCTGCTGCTTTGTAGTTTGTGCTGGGAAACCTTGCTTTGGCAAGTGCCAATTGACCGCATTCAGGCGGAAAGAAAAGAGAATCGCAAGAGGCCTTTTCTCCCCGGCTGCTCTGCCAAGCCCTTCCAGCTAAAACTATGCCGTTGCTCCTCTGGAAGGATCCCTGCACCGCGACGTAGTTTTTCAGAAGAAGCCTTGCGTTTGCAAGAGCAAAGGAGGAATTCGTTGCAGGAAAGAGGAAGGAAAGAAAGTTTCTCTCCCTCTGCCTGCTTTGCTCAGAGGACTGGATGAAGTCAGGGAGTTCTCCCTTTCACTGAGAAACGTGCGGGCTGCTGTTGCCTGTGCGCTCTCTTCTTTGCAAAAGAGTCTGCTGTTCCACGCTTTGAACCGTGGAAAGGCGCCGGGCTCTGCTAAGATTTCCCCCGGCGCTTCGTTTGCCCTGGGCCAAAGCGAGCCTTCACAATAGCTGAACGCTAACACTGCATACTCGTTCCACTTCCAGAACAGGGCTACCGCGAGGCAGTTCTCCGGGGGAAAACGGCCCTTCGCGAAGGGCAGATCTGCCGAGCTCACTGCGGGAAAGCGAAAGCAAAGGACGCTTTTCTCCCTCTAACCGCTTTCGTCAGAGGAACGGGGGAAGTCACAGTGTTCTTTCTCTCACTGAGATACACACAATCTGACGTTGCCTCTGAGCTCCGTTGCTGGCAAAGAACTGAAACTGACATACATTCCTGTGGGGAAACACAGGGCTTTGCTAGGATTTCTCTAGGCAGTCTGTTTTCCCTGGGCCTCGCTGTAGCAACACTATCTCGCCAGGGCAACACTGCATGGGATTTCCTCTGCCAGGAGAGAGCTGCTGCTTTGTAGTTTGTGCTGGGAAACCTTGCTTTGGCAAGTGCCAATTGACCGCATTCAGGCGGAAAGAAAAGAGAATCGCAAGAGGCTTTTTCTCCCCGGCTGCTCTGCCAAGCCCTTCCAGCTAAAACTATGCCGTTGCTCCTCTGGAAGGATCCCTGCACCGCGACGTAGTTTTTCAGAAGAAGCCTTGCGTTTGCAAGAGCAAAGGAGGAATATTGCAGGAAAGAGGAAGGAAAGAAAGTTTCTCTCCCTCTGCCTGCTTTGCTCAGAGGACTGGATGAAGTCAGGGAGTTCTCCCTTTCACTGAGAAACGTGCGGGCTGCTGTTGCCTGTGCGCTCTCTTCTTTGCAAAAGAGTCTGCTGTTCCACGCTTTGAACCGTGGAAAGGCGCCGGGCTCTGCTAAGACTTCCCCCGGCGCTTCGTTTGCCCTGGGCCAAAGCGAGCCTTCACAATAGCTGAACGCTAACACTGCATACTCGTTCCACTTCCAGAACAGGGCTACCGCGAGGCAGTTCTCCGGGGGAAAACGGCCCTTCGCGAAGGGCAGATCTGCCGAGCTCACTGCGGGAAAGCGAAAGCAAAGGACGCTTTTCTCCCTCTAACCGCTTTCGTCAGAGGAACGGGGGAAGTCACAGTGTTCTTTCTCTCACTGAGATACACACAATCTGACGTTGCCTCTGAGCTCCGTTGCTGGCAAAGAACTGAAACTGACATACATTCCTGTGGGGAAACACAGGGCTTTGCTAGGATTTCTCTAGGCAGTCTGTTTTCCCTGGGCCTCGCTGTAGCAACACTATCTCGCCAGGGCAACACTGCATGGGATTTCCTCTGCCAGGAGAGAGCTGCTGCTTTGTAGTTTGTGCTGGGAAACCTTGCTTTGGCAAGTGCCAATTGACCGCATTCAGGCGGAAAGAAAAGAGAATCGCAAGAGGCTTTTTCTCCCCGGCTGCTCTGCCAAGCCCTTCCAGCTAAAACTATGCCGTTGCTCCTCTGGAAGGATCCCTGCACCGCGACGTAGTTTTTCAGAAGAAGCCTTGCGTTTGCAAGAGCAAAGGAGGAATTCGTTGCAGGAAAGAGGAAGGAAAGAAAGTTTCTCTCCCTCTGCCTGCTTTGCTCAGAGGACTGGATGAAGTCAGGGAGTTCTCCCTTTCAGTGAGAAACGTGCGGGCTGCTGTTGCCTGTGCGCTCTCTTCTTTGCAAAAGAGTCTGCTGTTCCACGCTTTGAACCGTGGAAAGGCGCCGGGCTCTGCTAAGACTTCCCCCGGCGCTTCGTTTGCCCTGGGCCAAAGCGAGCCTTCACAATAGCTGAACGCTAACACTGCATACTCGTTCCACTTCCAGAACAGGGCTACCGCGAGGCAGTTCTCCGGGGGAAAACGGCCCTTCGCGAAGGGCAGATCTGCCGAGCTCACTGCGGGAAAGCGAAAGCAAAGGACGCTTTTCTCCCTCTAACCGCTTTCGTCAGAGGAACGGGGGAAGTCACAGTGTTCTTTCTCTCACTGAGATACACACAATCTGACGTTGCCTCTGAGCTCCGTTGCTGGCAAAGAACTGAAACTGACATACATTCCTGTGGGGAAACACAGGGCTTTCCTAGGATTTCTCTAGGCAGTCTGTTTTCCCTGGGCCTCGCTGTAGCAACACTATCTCGCCAGGGCAACACTGCATGGGATTTCCTCTGCCAGGAGAGAGCTGCTGCTTTGTAGTTTGTGCTGGGAAACCTTGCTTTGGCAAGTGCCAATTGACCGCATTCAGGCGGAAAGAAAAGAGAATCGCAAGAGGCCTTTTCTCCCCGGCTGCTCTGCCAAGCCCTTCCAGCTAAAACTATGCCGTTGCTCCTCTGGAAGGATCCCTGCACCGCGACGTAGTTTTTCAGAAGAAGCCTTGCGTTTGCAAGAGCAAAGGAGGAATTCGTTGCAGGAAAGAGGAAGGAAAGAAAGTTTCTCTCCCTCTGCCTGCTTTGCTCAGAGGACTGGATGAAGTCAGGGAGTTCTCCCTTTCACTGAGAATCGTGCGGGCTGCTGTTGCCTGTGCGCTCTCTTCTTTGCAAAAGAGTCTGCTGTTCCACGCTTTGAACCGTGGAAAGGCGCCGGGCTCTGCTAAGATTTCCCCCGGCGCTTCGTTTGCCCTGGGCCAAAGCGAGCCTTCACAATAGCTGAACGCTAACACTGCATACTCGTTCCACTTCCAGAACAGGGCTACCGCGAGGCAGTTCTCCGGGGGAAAACGGCCCTTCGCGAAGGGCAGATCTGCCGAGCTCACTGCGGGAAAGCGAAAGCAAAGGACGCTTTTCTCCCTCTAACCGCTTTCGTCAGAGGAACGGGGGAAGTCACAGTGTTCTTTCTCTCACTGAGATACACACAATCTGACGTTGCCTCTGAGCTCCGTTGCTGGCAAAGAACTGAAACTGACATACATTCCTGTGGGGAAACACAGGGCTTTGCTAGGATTTCTCTAGGCAGTCTGTTTTCCCTGGGCCTCGCTGTAGCAACACTATCTCGCCAGGGCAACACTGCATGGGATTTCCTCTGCCAGGAGAGAGCTGCTGCTTTGTAGTTTGTGCTGGGAAACCTTGCTTTGGCAAGTGCCAATTGACCGCATTCAGGCGGAAAGAAAAGAGAATCGCAGGAGGCCTTTTCTCCCCGGCTGCTCTGCCAAGCCCTTCCAGCTAAAACTATGCCGTTGCTCCTCTGGAAGGATCCCTGCACCGCGACGTAGTTTTTCAGAAGAAGCCTTGCGTTTGCAAGAGCAAAGGAGGAATATTGCAGGAAAGAGGAAGGAAAGAAAGTTTCTCTCCCTCTGCCTGCTTTGCTCAGAGGACTGGATGAAGTCAGGGAGTTTTCCCTTTCAGTGAGAAACGTGCGGGCTGCTGTTGCCTGTGCGCTCTCTTCTTTGCAAAAGAGTCTGCTGTTCCACGCTTTGAACCGTGGAAAGGCGCCGGGCTCTGCTAAGACTTCCCCCGGCGCTTCGTTTGCCCTGGGCCAAAGCGAGCCTTCACAATAGCTGAACGCTAACACTGCATACTCGTTCCACTTCCAGAACAGGGCTACCGCGAGGCAGTTCTCCGGGGGAAAACGGCCCTTCGCGAAGGGCAGATCTGCCGAGCTCACTGCGGGAAAGCGAAAGCAAAGGACGCTTTTCTCCCTCTAACCGCTTTCGTCAGAGGAACGGGGGAAGTCACAGTGTTCTTTCTCTCACTGAGATACACACAATCTGATGTTGCGTCTGAGCTCCGTTGCTGGCAAAGAACTGAAACTGACATACATTCCTGTGGGGAAACACAGGGCTTTGCTAGGATTTCTCTAGGCAGTCTGTTTTCCCTGGGCCTCGCTGTAGCAACACTATCTCGCCAGGGCAACACTGCATGGGATTTCCTCTGCCAGGAGAGAGCTGCTGCTTTGTAGTTTGTGCTGGGAAACCTTGCTTTGGCAAGTGCCAATTGACCGCATTCAGGCGGAAAGAAAAGAGAATCGCAGGAGGCCTTTTCTCCCCGGCTGCTCTGCCAAGCCCTTCCAGCTAAAACTATGCCGTTGCTCCTCTGGAAGGATCCCTGCACCGCGACGTAGTTTTTCAGAAGAAGCCTTGCGTTTGCAAGAGCAAAGGAGGAATTCGTTGCAGGAAAGAGGACGGAAAGAAAGTTTCTCTCCCTCTGCCTGCTTTGCTCAGAGGACTGGATGAAGTCAGGGAGTTCTCCCTTTCACTGAGAAACGTGCGGGCTGCTGTTGCCTGTGCGCTCTCTTCTTTGCAAAAGAGTCTGCTGTTCCACGCTTTGAACCGTGGAAAGGCGCCGGGCTCTGCTAAGATTTCCCCCGGCGCTTCGTTTGCCCTGGGCCAAAGTGAGCCTTCACAATAGCTGAACGCTAACACTGCATACTCGTTCCACTTCCAGAACAGGGCTACCGCGAGGCAGTTCTCCGGGGGAAAACGGCCCTTCGCGAAGGGCAGATCTGCCGAGCTCACTGCGGGAAAGCGAAAGCAAAGGACGCTTTTCTCCCTCTAACCGCTTTCGTCAGAGGAACGGAGGAAGTCACAGTGTTCTTTCTCTCACTGAGATACACACAATCTGACGTTGCCTCTGAGCTCCGTTGCTGGTAAAGAACTGAAACTGACATACATTCCTGTGGGGAAACACAGGGCTTTGCTAGGATTTCTCTAGGCAGTCTGTTTTCCCTGGGCCTCGCTGTAGCAACACTATCTCGCCAGGGCAACACTGCATGGGATTTCCTCTGCCAGGAGAGAGCTGCTGCTTTGTAGTTTGTGCTGGGAAACCTTGCTTTGGCAAGTGCCAATTGACCGCATTCAGGCGGAAAGAAAAGAGAATCGCAGGAGGCCTTTTCTCCCCGGCTGCTCTGCCAAGCCCTTCCAGCTAAAACTATGCCGTTGCTTCTCTGGAAGGATCCCTGCACCGCGACGTAGTTTTTCAGAAGAAGCCTTGAGTTTGCAAGAGCAAAGGAGGAATTCGTTGCAGGAAAGAGGAAGGAAAGAAAGTTTCTCTCCCTCTGCCTGCTTTGCTCAGAGGACTGGATGAAGTCAGGGAGTTCTCCCTTTCACTGAGAAACGTGCGGGCTGCTGTTGCCTGTGCGCTCTCTTCTTTGCAAAAGAGTCTGCTGTTCCACGCTTTGAACCGTGGAAAGGCGCCGGGCTCTGCTAAGATTTCCCCCGGCGCTTCGTTTGCCCTGGGCCAAAGCGAGCCTTCACAATAGCTGAACGCTAACACTGCATACTCGTTCCACTTCCAGAACAGGGCTACCGCGAGGCAGTTCTCCGGGGGAAAACGGCCCTTCGCGAAGGGCAGATCTGCCGAGCTCACTGCGGGAAAGCGAAAGCAAAGGACGCTTTTCTCCCTCTAACCGCTTTCGTCAGAGGAACGGGGGAAGTCACAGTGTTCTTTCTCTCACTGAGATACACACAATCTGACGTTGCCTCTGAGCTCCGTTGCTGGCAAAGAACTGAAACTGACATACATTCCTGTGGGGAAACACAGGGCTTTGCTAGGATTTCTCTAGGCAGTCTGTTTTCCCTGGGCCTCGCTGTAGCAACACTATCTCGCCAGGGCAACACTGCATGGGATTTCCTCTGCCAGGAGAGAGCTGCTGCTTTGTAGTTTGTGCTGGGAAACCTTGCTTTGGCAAGTGCCAATTGACCGCATTCAGGCGGAAAGAAAAGAGAATCGCAAGAGGCCTTTTCTCCGCGGCTGCTCTGCCAAGCCCTTCCAGCTAAAACTATGCCGTTGCTCCTCTGGAAGGATCCCTGCACCGCGACGTAGTTTTTCAGAAGAAGCCTTGCGTTTGCAAGAGCAAAGGAGGAATTCGTTGCAGGAAAGAGGAAGGAAAGAAAGTTTCTCTCCCTCTGCCTGCTTTGCTCAGAGGACTGGATGAAGTCAGGGAGTTCTCCCTTTCACTGAGAAACGTGCGGGCTGCTGTTGCCTGTGCGCTCTCTTCTTTGCAAAAGAGTCTGCTGTTCCACGCTTTGAACCGTGGAAAGGCGCCGGGCTCTGCTAAGATTTCCCCCGGCGCTTCGTTTGCCCTGGGCCAAAGTGAGCCTTCACAATAGCTGAACGCTAACACTGCATACTCGTTCCACTTCCAGAACAGGGCTACCGCGAGGCAGTTCTCCGGGGGAAAACGGCCCTTCGCGAAGGGCAGATCTGCCGAGCTCACTGCGGGAAAGCGAAAGCAAAGGACGCTTTTCTCCCTCTAACCGCTTTCGTCAGAGGAACGGGGGAAGTCACAGTGTTCTTTCTCTCACTGAGATACACACAATCTGACGTTGCCTCTGAGCTCCGTTGCTGGTAAAGAACTGAAACTGACATACATTCCTGTGGGGAAACACAGGGCTTTGCTAGGATTTCTCTAGGCAGTCTGTTTTCCCTGGGCCTCGCTGTAGCAACACTATCTCGCCAGGGCAACACTGCATGGGATTTCCTCTGCCAGGAGAGAGCTGCTGCTTTGTAGTTTGTGCTGGGAAACCTTGCTTTGGCAAGTGCCAATTGACCGCATTCAGGCAGAAAGAAAAGAGAATCGCAAGAGGCCTTTTCTCCCCGGCTGCTCTGCCAAGCCCTTCCAGCTAAAACTATGCCGTTGCTCCTCTGGAAGGATCCCTGCACCGCGACGTAGTTTTTCAGAAGAAGCCTTGAGTTTGCAAGAGCAAAGGAGGAATTCGTTGCAGGAAAGAGGAAGGAAAGAAAGTTTCTCTCCCTCTGCCTGCTTTGCTCAGAGGACTGGATGAAGTCAGGGAGTTCTCCCTTTCACTGAGAAACGTGCGGGCTGCTGTTGCCTGTGCGCTCTCTTCTTTGCAAAAGAGTCTGCTGTTCCACGCTTTGAACCGTGGAAAGGCGCCGGGCTCTGCTAAGATTTCCCCCGGCGCTTCGTTTGCCCTGGGCCAAAGCGAGCCTTCACAATAGCTGAACGCTAACACTGCATACTCGTTCCACTTCCAGAACAGGGCTACCGCGAGGCAGTTCTCCGGGGGAAAACGGCCCTTCGCGAAGGGCAGATCTGCCGAGCTCACTGCGGGAAAGCGAAAGCAAAGGACGCTTTTCTCCCTCTAACCGCTTTCGTCAGAGGAACGGGGGAAGTCACAGTGTTCTTTCTCTCACTGAGATACACACAATCTGACGTTGCCTCTGAGCTCCGTTGCTGGCAAAGAACTGAAACTGACATACATTCCTGTGGGGAAACACAGGGCTTTGCTAGGATTTCTCTAGGCAGTCTGTTTTCCCTGGGCCTCGCTGTAGCAACACTATCTCGCCAGGGCAACACTGCATGGGATTTCCTCTGCCAGGAGAGAGCTGCTGCTTTGTAGTTTGTGCTGGGAAACCTTGCTTCGGCAAGTGCCAATTGACCGCATTCAGGCAGAAAGAAAAGAGAATCGCAAGAGGCCTTTTCTAGCCGGCTGCTCTGCCAAGCCCTTCCAGCTGAAACTATGCCGTTGCTCCTCTGGAAGGATCCCTGCACCGCGACGTTGTTTTTCAGAAGAAGCCTTGCGTTTGCAAGAGCGAAGGAGGAATTCGTTGCAGGAAAGAGGAAGGAAAGAAAGTTTCTCTCCCTCTGCCTGCTTTGCTCAGAGGACTGGATGAAGTCAGGGAGTTCTCCCTTTCACTGAGAAACGTGTGGGCTGCTGTTGCCTGGGCGCTCTCTTCTTTGCAAAAGAGTCTGCTGTTCCACGCTTTGAACCGTGGAAAGGCGCCGGGCTCTGCTAAGATTTCCCCCGGCGCTTCGTTTGCCCTGGGCCAAAGCGAGCCTTCACAATAGCTGAACGCTAACACTGCATACTCGTTCCACTTCCAGAACAGGGCTACCGCGAGGCAGTTCTCCGGGGGAAAACGGCCCTTCGCGAAGGGCAGATCTGCCGAGCTCACTGCGGGAAAGCGAAAGCAAAGGACGCTTTTCTCCCTCTAACCGCTTTCGTCAGAGGAACGGGGGAAGTCACAGTGTTCTTTCTCTCACTGAGATACACACAATCTGACGTTGCCTCTGAGCTCCGTTGCTGGCAAAGAACTGAAACGGACATACATTCCTGTGGGGAAACACAGGGCTTTGCTAGGATTTCTCTAGGCAGTCTGTTTTCCCTGGGCCTCGCTGTAGCAACACTATCTCGCCAGGGCAACACTGCATGGGATTTCCTCTGCCAGGAGAGAGCTGCTGCTTTGTAGTTTGTGCTGGGAAACCTTGCTTTGGCAAGTGCCAATTGACCGCATTCAGGCAGAAAGAAAAGAGAATCGCAAGAGGCCTTTTCTCCCCGGCTGCTCTGCCAAGCCCTTCCAGCTAAAACTATGCCGTTGCTCCTCTGGAAGGATCCCTGCACCGCGACGTAGTTTTTCAGAAGAAGCCTTGAGTTTGCAAGAGCAAAGGAGGAATTCGTTGCAGGAAAGAGGAAGGAAAGAAAGTTTCTCTCCCTCTGCCTGCTTTGCTCAGAGGACTGGATGAAGTCAGGGAGTTCTCCCTTTCACTGAGAAACGTGCGGGCTGCTGTTGCCTGTGCGCTCTCTTCTTTGCAAAAGAGTCTGCTGTTCCACGCTTTGAACCGTGGAAAGGCGCCGGGCTCTGCTAAGATTTCCCCCGGCGCTTCGTTTGCCCTGGGCCAAAGCGAGCCTTCACAATAGCTGAACGCTAACACTGCATACTCGTTCCACTTCCAGAACAGGGCTACCGCGAGGCAGTTCTCCGGGGGAAAACGGCCCTTCGCGAAGGGCAGATCTGCCGAGCTCACTGCGGGAAAGCGAAAGCAAAGGACGCTTTTCTCCCTCTAACCGCTTTCGTCAGAGGAACGGGGGAAGTCACAGTGTTCTTTCTCTCACTGAGATACACACAATCTGACGTTGCCTCTGAGCTCCGTTGCTGGCAAAGAACTGAAACTGACATACATTCCTGTGGGGAAACACAGGGCTTTGCTAGGATTTCTCTAGGCAGTCTGTTTTCCCTGGGCCTCGCTGTAGCAACACTATCTCGCCAGGGCAACACTGCATGGGATTTCCTCTGCCAGGAGAGAGCTGCTGCTTTGTAGTTTGTGCTGGGAAACCTTGCTTTGGCAAGTGCCAATTGACCGCATTCAGGCGGAAAGAAAAGAGAATCGCAGGAGGCCTTTTCTCCCCGGCTGCTCTGCCAAGCCCTTCCAGCTAAAACTATGCCGTTGCTCCTCTGGAAGGATCCCTGCACCGCGACGTAGTTTTTCCTAAGAAGCCTTGCGTTTGCAAGAGCAAAGGAGGAATTCGTTGCAGGAAAGAGGAAGGAAAGAAAGTTTCTCTCCTTCTGCCTGCTTTGCTCAGAGGACTGGATGAAGTCAGGAAGTTCTCCCTTTCACTGAGAAACGTGTGGGCTGCTGTTGCCTGTGCGCTCTCTTCTTTGCAAAAGAGTCTGCTGTTCCACGCTTTGAACCGTGGAAAGGCGCCGGGCTCTGCTAAGATTTCCCCCGGCGCTTCGTTTGCCCTGGGCCAAAGCGAGCCTTCACAATAGCTGAACGCTAACACTGCATACTCGTTCCACTTCCAGAACAGGGCTACCGCGAGGCAGTTCTCCGGGGGAAAACGGCCCTTCGCGAAGGGCAGATCTGCCGAGCTCACTGCGGGAAAGCGAAAGCAAAGGACGCTTTTCTCCCTCTAAGCGCTTTCGTCAGAGGAACGGGGGAAGTCACAGTGTTCTTTCTCTCACTGAGATACACACAATCTGACGTTGCCTCTGAGCTCCGTTGCTGGTAAAGAACTGAAACTGACATACATTCCTGTGGGGAAACACAGGGCTTTGCTAGGATTTCTCTAGGCAGTCTGTTTTCCCTGGGCCTCGCTGTAGCAACACTATCTCGCCAGGGCAACACTGCATGGGATTTCCTCTGCCAGGAGAGAGCTGCTGCTTTGTAGTTTGTGCTGGGAAACCTTGCTTTGGCAAGTGCCAATTGACCGCATTCAGGCAGAAAGAAAAGAGAATCGCAAGAGGCCTTTTCTCCCCGGCTGCTCTGCCAAGCCCTTCCAGCTAAAACTATGCCGTTGCTCCTCTGGAAGGATCCCTGCACCGCGACGTAGTTTTTCAGAAGAAGCCTTGAGTTTGCAAGAGCAAAGGAGGAATTCGTTGCAGGAAAGAGGAAGGAAAGAAAGTTTCTCTCCCTCTGCCTGCTTTGCTCAGAGGACTGGATGAAGTCAGGGAGTTCTCCCTTTCACTGAGAAACGTGCGGGCTGCTGTTGCCTGTGCGCTCTCTTCTTTGCAAAAGAGTCTGCTGTTCCACGCTTTGAACCGTGGAAAGGCGCCGGGCTCTGCTAAGATTTCCCCCGGCGCTTCGTTTGCCCTGGGCCAAAGCGAGCCTTCACAATAGCTGAACGCTAACACTGCATACTCGTTCCACTTCCAGAACAGGGCTACCGCGAGGCAGTTCTCCGGGGGAAAACGGCCCTTCGCGAAGGGCAGATCTGCCGAGCTCACTGCGGGAAAGCGAAAGCAAAGGACGCTTTTCTCCCTCTAACCGCTTTCGTCAGAGGAACGGGGGAAGTCACAGTGTTCTTTCTCTCACTGAGATACACACAATCTGACGTTGCCTCTGAGCTCCGTTGCTGGCAAAGAACTGAAACTGACATACATTCCTGTGGGGAAACACAGGGCTTTGCTAGGATTTCTCTAGGCAGTCTGTTTTCCCTGGGCCTCGCTGTAGCAACACTATCTCGCCAGGGCAACACTGCATGGGATTTCCTCTGCCAGGAGAGAGCTGCTGCTTTGTAGTTTGTGCTGGGAAACCTTGCTTCGGCAAGTGCCAATTGACCGCATTCAGGCAGAAAGAAAAGAGAATCGCAAGAGGCCTTTTCTCGCCGGCTGCTCTGCCAAGCCCTTCCAGCTGAAACTATGCCGTTGCTCCTCTGGAAGGATCCCTGCACCGCGACGTTGTTTTTCAGAAGAAGCCTTGCGTTTGCAAGAGCGAAGGAGGAATTCGTTGCAGGAAAGAGGAAGGAAAGAAAGTTTCTCTCCCTCTGCCTGCTTTGCTCAGAGGACTGGATGAAGTCAGGGAGTTCTCCCTTTCACTGAGAAACGTGTGGGCTGCTGTTGCCTGGGCGCTCTCTTCTTTGCAAAAGAGTCTGCTGTTCCACGCTTTGAACCGTGGAAAGGCGCCGGGCTCTGCTAAGATTTCCCCCGGCGCTTCGTTTGCCCTGGGCCAAAGCGAGCCTTCACAATAGCTGAACGCTAACACTGCATACTCGTTCCACTTCCAGAACAGGGCTACCGCGAGGCAGTTCTCCGGGGGAAAACGGCCCTTCGCGAAGGGCAGATCTGCCGAGCTCACTGCGGGAAAGCGAAAGCAAAGGACGCTTTTCTCCCTCTAACCGCTTTCGTCAGAGGAACGGGGGAAGTCACAGTGTTCTTTCTCTCACTGAGATACACACAATCTGACGTTGCCTCTGAGCTCCGTTGCTGGCAAAGAACTGAAACGGACATACATTCCTGTGGGGAAACACAGGGCTTTGCTAGGATTTCTCTAGGCAGTCTGTTTTCCCTGGGCCTCGCTGTAGCAACACTATCTCGCCAGGGCAACACTGCATGGGATTTCCTCTGCCAGGAGAGAGCTGCTGCTTTGTAGTTTGTGCTGGGAAACCTTGCTTTGGCAAGTGCCAATTGACCGCATTCAGGCAGAAAGAAAAGAGAATCGCAAGAGGCCTTTTCTCCCCGGCTGCTCTGCCAAGCCCTTCCAGCTAAAACTATGCCGTTGCTCCTCTGGAAGGATCCCTGCACCGCGACGTAGTTTTTCAGAAGAAGCCTTGAGTTTGCAAGAGCAAAGGAGGAATTCGTTGCAGGAAAGAGGAAGGAAAGAAAGTTTCTCTCCCTCTGCCTGCTTTGCTCAGAGGACTGGATGAAGTCAGGGAGTTCTCCCTTTCACTGAGAAACGTGTGGGCTGCTGTTGCCTGTGCGCTCTCTTCTTTGCAAAAGAGTCTGCTGTTCCACGCTTTGAACCGTGGAAAGGCGCCGGGCTCTGCTAAGATTTCCCCCGGCGCTTCGTTTGCCCTGGGCCAAAGCGAGCCTTCACAATAGCTGAACGCTAACACTGCATACTCGTTCCACTTCCAGAACAGGGCTACCGCGAGGCAGTTCTCCGGGGGAAAACGGCCCTTCGCGAAGGGCAGATCTGCCGAGCTCACTGCGGGAAAGCGAAAGCAAAGGACGCTTTTCTCCCTCTAACCGCTTTCGTCAGAGGAACGGGGGAAGTCACAGTGTTCTTTCTCTCACTGAGATACACACAATCTGACGTTGCCTCTGAGCTCCGTTGCTGGCAAAGAACTGAAACTGACATACATTCCTGTGGGGAAACACAGGGCTTTGCTAGGATTTCTCTAGGCAGTCTGTTTTCCCTGGGCCTCGCTGTAGCAACACTATCTCGCCAGGGCAACACTGCATGGGATTTCCTCTGCCAGGAGAGAGCTGCTGCTTTGTAGTTTGTGCTGGGAAACCTTGCTTTGGCAAGTGCCAATTGACCGCATTCAGGCGGAAAGAAAAGAGAATCGCAGGAGGCCTTTTCTCCCCGGCTGCTCTGCCAAGCCCTTCCAGCTAAAACTATGCCGTTGCTCCTCTGGAAGGATCCCTGCACCGCGACGTAGTTTTTCCTAAGAAGCCTTGCGTTTGCAAGAGCAAAGGAGGAATTCGTTGCAGGAAAGAGGAAGGAAAGAAAGTTTCTCTCCTTCTGCCTGCTTTGCTCAGAGGACTGGATGAAGTCAGGAAGTTCTCCCTTTCACTGAGAAACGTGTGGGCTGCTGTTGCCTGTGCGCTCTCTTCTTTGCAAAAGAGTCTGCTGTTCCACGCTTTGAACCGTGGAAAGGCGCCGGGCTCTGCTAAGATTTCCCCCGGCGCTTCGTTTGCCCTGGGCCAAAGCGAGCCTTCACAATAGCTGAACGCTAACACTGCATACTCGTTCCACTTCCAGAACAGGGCTACCGCGAGGCAGTTCTCCGGGGGAAAACGGCCCTTCGCGAAGGGCAGATCTGCCGAGCTCACTGCGGGAAAGCGAAAGCAAAGGACGCTTTTCTCCCTCTAAGCGCTTTCGTCAGAGGAACGGGGGAAGTCACAGTGTTCTTTCTCTCACTGAGATACACACAATCTGATGTTGCCTGTGAGCTCCGTTGCGGGCAAAGAACTGAAACTGACATACATTCCTGTGGGGAAACACAGGGCTTTGCTAGGATTTCTCTAGGCAGTCTGTTTTCCCTGGGCCTCGCTGTAGCAACACTATCTCGCCAGGGCAACACTGCATGGGATTTCCTCTGCCAGGAGAGAGCTGCTGCTTTGTAGTTTGTGCTGGGAAACCTTGCTTTGGCAAGTGCCAATTGACCGCATTCAGGCAGAAAGAAAAGAGAATCGCAAGAGGCCTTTTCTCCCCGGCTGCTCTGCCAAGCCCTTCCAGCTAAAACTATGCCGTTGCTCCTCTGGAAGGATCCCTGCACCGCGACGTAGTTTTTCAGAAGAAGCTTTGCGTTTGCAAGAGCAAAGGAGGAATTCGTTGCAGGAAAGAGGAAGGAAAGAAAGTTTCTCTCCCTCTGCCTGCTTTGCTCAGAGGACTGGATGAAGTCAGGGAGTTCTCCCTTTCACTGAGAAACGTGCGGGCTGCTGTTGCCTGTGCGCTCTCTTCTTTGCAAAAGAGTCTGCTGTTCCACGCTTTGAACCGTGGAAAGGCGCCGGGCTCTGCTAAGATTTCCCCCGGCGCTTCGTTTGCCCTGGGCCAAAGCGAGCCTTCACAATAGCTGAACGCTAACACTGCATACTCGTTCCACTTCCAGAACAGGGCTACCGCGAGGCAGTTCTCCGGGGGAAAAAGGCCCTTCGCGAAGGGCAGATCTGCCGAGCTCACTGCGGGAAAGCGAAAGCAAAGGACGCTTTTCTCCCTCTAACCGCTTTCGTCAGAGGAACGGGGCAAGTCACAGTGTTCTTTCTCTCACTGAGATACACACAATCTGACGTTGCCTCTGAGCTCCGTTGCTGGCAAAGAACTGAAACTGACATTCATTCCTGTGGGGAAACACATTGCTTTGCTAGGATTTCTCTAGGCAGTCTGTTTTCCCTGGGCCTCGCTGTAGCAACACTATCTCGCCAGGGCAACACTGCATGGGATTTCCTCTGCCAGGAGAGAGCTGCTGCTTTGTAGTTTGTGCTGGGAAACCTTGCTTTGGCAAGTGCCAATTGACCGCATTCAGGCAGAAAGAAAAGAGAATCGCAAGAGGCCTTTTCTCGCCGGCTGCTCTGCCAAGCCCTTCCAGCTGAAACTATGCCGTTGCTCCTCTGGAAGGATCCCTGCACCGCGACGTTGTTTTTCAGAAGAAGCCTTGCGTTTGCAAGAGCGAAGGAGGAATTCGTTGCAGGAAAGAGGAAGGAAAGAAAGTTTCTCTCCCTCTGCCTGCTTTGCTCAGAGGACTGGATGAAGTCAGGGAGTTCTCCCTTTCACTGAGAAACGTGTGGGCTGCTGTTGCCTGGGCGCTCTCTTCTTTGCAAAAGAGTCTGCTGTTCCACGCTTTGAACCGTGGAAAGGCGCCGGGCTCTGCTAAGATTTCCCCCGGCGCTTCGTTTGCCCTGGGCCAAAGCGAGCCTTCACAATAGCTGAACGCTAACACTGCATACTCGTTCCACTTCCAGAACAGGGCTACCGCGAGGCAGTTCTCCGGGGGAAAACGGCCCTTCGCGAAGGGCAGATCTGCCGAGCTCACTGCGGGAAAGCGAAAGCAAAGGACGCTTTTCTCCCTCTAACCGCTTTCGTCAGAGGAACGGGGGAAGTCACAGTGTTCTTTCTCTCACTGAGATACACACAATCTGACGTTGCCTCTGAGCTCCGTTGCTGGCAAAGAACTGAAACGGACATACATTCCTGTGGGGAAACACAGGGCTTTGCTAGGATTTCTCTAGGCAGTCTGTTTTCCCTGGGCCTCGCTGTAGCAACACTATCTCGCCAGGGCAACACTGCATGGGATTTCCTCTGCCAGGAGAGAGCTGCTGCTTTGTAGTTTGTGCTGGGAAACCTTGCTTTGGCAAGTGCCAATTGACCGCATTCAGGCAGAAAGAAAAGAGAATCGCAAGAGGCCTTTTCTCCCCGGCTGCTCTGCCAAGCCCTTCCAGCTAAAACTATGCCGTTGCTCCTCTGGAAGGATCCCTGCACCGCGACGTAGTTTTTCAGAAGAAGCCTTGAGTTTGCAAGAGCAAAGGAGGAATTCGTTGCAGGAAAGAGGAAGGAAAGAAAGTTTCTCTCCCTCTGCCTGCTTTGCTCAGAGGACTGGATGAAGTCAGGGAGTTCTCCCTTTCACTGAGAAACGTGCGGGCTGCTGTTGCCTGTGCGCTCTCTTCTTTGCAAAAGAGTCTGCTGTTCCACGCTTTGAACCGTGGAAAGGCGCCGGGCTCTGCTAAGATTTCCCCCGGCGCTTCGTTTGCCCTGGGCCAAAGCGAGCCTTCACAATAGCTGAACGCTAACACTGCATACTCGTTCCACTTCCAGAACAGGGCTACCGCGAGGCAGTTCTCCGGGGGAAAACGGCCCTTCGCGAAGGGCAGATCTGCCGAGCTCACTGCGGGAAAGCGAAAGCAAAGGACGCTTTTCTCCCTCTAACCGCTTTCGTCAGAGGAACGGGGGAAGTCACAGTGTTCTTTCTCTCACTGAGATACACACAATCTGACGTTGCCTCTGAGCTCCGTTGCTGGCAAAGAACTGAAACTGACATACATTCCTGTGGGGAAACACAGGGCTTTGCTAGGATTTCTCTAGGCAGTCTGTTTTCCCTGGGCCTCGCTGTAGCAACACTATCTCGCCAGGGCAACACTGCATGGGATTTCCTCTGCCAGGAGAGAGCTGCTGCTTTGTAGTTTGTGCTGGGAAACCTTGCTTTGGCAAGTGCCAATTGACCGCATTCAGGCGGAAAGAAAAGAGAATCGCAGGAGGCCTTTTCTCCCCGGCTGCTCTGCCAAGCCCTTCCAGCTAAAACTATGCCGTTGCTCCTCTGGAAGGATCCCTGCACCGCGACGTAGTTTTTCCTAAGAAGCCTTGCGTTTGCAAGAGCAAAGGAGGAATTCGTTGCAGGAAAGAGGAAGGAAAGAAAGTTTCTCTCCTTCTGCCTGCTTTGCTCAGAGGACTGGATGAAGTCAGGAAGTTCTCCCTTTCACTGAGAAACGTGTGGGCTGCTGTTGCCTGTGCGCTCTCTTCTTTGCAAAAGAGTCTGCTGTTCCACGCTTTGAACCGTGGAAAGGCGCCGGGCTCTGCTAAGATTTCCCCCGGCGCTTCGTTTGCCCTGGGCCAAAGCGAGCCTTCACAATAGCTGAACGCTAACACTGCATACTCGTTCCACTTCCAGAACAGGGCTACCGCGAGGCAGTTCTCCGGGGGAAAACGGCCCTTCGCGAAGGGCAGATCTGCCGAGCTCACTGCGGGAAAGCGAAAGCAAAGGACGCTTTTCTCCCTCTAAGCGCTTTCGTCAGAGGAACGGGGGAAGTCACAGTGTTCTTTCTCTCACTGAGATACACACAATCTGATGTTGCCTGTGAGCTCCGTTGCGGGCAAAGAACTGAAACTGACATACATTCCTGTGGGGAAACACAGGGCTTTGCTAGGATTTCTCTAGGCAGTCTGTTTTCCCTGGGCCTCGCTGTAGCAACACTATCTCGCCAGGGCAACACTGCATGGGATTTCCTCTGCCAGGAGAGAGCTGCTGCTTTGTAGTTTGTGCTGGGAAACCTTGCTTTGGCAAGTGCCAATTGACCGCATTCAGGCAGAAAGAAAAGAGAATCGCAAGAGGCCTTTTCTCCCCGGCTGCTCTGCCAAGCCCTTCCAGCTAAAACTATGCCGTTGCTCCTCTGGAAGGATCCCTGCACCGCGACGTAGTTTTTCAGAAGAAGCTTTGCGTTTGCAAGAGCAAAGGAGGAATTCGTTGCAGGAAAGAGGAAGGAAAGAAAGTTTCTCTCCCTCTGCCTGCTTTGCTCAGAGGACTGGATGAAGTCAGGGAGTTCTCCCTTTCACTGAGAAACGTGCGGGCTGCTGTTGCCTGTGCGCTCTCTTCTTTGCAAAAGAGTCTGCTGTTCCACGCTTTGAACCGTGGAAAGGCGCCGGGCTCTGCTAAGATTTCCCCCGGCGCTTCGTTTGCCCTGGGCCAAAGCGAGCCTTCACAATAGCTGAACGCTAACACTGCATACTCGTTCCACTTCCAGAACAGGGCTACCGCGAGGCAGTTCTCCGGGGGAAAAAGGCCCTTCGCGAAGGGCAGATCTGCCGAGCTCACTGCGGGAAAGCGAAAGCAAAGGACGCTTTTCTCCCTCTAACCGCTTTCGTCAGAGGAACGGGGCAAGTCACAGTGTTCTTTCTCTCACTGAGATACACACAATCTGACGTTGCCTCTGAGCTCCGTTGCTGGCAAAGAACTGAAACTGACATTCATTCCTGTGGGGAAACACAGGGCTTTGCTAGGATTTCTCTAGGCAGTCTGTTTTCCCTGGGCCTCGCTGTAGCAACACTATCTCGCCAGGGCAACACTGCATGGGATTTCCTCTGCCAGGAGAGAGCTGCTGCTTTGTAGTTTGTGCTGGGAAACCTTGCTTCGGCAAGTGCCAATTGACCGCATTCAGGCAGAAAGAAAAGAGAATCGCAAGAGGCCTTTTCTCGCCGGCTGCTCTGCCAAGCCCTTCCAGCTGAAACTATGCCGTTGCTCCTCTGGAAGGATCCCTGCACCGCGACGTAGTTTTTCAGAAGAAGCCTTGAGTTTGCAAGAGCAAAGGAGGAATTCGTTGCAGGAAAGAGGAAGGAAAGAAAGTTTCTCTCCCTCTGCCTGCTTTGCTCAGAGGACTGGATGAAGTCAGGGAGTTCTCCCTTTCACTGAGAAACGTGCGGGCTGCTGTTGCCTGTGCGCTCTCTTCTTTGCAAAAGAGTCTGCTGTTCCACGCTTTGAACCGTGGAAAGGCGCCGGGCTCTGCTAAGATTTCCCCCGGCGCTTCGTTTGCCCTGGGCCAAAGCGAGCCTTCACAATAGCTGAACGCTAACACTGCATACTCGTTCCACTTCCAGAACAGGGCTACAGCGAGGCAGTTCTCCGGGGGAAAACGGCCCTTCGCGAAGGGCAGATCTGCCGAGCTCACTGCGGGAAAGCGAAAGCAAAGGACGCTTTTCTCCCTCTAACCGCTTTCGTCAGAGGAACGGGGGAAGTCACAGTGTTCTTTCTCTCACTGAGATACACACAATCTGACGTTGCCTCTGAGCTCCGTTGCTGGCAAAGAACTGAAACTGACATACATTCCTGTGGGGAAACACAGGGCTTTGCTAGGATTTCTCTAGGCAGTCTGTTTTCCCTGGGCCTCGCTGTAGCAACACTATCTCGCCAGGGCAACACTGCATGGGATTTCCTCTGCCAGGAGAGAGCTGCTGCTTTGTAGTTTGTGCTGGGAAACCTTGCTTTGGCAAGTGCCAATTGACCGCATTCAGGCGGAAAGAAAAGAGAATCGCAAGAGGCCTTTTCTCCCCGGCTGCTCTGCCAAGCCCTTCCAGCTAAAACTATGCCGTTGCTCCTCTGGAAGGATCCCTGCACCGCGACGTAGTTTTTCAGAAGAAGCCTTGCGTTTGCAAGAGCAAAGGAGGAATATTGCAGGAAAGAGGAAGGAAAGAAAGTTTCTCTCCCTCTGCCTGCTTTGCTCAGAGGACTGGATGAAGTCAGGGAGTTCTCCCTTTCACTGAGAAACGTGCGGGCTGCTGTTGCCTGTGCGCTCTCTTCTTTGCAAAAGAGTCTGCTGTTCCACGCTTTGAACCGTGGAAAGGCGCCGGGCTCTGCTAAGATTTCCCCCGGCGCTTCGTTTGCCCTGGGCCAAAGCGAGCCTTCACAATAGCTGAACGCTAACACTGCATACTCGTTCCACTTCCAGAACAGGGCTACCGCGAGGCAGTTCTCCGGGGGAAAACGGCCCTTCGCGAAGGGCAGATCTGCCGAGCTCACTGCGGGAAAGCGAAAGCAAAGGACGCTTTTCTCCCTCTAACCGCTTTCGTCAGAGGAACGGGGGAAGTCACAGTGTTCTTTCTCTCACTGAGATACACACAATCTGACGTTGCCTCTGAGCTCCGTTGCTGGCAAAGAACTGAAACTGACATACATTCCTGTGGGGAAACACAGGGCTTTGCTAGGATTTCTCTAGGCAGTCTGTTTTCCCTGGGCCTCGCTGTAGCAACACTATCTCGCCAGGGCAACACTGCATGGGATTTCCTCTGCCAGGAGAGAGCTGCTGCTTTGTAGTTTGTGCTGGGAAACCTTGCTTTGGCAAGTGCCAATTGACCGCATTCAGGCGGAAAGAAAAGAGAATCGCAGGAGGCCTTTTCTCCCCGGCTGCTCTGCCAAGCCCTTCCAGCTAAAACTATGCCGTTGCTCCTCTGGAAGGATCCCTGCACCGCGACGTAGTTTTTCCTAAGAAGCCTTGCGTTTGCAAGAGCAAAGGAGGAATTCGTTGCAGGAAAGAGGAAGGAAAGAAAGTTTCTCTCCTTCTGCCTGCTTTGCTCAGAGGACTGGATGAAGTCAGGAAGTTCTCCCTTTCACTGAGAAACGTGTGGGCTGCTGTTGCCTGTGCGCTCTCTTCTTTGCAAAAGAGTCTGCTGTTCCACGCTTTGAACCGTGGAAAGGCGCCGGGCTCTGCTAAGATTTCCCCCGGCGCTTCGTTTGCCCTGGGCCAAAGCGAGCCTTCACAATAGCTGAACGCTAACACTGCATACTCGTTCCACTTCCAGAACAGGGCTACCGCGAGGCAGTTCTCCGGGGGAAAACGGCCCTTCGCGAAGGGCAGATCTGCCGAGCTCACTGCGGGAAAGCGAAAGCAAAGGACGCTTTTCTCCCTCTAAGCGCTTTCGTCAGAGGAACGGGGGAAGTCACAGTGTTCTTTCTCTCACTGAGATACACACAATCTGATGTTGCCTGTGAGCTCCGTTGCGGGCAAAGAACTGAAACTGACATACATTCCTGTGGGGAAACACAGGGCTTTGCTAGGATTTCTCTAGGCAGTCTGTTTTCCCTGGGCCTCGCTGTAGCAACACTATCTCGCCAGGGCAACACTGCATGGGATTTCCTCTGCCAGGAGAGAGCTGCTGCTTTGTAGTTTGTGCTGGGAAACCTTGCTTTGGCAAGTGCCAATTGACCGCATTCAGGCAGAAAGAAAAGAGAATCGCAAGAGGCCTTTTCTCCCCGGCTGCTCTGCCAAGCCCTTCCAGCTAAAACTATGCCGTTGCTCCTCTGGAAGGATCCCTGCACCGCGACGTAGTTTTTCAGAAGAAGCTTTGCGTTTGCAAGAGCAAAGGAGGAATTCGTTGCAGGAAAGAGGAAGGAAAGAAAGTTTCTCTCCCTCTGCCTGCTTTGCTCAGAGGACTGGATGAAGTCAGGGAGTTCTCCCTTTCACTGAGAAACGTGCGGGCTGCTGTTGCCTGTGCGCTCTCTTCTTTGCAAAAGAGTCTGCTGTTCCACGCTTTGAACCGTGGAAAGGCGCCGGGCTCTGCTAAGATTTCCCCCGGCGCTTCGTTTGCCCTGGGCCAAAGCGAGCCTTCACAATAGCTGAACGCTAACACTGCATACTCGTTCCACTTCCAGAACAGGGCTACCGCGAGGCAGTTCTCCGGGGGAAAAAGGCCCTTCGCGAAGGGCAGATCTGCCGAGCTCACTGCGGGAAAGCGAAAGCAAAGGACGCTTTTCTCCCTCTAACCGCTTTCGTCAGAGGAACGGGGCAAGTCACAGTGTTCTTTCTCTCACTGAGATACACACAATCTGACGTTGCCTCTGAGCTCCGTTGCTGGCAAAGAACTGAAACTGACATTCATTCCTGTGGGGAAACACATTGCTTTGCTAGGATTTCTCTAGGCAGTCTGTTTTCCCTGGGCCTCGCTGTAGCAACACTATCTCGCCAGGGCAACACTGCATGGGATTTCCTCTGCCAGGAGAGAGCTGCTGCTTTGTAGTTTGTGCTGGGAAACCTTGCTTCGGCAAGTGCCAATTGACCGCATTAAGGCAGAAAGAAAAGAGAATCGCAAGAGGCCTTTTCTCGCCGGCTGCTCTGCCAAGCCCTTCCAGCTGAAACTATGCCGTTGCTCCTCTGGAAGGATCCCTGCACCGCGACGTTGTTTTTCAGAAGAAGCCTTGCGTTTGCAAGAGCGAAGGAGGAATTCGTTGCAGGAAAGAGGAAGGAAAGAAAGTTTCTCTCCCTCTGCCTGCTTTGCTCAGAGGACTGGATGAAGTCAGGGAGTTCTCCCTTTCACTGAGAAACGTGTGGGCTGCTGTTGCCTGTGCGCTCTCTTCTTTGCAAAAGAGTCTGCTGTTCCACGCTTTGAACCGTGGAAAGGCGCCGGGCTCTGCTAAGATTTCCCCCGGCGCTTCGTTTGCCCTGGGCCAAAGCGAGCCTTCACAATAGCTGAACGCTAACACTGCATACTCGTTCCACTTCCAGAACAGGGCTACCGCGAGGCAGTTCTCCGGGGGAAAACGGCCCTTCGCGAAGGGCAGATCTGCCGAGCTCACTGCGGGAAAGCGAAAGCAAAGGACGTTTCTCTCCCTCTAACCGCTTTCGTCAGAGGAACGGGGGAAGTCACAGTGTTCTTTCTCTCACTGAGATACACACAATCTGACGTTGCCTCTGAGCTCCGTCGCTGGCAAAGAACTGAAACTGACATACATTCCTGTGGGGAAACACATTGCTTTGCTAGGATTTCTCTAGGCAGTGTGTTTTCACTGGGCCTCGCTGTAGCAACACTATCTCGCCAGGGCAACACTGCATGGGATTTCCTCTGCCAGGAGAGAGCTGCTGCTTTGTAGTTTGTGCTGGGAAACCTTGCTTCGGCAAGTGCCAATTGACCGCATTCAGGCAGAAAGAAAAGAGAATCGCAAGAGGCCTTTTCTCGCCGGCTGCTCTGCCAAGCCCTTCCAGCTAAAACTATGCCGTTGCTCCTCTGGAAGGATCCCTGCACCGCGACGTAGTTTTTCAGAAGAAGCCTTGCGTTTGCAAGAGCAAAGGAGGAATTCGTTGCAGGAAAGAGGAAGGAAAGAAAGTTTCTCTCCCTCTGCCTGCTTTGCTCAGAGGACTGGATGAAGTTAGGAAGTTCTCCCTTTCACTGAGAAACGTGCAGGCTGCTGTTGCCTGGGCGCTCTCTTCTTTGCAAAAGAGTATGCAGTTCCACGCTTTGAACCGTGGAAAGGCGCCGGGCTCTGCTAAGATTTCCCCCGGCGCTTCGTTTGCCCTGGGCCAAAGCGAGCCTTCACAATAGCTGAACGCTAACACTGCATACTCGTTCCACTTCCAGAACAGGGCTACCGCGAGGCAGTTCTCCGGGGGAAAACGGCCCTTCGCGAAGGGCAGATCTGCCGAGCTCACTGCGGGAAAGCGAAAGCAAAGGACGCTTTTCTCCCTCTAACCGCTTTCGTCAGAGGAACGGGGGAAGTCACAGTGTTCTTTCTCTCACTGAGATACACACAATCTGACGTTGCCTCTGAGCTCCGTTGCTGGCAAAGAACTGAAACGGACATACATTCCTGTGGGGAAACACAGGGCTTTGCTAGGATTTCTCTAGGCAGTCTGTTTTCCCTGGGCCTCGCTGTAGCAACACTATCTCGCCAGGGCAACACTGCATGGGATTTCCTCTGCCAGGAGAGAGCTGCTGCTTTGTAGTTTGTGCTGGGAAACCTTGCTTTGGCAAGTGCCAATTGACCGCATTCAGGCGGAAAGAAAAGAGAATCGCAGGAGGCCTTTTCTCCCCGGCTGCTCTGCCAAGCCCTTCCAGCTAAAACTATGCCGTTGCTCCTCTGGAAGGATCCCTGCACCGCGACGTAGTTTTTCCTAAGAAGCCTTGCGTTTGCAAGAGCAAAGGAGGAATTCGTTGCAGGAAAGAGGAAGGAAAGAAAGTTTCTCTCCCTCTGCCTGCTTTGCTCAGAGGACTGGATGAAGTCAGGGAGTTCTCCCTTTCACTGAGAAACGTGCGGGCTGCTGTTGCCTGTGCGCTCTCTTCTTTGCAAAAGAGTCTGCTGTTCCACGCTTTGAACCGTGGAAAGGCGCCGGGCTCTGCTAAGACTTCCCCCGGCGCTTCGTTTGCCCTGGGCCAAAGTGAGCCTTCACAATAGCTGAACGCTAACACTGCATACTCGTTCCACTTCCAGAACAGGGCTACCGCGAGGCAGTTCTCCGGGGGAAAACGGCCCTTCGCGAAGGGCAGATCTGCCGAGCTCACTGCGGGAAAGCGAAAGCAAAGGACGCTTTTCTCCCTCTAACCGCTTTCGTCAGAGGAACGGGGGAAGTCACAGTGTTCTTTCTCTCACTGAGATACACACAATCTGACGTTGCCTCTGAGCTCCGTTGCTGGTAAAGAACTGAAACTGACATACATTCCTGTGGGGAAACACAGGGCTTTGCTAGGATTTCTCTAGGCAGTCTGTTTTCCCTGGGCCTCGCTGTAGCAACACTATCTCGCCAGGGCAACACTGCATGGGATTTCCTCTGCCAGGAGAGAGCTGCTGCTTTGTAGTTTGTGCTGGGAAACCTTGCTTTGGCAAGTGCCAATTGACCGCATTCAGGCGGAAAGAAAAGAGAATCGCAGGAGGCCTTTTCTCCCCGGCTGCTCTGCCAAGCCCTTCCAGCTAAAACTATGCCGTTGCTCCTCTGGAAGGATCCCTGCACCGCGACGTAGTTTTTCAGAAGAAGCCTTGCGTTTGCAAGAGCAAAGGAGGAATTCGTTGCAGGAAAGAGGAAGGAAAGAAAGTTTCTCTCCCTCTGCCTGCTTTGCTCAGAGGACTGGATGAAGTCAGGGAGTTCTCCCTTTCACTGAGAAACGTGCGGGCTGCTGTTGCCTGGGCGCTCTCTTCTTTGCAAAAGAGTCTGCTGTTCCACGCTTTGAACCGTGGAAAGGCGCCGGGCTCTTCTAAGATTTCCCCCGGCGCTTCGTTTGCCCTGGGCCAAAGCGAGCCTTCACAATAGCTGAACGCTAACACTGCATACTCGTTCCACTTCCAGAACAGGGCTACCGCGAGGCAGTTCTCTGGGGGAAAACGGCCCTTCGCGAAGGGCAGATCTGCCGTGCTCACTGCGGGAAAGCGAAAGCAAAGGACGCTTTTCTCCCTCTAACCGCTTTCGTCAGAGGAACGGGGGAAGTCACAGTGTTCTTTCTCTCACTGAGATACACACAATCTGACGTTGCCTCTGAGCTCCGTTGCTGGCAAAGAACTGAAACTGACATACATTCCTGTGGGGAAACACAGGGCTTTGCTAGGATTTCTCTAGGCAGTCTGTTTTCCCTGGGCCTCGCTGTAGCAACACTATCTCACCAGGGCAACACTGCATGGGATTTCCTCTGCCAGGAGAGAGCTGCTGCTTTGTAGTTTGTGCTGGGAAACCTTGCTTTGGCAAGTGCCAATTGACCGCATTCAGGCAGAAAGAAAAGAGAATCGCAGGAGGCCTTTTCTCCCCGGCTGCTCTGCCAAGCCCTTCCAGCTAAAACTATGCCGTTGCTCCTCTGGAAGGATCCCTGCACCGCGACGTAGTTTTTCAGAAGAAGCCTTGCGTTTGCAAGAGCAAAGGAGGAATTCGTTGCAGGAAAGAGGAAGGAAAGAAAGTTTCTCTCCCTCTGCCTGCTTTGCTCAGAGGACTGGATGAAGTCAGGGAGTTCTCCCTTTCACTGAGAAACGTGCGGGCTGCTGTTGCCTGTGCGCTCTCTTCTTTGCAAAAGAGTCTGCTGTTCCACGCTTTGAACCGTGGAAAGGCGCCGGGCTCTGCTAAGACTTCCCCCGGCGCTTCGTTTGCCCTGGGCCAAAGTGAGCCTTCACAATAGCTGAACGCTAACACTGCATACTCGTTCCACTTCCAGAACAGGGCTACCGCGAGGCAGTTCTCCGGGGGAAAACGGCCCTTCGCGAAGGGCAGATCTGCCGAGCTCACTGCGGGAAAGCGAAAGCAAAGGACGCTTTTCTCCCTCTAACCGCTTTCGTCAGAGGAACGGGGGAAGTCACAGTGTTCTTTCTCTCACTGAGATACACACAATCTGACGTTGCCTCTGAGCTCCGTTGCTGGTAAAGAACTGAAACTGACATACATTCCTGTGGGGAAACACTGGGCTTTGCTAGGATTTCTCTAGGCAGTCTGTTTTCCCTGGGCCTCGCTGTAGCAACACTATCTCGCCAGGGCAACACTGCATGGGATTTCCTCTGCCAGGAGAGAGCTGCTGCTTTGTAGTTTGTGCTGGGAAACCTTGCTTTGGCAAGTGCCAATTGACCGCATTCAGGCGGAAAGAAAAGAGAATCGCAGGAGGCCTTTTCTCCCCGGCTGCTCTGCCAAGCCCTTCCAGCTAAAACTATGCCGTTGCTCCTCTGGAAGGATCCCTGCACCGCGACGTAGTTTTTCAGAAGAAGCCTTGCGTTTGCAAGAGCAAAGGAGGAATTCGTTGCAGGAAAGAGGAAGGAAAGAAAGTTTCTCTCCCTCTGCCTGCTTTGCTCAGAGGACTGGATGAAGTCAGGGAGTTCTCCCTTTCACTGAGAAACGTGCGGGCTGCTGTTGCCTGTGCGCTCTCTTCTTTGCAAAAGAGTCTGCTGTTTCACGCTTTGAACCGTGGAAAGGCGCTGGGCTCTGCTAAGATTTCCCCCGGCGCTTCGTTTGCCCTGGGCCAAAGCGAGCCTTCACAATAGCTGAACGCTAACACTGCATACTCGTTCCACTTCCAGAACAGGGCTACCGCGAGGCAGTTCTCCGGGGGAAAACGGCCCTTCGCGAAGGGCAGATCTGCCGAGCTCACTGCGGGAAAGCGAAAGCAAAGGACGCTTTTCTCCCTCTAACCGCTTTCGTCAGAGGAACGGGGGAAGTCACAGTGTTCTTTCTCTCACTGAGATACACACAATCTGACGTTGCCTCTGAGCTCCGTTGCTGGCAAAGAACTGAAACTGACATACATTCCTGTGGGGAAACACAGGGCTTTGCTAGGATTTCTCTAGGCAGTCTGTTTCCCCTGGGCCTCGCTGTAGCAACACTATCTCGCCAGGGCAACACTGCATGGGATTTCCTCTGCCAGGAGAGAGCTGCTGCTTTGTAGTTTGTGCTGGGAAACCTTGCTTTGGCAAGTGCCAATTGACCGCATTCAGGCGGAAAGAAAAGAGAATCGCAGGAGGCCTTTTCTCCCCGGCTGCTCTGCCAAGCCCTTCCAGCTAAAACTATGCCGTTGCTCCTCTGGAAGGATCCCTGCACCGCGACGTAGTTTTTCCTAAGAAGCCTTGCGTTTGCAAGAGCAAAGGAGGAATTCGTTGCAGGAAAGAGGAAGGAAAGAAAGTTTCTCTCCCTCTGCCTGCTTTGCTCAGAGGACTGGATGAAGTCAGGGAGTTCTCCCTTTCACTGAGAAACGTGCGGGCTGCTGTTGCCTGTGCGCTCTCTTCTTTGCAAAAGAGTCTGCTGTTCCACGCTTTGAACCGTGGAAAGGCGCCGGGCTCTGCTAAGACTTCCCCCGGCGCTTCGTTTGCCCTGGGCCAAAGTGAGCCTTCACAATAGCTGAACGCTAACACTGCATACTCGTTCCACTTCCAGAACAGGGCTACCGCGAGGCAGTTCTCCGGGGGAAAACGGCCCTTCGCGAAGGGCAGATCTGCCGAGCTCACTGCGGGAAAGCGAAAGCAAAGGACGCTTTTCTCCCTCTAACCGCTTTCGTCAGAGGAACGGGGGAAGTCACAGTGTTCTTTCTCTCACTGAGATACACACAATCTGACGTTGCCTCTGAGCTCCGTTGCTGGTAAAGAACTGAAACTGACATACATTCCTGTGGGGAAACACAGGGCTTTGCTAGGATTTCTCTAGGCAGTCTGTTTTCCCTGGGCCTCGCTGTAGCAACACTATCTCGCCAGGGCAACACTGCATGGGATTTCCTCTGCCAGGAGAGAGCTGCTGCTTTGTAGTTTGTGCTGGGAAACCTTGCTTCGGCAAGTGCCAATTGACCGCATTCAGGCAGAAAGAAAAGAGAATCCCAAGAGGCCTTTTCTCGCCGGCTGCTCTGCCAAGCCCTTCCAGCTGAAACTATGCCGTTGCTCCTCTGGAAGGATCCCTGCACCGCGACGTAGTTTTTCAGAAGAAGCCTTGCGTTTGCAAGAGCAAAGGAGGAATTCGTTGCAGGAAAGAGGAAGGAAAGAAAGTTTCTCTCCCTCTGCCTGCTTTGCTCAGAGGACTGGATGAAGTTAGGAAGTTCTCCCTTTCACTGAGAAACGTGCAGGCTGCTGTTGCCTGGGCGCTCTCTTCTTTGCAAAAGAGTCTGCAGTTCCACGCTTTGAACCGTGGAAAGGCGCCGGGCTCTGCTAAGATTTCCCCCGGCGCTTCGTTTGCCCTGGGCCAAAGCGAGCCTTCACAATAGCTGAACGCTAACACTGCATACTCGTTCCACTTCCAGAACAGGGCTACCGCGAGGCAGTTCTCCGGGGGAAAACGGCCCTTCGCGAAGGGCAGATCTGCCGAGCTCACTGCGGGAAAGCGAAAGCAAAGGACGCTTTTCTCCCTCTAACCGCTTTCGTCAGAGGAACGGGGCAAGTCACAGTGTTCTTTCTCTCACTGAGATACACACAATCTGACGTTGCCTCTGAGCTCCGTTGCTGGCAAAGAACTGAAACTGACATACATTCCTGTGGGGAAACACAGGGCTTTGCTAGGATTTCTCTAGGCAGTCTGTTTTCCCTGGGCCTCGCTGTAGCAACACTATCTCGCCAGGGCAACACTGCATGGGATTTCCTCTGCCAGGAGAGAGCTGCTGCTTTGTAGTTTGTGCTGGGAAACCTTGCTTTGGCAAGTGCCAATTGACCGCATTCAGGCGGAAAGAAAAGAGAATCGCAGGAGGCCTTTTCTCCCCGGCTGCTCTGCCAAGCCCTTCCAGCTAAAACTATGCCGTTGCTCCTCTGGAAGGATCCCTGCACCGCGACGTAGTTTTTCAGAAGAAGCCTTGCGTTTGCAAGAGCAAAGGAGGAATTCGTTGCAGGAAAGAGGAAGGAAAGAAAGTTTCTCTCCCTCTGCCTGCTTTGCTCAGAGGACTGGATGAAGTCAGGGAGTTCTCCCTTTCACTGAGAAACGTGCGGGCTGCTGTTGCCTGTGCGCTCTCTTCTTTGCAAAAGAGTCTGCTGTTCCACGCTTTGAACCGTGGAAAGGCGCCGGGCTCTGCTAAGATTTCCCCCGGCGCTTCGTTTGCCCTGGGCCAAAGCGAGCCTTCACAATAGCTGAACGCTAACACTGCATACTCGTTCCACTTCCAGAACAGGGCTACCGCGAGGCAGTTCTCCGGGGGAAAAAGGCCCTTCGCGAAGGGCAGATCTGCCGAGCTCACTGCGGGAAAGCGAAAGCAAAGGACGCTTTTCTCCCTCTAACCGCTTTCGTCAGAGGAACGGGGCAAGTCACAGTGTTCTTTCTCTCACTGAGATACACACAATCTGACGTTGCCTCTGAGCTCCGTTGCTGGCAAAGAACTGAAACTGACATTCATTCCTGTGGGGAAACACATTGCTTTGCTAGGATTTCTCTAGGCAGTCTGTTTTCCCTGGGCCTCGCTGTAGCAACACTATCTCGCCAGGGCAACACTGCATGGGATTTCCTCTGCCAGGAGAGAGCTGCTGCTTTGTAGTTTGTGCTGGGAAACTTTGCTTCGGCAAGTGCCAATTGACCGCATTCAGGCAGAAAGAAAAGAGAATCGCAAGAGGCCTTTTCTCGCCGGCTGCTCTGCCAAGCCCTTCCAGCTGAAACTATGCCGTTGCTCCTCTGGAAGGATCCCTGCACCGCGACGTTGTTTTTCAGAAGAAGCCTTGCGTTTGCAAGAGCGAAGGAGGAATTCGTTGCAGGAAAGAGGAAGGAAAGAAAGTTTCTCTCCCTCTGCCTGCTTTGCTCAGAGGACTGGATGAAGTCAGGGAGTTCTCCCTTTCACTGAGAAACGTGTGGGCTGCTGTTGCCTGTGCGCTCTCTTCTTTGCAAAAGAGTCTGCTGTTCCACGCTGTGAACCGTGGAAAGGCGCCGGGCTCTGCTAAGATTTCCCCCGGCGCTTCGTTTGCCCTGGGCCAAAGCGAGCCTTCACAATAGCTGAACGCTAACACTGCATACTCGTTCCACTTCCAGAACAGGGCTACCGCGAGGCAGTTCTCCGGGGGAAAACGGCCCTTCGCGAAGGGCAGATCTGCCGAGCTCACTGCGGGAAAGCGAAAGCAAAGGACGCTTCTCTCCCTCTAACCGCTTTCGTCAGAGGAACGGGGGAAGTCACAGTGTTCTTTCTCTCACTGAGATACACACAATCTGACGTTGCCTCTGAGCTCCGTCGCTGGCAAAGAACTGAAACTGACATACATTCCTGTGGGGAAACACATTGCTTTGCTAGGATTTCTCTAGGCAGTGTGTTTTCACTGGGCCTCGCTGTAGCAACACTATCTCGCCAGGGCAACACTGCATGGGATTTCCTCTGCCAGGAGAGAGCTGCTGCTTTGTAGTTTGTGCTGGGAAACCTTGCTTCGGCAAGTGCCAATTGACCGCATTCAGGCAGAAAGAAAAGAGAATCGCAAGAGGCCTTTTCTCGCCGGCTGCTCTGCCAAGCCCTTCCAGCTAAAACTATGCGGTTGCTCCTCTGGAAGGATCCCTGCACCGCGACGTAGTTTTTCAGAAGAAGCCTTGCGTTTGCAAGAGCAAAGGAGGAATTCGTTGCAGGAAAGAGGAAGGAAAGAAAGTTTCTCTCCCTCTGCCTGCTTTGCTCAGAGGACTGGATGAAGTTAGGAAGTTCTCCCTTTCACTGAGAAACGTGCAGGCTGCTGTTGCCTGGGCGCTCTCTTCTTTGCAAAAGAGTATGCAGTTCCACGCTTTGAACCGTGGAAAGGCGCCGGGCTCTGCTAAGATTTCCCCCGGCGCTTCGTTTGCCCTGGGCCAAAGCGAGCCTTCACAATAGCTGAACGCTAACACTGCATACTCGTTCCACTTCCAGAACAGGGCTACCGCGAGGCAGTTCTCCGGGGGAAAACGGCCCTTCGCGAAGGGCAGATCTGCCGAGCTCACTGCGGGAAAGCGAAAGCAAAGGACGCTTTTCTCCCTCTAACCGCTTTCGTCAGAGGAACGGGGGAAGTCACAGTGTTCTTTCTCTCACTGAGATACACACAATCTGACGTTGCCTCTGAGCTCCGTTGCTGGCAAAGAACTGAAACGGACATACATTCCTGTGGGGAAACACAGGGCTTTGCTAGGATTTCTCTAGGCAGTCTGTTTTCCCTGGGCCTCGCTGTAGCAACACTATCTCGCCAGGGCAACACTGCATGGGATTTCCTCTGCCAGGAGAGAGCTGCTGCTTTGTAGTTTGTGCTGGGAAACCTTGCTTTGGCAAGTGCCAATTGACCGCATTCAGGCGGAAAGAAAAGAGAATCGCAGGAGGCCTTTTCTCCCCGGCTGCTCTGCCAAGCCCTTCCAGCTAAAACTATGCCGTTGCTCCTCTGGAAGGATCCCTGCACCGCGACGTAGTTTTTCCTAAGAAGCCTTGCGTTTGCAAGAGCAAAGGAGGAATTCGTTGCAGGAAAGAGGAAGGAAAGAAAGTTTCTCTCCCTCTGCCTGCTTTGCTCAGAGGACTGGATGAAGTCAGGGAGTTCTCCCTTTCACTGAGAAACGTGCGGGCTGCTGTTGCCTGGGCGCTCTCTTCTTTGCAAAAGAGTCTGCTGTTCCACGCTTTGAACCGTGGAAAGGCGCCGGGCTCTTCTAAGATTTCCCCCGGCGCTTCGTTTGCCCTGGGCCAAAGCGAGCCTTCACAATAGCTGAACGCTAACACTGCATACTCGTTCCACTTCCAGAACAGGGCTACCGCGAGGCAGTTCTCTGGGGGAAAACGGCCCTTCGCGAAGGGCAGATCTGCCGAGCTCACTGCGGGAAAGCGAAAGCAAAGGACGCTTTTCTCCCTCTAACCGCTTTCGTCAGAGGAACGGGGGAAGTCACAGTGTTCTTTCTCTCACTGAGATACACACAATCTGACGTTGCCTCTGAGCTCCGTTGCTGGCAAAGAACTGAAACTGACATACATTCCTGTGGGGAAACACAGGGCTTTGCTAGGATTTCTCTAGGCAGTCTGTTTTCCCTGGGCCTCGCTGTAGCAACACTATCTCGCCAGGGCAACACTGCATGGGATTTCCTCTGCCAGGAGAGAGCTGCTGCTTTGTAGTTTGTGCTGGGAAACCTTGCTTTGGCAAGTGCCAATTGACCGCATTCAGGCAGAAAGAAAAGAGAATCGCAGGAGGCCTTTTCTCCCCGGCTGCTCTGCCAAGCCCTTCCAGCTAAAACTATGCCGTTGCTCCTCTGGAAGGATCCCTGCACCGCGACGTAGTTTTTCAGAAGAAGCCTTGCGTTTGCAAGAGCAAAGGAGGAATTCGTTGCAGGAAAGAGGAAGGAAAGAAAGTTTCTCTCCCTCTGCCTGCTTTGCTCAGAGGACTGGATGAAGTCAGGGAGTTCTCCCTTTCACTGAGAAACGTGCGGGCTGCTGTTGCCTGTGCGCTCTCTTCTTTGCAAAAGAGTCTGCTGTTCCACGCTTTGAACCGTGGAAAGGCGCCGGGCTCTGCTAAGACTTCCCCCGGCGCTTCGTTTGCCCTGGGCCAAAGTGAGCCTTCACAATAGCTGAACGCTAACACTGCATACTCGTTCCACTTCCAGAACAGGGCTACCGCGAGGCAGTTCTCCGGGGGAAAACGGCCCTTCGCGAAGGGCAGATCTGCCGAGCTCACTGCGGGAAAGCGAAAGCAAAGGACGCTTTTCTCCCTCTAACCGCTTTCGTCAGAGGAACGGGGGAAGTCACAGTGTTCTTTCTCTCACTGAGATACACACAATCTGACGTTGCCTCTGAGCTCCGTTGCTGGTAAAGAACTGAAACTGACATACATTCCTGTGGGGAAACACTGGGCTTTGCTAGGATTTCTCTAGGCAGTCTGTTTTCCCTGGGCCTCGCTGTAGCAACACTATCTCGCCAGGGCAACACTGCATGGGATTTCCTCTGCCAGGAGAGAGCTGCTGCTTTGTAGTTTGTGCTGGGAAACCTTGCTTTGGCAAGTGCCAATTGACCGCATTCAGGCGGAAAGAAAAGAGAATCGCAGGAGGCCTTTTCTCCCCGGCTGCTCTGCCAAGCCCTTCCAGCTAAAACTATGCCGTTGCTCCTCTGGAAGGATCCCTGCACCGCGACGTAGTTTTTCAGAAGAAGCCTTGCGTTTGCAAGAGCAAAGGAGGAATTCGTTGCAGGAAAGAGGAAGGAAAGAAAGTTTCTCTCCCTCTGCCTGCTTTGCTCAGAGGACTGGATGAAGTCAGGGAGTTCTCCCTTTCACTGAGAAACGTGCGGGCTGCTGTTGCCTGGGCGCTCTCTTCTTTGCAAAAGAGTCTGCTGTTTCACGCTTTGAACCGTGGAAAGGCGCTGGGCTCTGCTAAGATTTCCCCCGGCGCTTCGTTTGCCCTGGGCCAAAGCGAGCCTTCACAATAGCTGAACGCTAACACTGCATACTCGTTCCACTTCCAGAACAGGGCTACCGCGAGGCAGTTCTCCGGGGGAAAACGGCCCTTCGCGAAGGGCAGATCTGCCGAGCTCACTGCGGGAAAGCGAAAGCAAAGGACGCTTTTCTCCCTCTAACCGCTTTCGTCAGAGGAACGGGGAAGTCACAGTGTTCTTTCTCTCACTGAGATACACACAATCTGACGTTGCCTCTGAGCTCCGTTGCTGGCAAAGAACTGAAACTGACATACATTCCTGTGGGGAAACACAGGGCTTTGCTAGGATTTCTCTAGGCAGTCTGTTTTCCCTGGGCCTCGCTGTAGCAACACTATCTCGCCAGGGCAACACTGCATGGGATTTCCTCTGCCAGGAGAGAGCTGCTGCTTTGTAGTTTGTGCTGGGAAACCTTGCTTCGGCAAGTGCCAATTGACCGCATTCAGGCAGAAAGAAAAGAGAATCGCAAGAGGCCTTTTCTCGCCGGCTGCTCTGCCAAGCCCTTCCAGCTAAAACTATGCCGTTGCTCCTCTGGAAGGATCCCTGCATCGCGACGTAGTTTTTCAGAAGAAGCCTTGCGTTTGCAAGAGCAAAGGAGGAATTCGTTGCAGGAAAGAGGAAGGAAAGAAAGTTTCTCTCCCTCTGCCTGCTTTGCTCAGAGGACTGGATGAAGTTAGGAAGTTCTCCCTTTCACTGAGAAACGTGCAGGCTGCTGTTGCCTGGGCGCTCTCTTCTTTGCAAAAGAGTCTGCAGTTCCACGCTTTGAACCGTGGAAAGGCGCCGGGCTCTGCTAAGATTTCCCCCGGCGCTTCGTTTGCCCTGGGCCAAAGCGAGCCTTCACAATAGCTGAACGCTAACACTGCATACTCGTTCCACTTCCAGAACAGGGCTACCGCGAGGCAGTTCTCCGGGGGAAAACGGCCCTTCGCGAAGGGCAGATCTGCCGAGCTCACTGCGGGAAAGCGAAAGCAAAGGACGCTTTTCTCCCTCTAACCGCTTTCGTCAGAGGAACGGGGCAAGTCACAGTGTTCTTTCTCTCACTGAGATACACACAATCTGACGTTGCCTCTGAGCTCCGTTGCTGGCAAAGAACTGAAACTGACATACATTCCTGTGGGGAAACACAGGGCTTTGCTAGGATTTCTCTAGGCAGTCTGTTTTCCCTGGGCCTCGCTGTAGCAACACTATCTCGCCAGGGCAACACTGCATGGGATTTCCTCTGCCAGGAGAGAGCTGCTGCTTTGTAGTTTGTGCTGGGAAACCTTGCTTTGGCAAGTGCCAATTGACCGCATTCAGGCGGAAAGAGAAGAGAATCGCAGGAGGCCTTTTCTCCCCGGCTGCTCTGCCAAGCCCTTCCAGCTAAAACTATGCCGTTGCTCCTCTGGAAGGATCCCTGCACCGCGACGTAGTTTTTCAGAAGAAGCCTTGCGTTTGCAAGAGCAAAGGAGGAATTCGTTGCAGGAAAGAGGAAGGAAAGAAAGTTTCTCTCCCTCTGCCTGCTTTGCTCAGAGGACTGGATGAAGTCAGGGAGTTCTCCCTTTCACTGAGAAACGTGCGGGCTGCTGTTGCCTGTGCGCTCTCTTCTTTGCAAAAGAGTCTGCTGTTCCACGCTTTGAACCGTGGAAAGGCGCCGGGCTCTGCTAAGATTTCCCCCGGCGCTTCGTTTGCCCTGGGCCAAAGTGAGCCTTCACAATAGCTGAACGCTAACACTGCATACTCGTTCCACTTCCAGAACAGGGCTACCGCGAGGCAGTTCTCCGGGGGAAAACGGCCCTTCGCGAAGGGCAGATCTGCCGAGCTCACTGCGGGAAAGCGAAAGCAAAGGACGCTTTTCTCCCTCTAACCGCTTTCGTCAGAGGAACGGGGCAAGTCACAGTGTTCTTTCTCTCACTGAGATACACACAATCTGACGTTGCCTCTGAGCTCCGTTGCTGGCAAAGAACTGAAACTGACATACATTCCTGTGGGGAAACACAGGGCTTTCCTAGGATTTCTCTAGGCAGTCTGTTTTCCCTGGGCCTCGCTGTAGCAACACTATCTCGCCAGGGCAACACTGCATGGGATTTCCTCTGCCAGGAGAGAGCTGCTGCTTTGTAGTTTGTGCTGGGAAACCTTGCTTTGGCAAGTGCCAATTGACCGCATTCAGGCGGAAAGAAAAGAGAATCGCAAGAGGCCTTTTCTCCCCGGCTGCTCTGCCAAGCCCTTCCAGCTAAAACTATGCCGTTGCTCCTCTGGAAGGATCCCTGCACCGCGACGTAGTTTTTCAGAAGAAGCCTTGCGTTTGCAAGAGCAAAGGAGGAATATTGCAGGAAAGAGGAAGGAAAGAAAGTTTCTCTCCCTCTGCCTGCTTTGCTCAGAGGACTGGATGAAGTCAGGGAGTTCTCCCTTTCACTGAGAAACGTGCGGGCTGCTGTTGCCTGTGCGCTCTCTTCTTTGCAAAAGAGTCTGCTGTTCCACGCTTTGAACCGTGGAAAGGCGCCGGGCTCTGCTAAGATTTCCCCCGGCGCTTCGTTTGCCCTGGGCCAAAGCGAGCCTTCACAATAGCTGAACGCTAACACTGCATACTCGTTCCACTTCCAGAACAGGGCTACCGCAAGGCAGTTCTCCGGGGGAAAAAGGCCCTTCGCGAAGGGCAGATCTGCCGAGCTCACTGCGGGAAAGCGAAAGCAAAGGACGCTTTTCTCCCTCTAACCGCTTTCGTCAGAGGAACGGGGCAAGTCACAGTGTTCTTTCTCTCACTGAGATACACACAATCTGACGTTGCCTCTGAGCTCCGTTGCTGGCAAAGAACTGAAACTGACATTCATTCCTGTGGGGAAACACATTGCTTTGCTAGGATTTCTCTAGGCAGTCTGTTTTCCCTGGGCCTCGCTGTAGCAACACTATCTCGCCAGGGCAACACTGCATGGGATTTCCTCTGCCAGGAGAGAGCTGCTGCTTTGTAGTTTGTGCTGGGAAACTTTGCTTCGGCAAGTGCCAATTGACCGCATTCAGGCAGAAAGAAAAGAGAATCGCAAGAGGCCTTTTCTCGCCGGCTGCTCTGCCAAGCCCTTCCAGCTGAAACTATGCCGTTGCTCCTCTGGAAGGATCCCTGCACCGCGACGTTGTTTTTCAGAAGAAGCCTTGCGTTTGCAAGAGCGAAGGAGGAATTCGTTGCAGGAAAGAGGAAGGAAAGAAAGTTTCTCTCCCTCTGCCTGCTTTGCTCAGAGGACTGGATGAAGTCAGGGAGTTCTCCCTTTCACTGAGAAACGTGTGGGCTGCTGTTGCCTGTGCGCTCTCTTCTTTGCAAAAGAGTCTGCTGTTCCACGCTGTGAACCGTGGAAAGGCGCCGGGCTCTGCTAAGATTTCCCCCGGCGCTTCGTTTGCCCTGGGCCAAAGCGAGCCTTCACAATAGCTGAACGCTAACACTGCATACTCGTTCCACTTCCAGAACAGGGCTACCGCGAGGCAGTTCTCCGGGGGAAAACGGCCCTTCGCGAAGGGCAGATCTGCCGAGCTCACTGCGGGAAAGCGAAAGCAAAGGACGCTTCTCTCCCTCTAACCGCTTTCGTCAGAGGAACGGGGGAAGTCACAGTGTTCTTTCTCTCACTGAGATACACACAATCTGACGTTGCCTCTGAGCTCCGTCGCTGGCAAAGAACTGAAACTGACATACATTCCTGTGGGGAAACACATTGCTTTGCTAGGATTTCTCTAGGCAGTGTGTTTTCACTGGGCCTCGCTGTAGCAACACTATCTCGCCAGGGCAACACTGCATGGGATTTCCTCTGCCAGGAGAGAGCTGCTGCTTTGTAGTTTGTGCTGGGAAACCTTGCTTCGGCAAGTGCCAATTGACCGCATTCAGGCAGAAAGAAAAGAGAATCGCAAGAGGCCTTTTCTCGCCGGCTGCTCTGCCAAGCCCTTCCAGCTAAAACTATGCCGTTGCTCCTCTGGAAGGATCCCTGCACCGCGACGTAGTTTTTCAGAAGAAGCCTTGCGTTTGCAAGAGCAAAGGAGGAATTCGTTGCAGGAAAGAGGAAGGAAAGAAAGTTTCTCTCCCTCTGCCTGCTTTGCTCAGAGGACTGGATGAAGTTAGGAAGTTCTCCCTTTCACTGAGAAACGTGCAGGCTGCTGTTGCCTGGGCGCTCTCTTCTTTGCAAAAGAGTATGCAGTTCCACGCTTTGAACCGTGGAAAGGCGCCGGGCTCTGCTAAGATTTCCCCCGGCGCTTCGTTTGCCCTGGGCCAAAGCGAGCCTTCACAATAGCTGAACGCTAACACTGCATACTCGTTCCACTTCCAGAACAGGGCTACCGCGAGGCAGTTCTCCGGGGGAAAACGGCCCTTCGCGAAGGGCAGATCTGCCGAGCTCACTGCGGGAAAGCGAAAGCAAAGGACGCTTTTCTCCCTCTAACCGCTTTCGTCAGAGGAACGGGGGAAGTCACAGTGTTCTTTCTCTCACTGAGATACACACAATCTGACGTTGCCTCTGAGCTCCGTTGCTGGCAAAGAACTGAAACGGACATACATTCCTGTGGGGAAACACAGGGCTTTGCTAGGATTTCTCTAGGCAGTCTGTTTTCCCTGGGCCTCGCTGTAGCAACACTATCTCGCCAGGGCAACACTGCATGGGATTTCCTCTGCCAGGAGAGAGCTGCTGCTTTGTAGTTTGTGCTGGGAAACCTTGCTTTGGCAAGTGCCAATTGACCGCATTCAGGCGGAAAGAAAAGAGAATCGCAGGAGGCCTTTTCTCCCCGGCTGCTCTGCCAAGCCCTTCCAGCTAAAACTATGCCGTTGCTCCTCTGGAAGGATCCCTGCACCGCGACGTAGTTTTTCCTAAGAAGCCTTGCGTTTGCAAGAGCAAAGGAGGAATTCGTTGCAGGAAAGAGGAAGGAAAGAAAGTTTCTCTCCCTCTGCCTGCTTTGCTCAGAGGACTGGATGAAGTCAGGGAGTTCTCCCTTTCACTGAGAAACGTGCGGGCTGCTGTTGCCTGGGCGCTCTCTTCTTTGCAAAAGAGTCTGCTGTTCCACGCTTTGAACCGTGGAAAGGCGCCGGGCTCTTCTAAGATTTCCCCCGGCGCTTCGTTTGCCCTGGGCCAAAGCGAGCCTTCACAATAGCTGAACGCTAACACTGCATACTCGTTCCACTTCCAGAACAGGGCTACCGCGAGGCAGTTCTCCGGGGGAAAACGGCCCTTCGCGAAGGGCAGATCTGCCGAGCTCACTGCGGGAAAGCGAAAGCAAAGGACGCTTTTCTCCCTCTAACCGCTTTCGTCAGAGGAACGGGGGAAGTCACAGTGTTCTTTCTCTCACTGAGATACACACAATCTGACGTTGCCTCTGAGCTCCGTTGCTGGCAAAGAACTGAAACTGACATACATTCCTGTGGGGAAACACAGGGCTTTGCTAGGATTTCTCTAGGCAGTCTGTTTTCCCTGGGCCTCGCTGTAGCAACACTATCTCGCCAGGGCAACACTGCATGGGATTTCCTCTGCCAGGAGAGAGCTGCTGCTTTGTAGTTTGTGCTGGGAAACCTTGCTTTGGCAAGTGCCAATTGACCGCATTCAGGCAGAAAGAAAAGAGAATCGCAGGAGGCCTTTTCTCCCCGGCTGCTCTGCCAAGCCCTTCCAGCTAAAACTATGCCGTTGCTCCTCTGGAAGGATCCCTGCACCGCGACGTAGTTTTTCAGAAGAAGCCTTGCGTTTGCAAGAGCAAAGGAGGAATTCGTTGCAGGAAAGAGGAAGGAAAGAAAGTTTCTCTCCCTCTGCCTGCTTTGCTCAGAGGACTGGATGAAGTCAGGGAGTTCTCCCTTTCACTGAGAAACGTGCGGGCTGCTGTTGCCTGTGCGCTCTCTTCTTTGCAAAAGAGTCTGCTGTTCCACGCTTTGAACCGTGGAAAGGCGCCGGGCTCTGCTAAGACTTCCCCCGGCGCTTCGTTTGCCCTGGGCCAAAGTGAGCCTTCACAATAGCTGAACGCTAACACTGCATACTCGTTCCACTTCCAGAACAGGGCTACCGCGAGGCAGTTCTCCGGGGGAAAACGGCCCTTCGCGAAGGGCAGATCTGCCGAGCTCACTGCGGGAAAGCGAAAGCAAAGGACGCTTTTCTCCCTCTAACCGCTTTCGTCAGAGGAACGGGGGAAGTCACAGTGTTCTTTCTCTCACTGAGATACACACAATCTGACGTTGCCTCTGAGCTCCGTTGCTGGTAAAGAACTGAAACTGACATACATTCCTGTGGGGAAACACTGGGCTTTGCTAGGATTTCTCTAGGCAGTCTGTTTTCCCTGGGCCTCGCTGTAGCAACACTATCTCGCCAGGGCAACACTGCATGGGATTTCCTCTGCCAGGAGAGAGCTGCTGCTTTGTAGTTTGTGCTGGGAAACCTTGCTTTGGCAAGTGCCAATTGACCGCATTCAGGCGGAAAGAAAAGAGAATCGCAGGAGGCCTTTTCTCCCCGGCTGCTCTGCCAAGCCCTTCCAGCTAAAACTATGCCGTTGCTCCTCTGGAAGGATCCCTGCACCGCGACGTAGTTTTTCAGAAGAAGCCTTGCGTTTGCAAGAGCAAAGGAGGAATTCGTTGCAGGAAAGAGGAAGGAAAGAAAGTTTCTCTCCCTCTGCCTGCTTTGCTCAGAGGACTGGATGAAGTCAGGGAGTTCTCCCTTTCACTGAGAAACGTGCGGGCTGCTGTTGCCTGGGCGCTCTCTTCTTTGCAAAAGAGTCTGCTGTTTCACGCTTTGAACCGTGGAAAGGCGCTGGGCTCTGCTAAGATTTCCCCCGGCGCTTCGTTTGCCCTGGGCCAAAGCGAGCCTTCACAATAGCTGAACGCTAACACTGCATACTCGTTCCACTTCCAGAACAGGGCTACCGCGAGGCAGTTCTCCGGGGGAAAACGGCCCTTCGCGAAGGGCAGATCTGCCGAGCTCACTGCGGGAAAGCGAAAGCAAAGGACGCTTTTCTCCCTCTAACCGCTTTCGTCAGAGGAACGGGGAAGTCACAGTGTTCTTTCTCTCACTGAGATACACACAATCTGACGTTGCCTCTGAGCTCCGTTGCTGGCAAAGAACTGAAACTGACATACATTCCTGTGGGGAAACACAGGGCTTTGCTAGGATTTCTCTAGGCAGTCTGTTTTCCCTGGGCCTCGCTGTAGCAACACTATCTCGCCAGGGCAACACTGCATGGGATTTCCTCTGCCAGGAGAGAGCTGCTGCTTTGTAGTTTGTGCTGGGAAACCTTGCTTCGGCAAGTGCCAATTGACCGCATTCAGGCAGAAAGAAAAGAGAATCGCAAGAGGCCTTTTCTCGCCGGCTGCTCTGCCAAGCCCTTCCAGCTAAAACTATGCCGTTGCTCCTCTGGAAGGATCCCTGCATCGCGACGTAGTTTTTCAGAAGAAGCCTTGCGTTTGCAAGAGCAAAGGAGGAATTCGTTGCAGGAAAGAGGAAGGAAAGAAAGTTTCTCTCCCTCTGCCTGCTTTGCTCAGAGGACTGGATGAAGTTAGGAAGTTCTCCCTTTCACTGAGAAACGTGCAGGCTGCTGTTGCCTGGGCGCTCTCTTCTTTGCAAAAGAGTCTGCAGTTCCACGCTTTGAACCGTGGAAAGGCGCCGGGCTCTGCTAAGATTTCCCCCGGCGCTTCGTTTGCCCTGGGCCAAAGCGAGCCTTCACAATAGCTGAACGCTAACACTGCATACTCGTTCCACTTCCAGAACAGGGCTACCGCGAGGCAGTTCTCCGGGGGAAAACGGCCCTTCGCGAAGGGCAGATCTGCCGAGCTCACTGCGGGAAAGCGAAAGCAAAGGACGCTTTTCTCCCTCTAACCGCTTTCGTCAGAGGAACGGGGCAAGTCACAGTGTTCTTTCTCTCACTGAGATACACACAATCTGACGTTGCCTCTGAGCTCCGTTGCTGGCAAAGAACTGAAACTGACATACATTCCTGTGGGGAAACACAGGGCTTTGCTAGGATTTCTCTAGGCAGTCTGTTTTCCCTGGGCCTCGCTGTAGCAACACTATCTCGCCAGGGCAACACTGCATGGGATTTCCTCTGCCAGGAGAGAGCTGCTGCTTTGTAGTTTGTGCTGGGAAACCTTGCTTTGGCAAGTGCCAATTGACCGCATTCAGGCGGAAAGAGAAGAGAATCGCAGGAGGCCTTTTCTCCCCGGCTGCTCTGCCAAGCCCTTCCAGCTAAAACTATGCCGTTGCTCCTCTGGAAGGATCCCTGCACCGCGACGTAGTTTTTCAGAAGAAGCCTTGCGTTTGCAAGAGCAAAGGAGGAATTCGTTGCAGGAAAGAGGAAGGAAAGAAAGTTTCTCTCCCTCTGCCTGCTTTGCTCAGAGGACTGGATGAAGTCAGGGAGTTCTCCCTTTCACTGAGAAACGTGCGGGCTGCTGTTGCCTGTGCGCTCTCTTCTTTGCAAAAGAGTCTGCTGTTCCACGCTTTGAACCGTGGAAAGGCGCCGGGCTCTGCTAAGATTTCCCCCGGCGCTTCGTTTGCCCTGGGCCAAAGTGAGCCTTCACAATAGCTGAACGCTAACACTGCATACTCGTTCCACTTCCAGAACAGGGCTACCGCGAGGCAGTTCTCCGGGGGAAAACGGCCCTTCGCGAAGGGCAGATCTGCCGAGCTCACTGCGGGAAAGCGAAAGCAAAGGACGCTTTTCTCCCTCTAACCGCTTTCGTCAGAGGAACGGGGCAAGTCACAGTGTTCTTTCTCTCACTGAGATACACACAATCTGACGTTGCCTCTGAGCTCCGTTGCTGGCAAAGAACTGAAACTGACATACATTCCTGTGGGGAAACACAGGGCTTTCCTAGGATTTCTCTAGGCAGTCTGTTTTCCCTGGGCCTCGCTGTAGCAACACTATCTCGCCAGGGCAACACTGCATGGGATTTCCTCTGCCAGGAGAGAGCTGCTGCTTTGTAGTTTGTGCTGGGAAACCTTGCTTTGGCAAGTGCCAATTGACCGCATTCAGGCGGAAAGAAAAGAGAATCGCAAGAGGCCTTTTCTCCCCGGCTGCTCTGCCAAGCCCTTCCAGCTAAAACTATGCCGTTGCTCCTCTGGAAGGATCCCTGCACCGCGACGTAGTTTTTCAGAAGAAGCCTTGCGTTTGCAAGAGCAAAGGAGGAATATTGCAGGAAAGAGGAAGGAAAGAAAGTTTCTCTCCCTCTGCCTGCTTTGCTCAGAGGACTGGATGAAGTCAGGGAGTTCTCCCTTTCACTGAGAAACGTGCGGGCTGCTGTTGCCTGTGCGCTCTCTTCTTTGCAAAAGAGTCTGCTGTTCCACGCTTTGAACCGTGGAAAGGCGCCGGGCTCTGCTAAGATTTCCCCCGGCGCTTCGTTTGCCCTGGGCCAAAGCGAGCCTTCACAATAGCTGAACGCTAACACTGCATACTCGTTCCACTTCCAGAACAGGGCTACCGCGAGGCAGTTCTCCGGGGGAAAACGGCCCTTCGCGAAGGGCAGATCTGCCGAGCTCACTGCGGGAAAGCGAAAGCAAAGGACGCTTCTCTCCCTCTAACCGCTTTCGTCAGAGGAACGGGGGAAGTCACAGTGTTCTTTCTCTCACTGAGATACACACAATCTGACGTTGCCTCTGAGCTCCGTTGCTGGCAAAGAACTGAAACTGACATACATTCCTGTGGGGAAACACAGGGCTTTGCTAGGATTTCTCTAGGCAGTCTGTTTTCCCTGGGCCTCGCTGTAGCAACACTATCTCGCCAGGGCAACACTGCATGGGATTTCCTCTGCCAGGAGAGAGCTGCTGCTTTGTAGTTTGTGCTGGGAAACCTTGCTTTGGCAAGTGCCAATTGACCGCATTCAGGCGGAAAGAAAAGAGAATCGCAGGAGGCCTTTTCTCCCCGGCTGCTCTGCCAAGCCCTTCCAGCTAAAACTATGCCGTTGCTCCTCTGGAAGGATCCCTGCACCGCGACGTAGTTTTTCCTAAGAAGCCTTGCGTTTGCAAGAGCAAAGGAGGAATTCGTTGCAGGAAAGAGGAAGGAAAGAAAGTTTCTCTCCTTCTGCCTGCTTTGCTCAGAGGACTGGATGAAGTCAGGAAGTTCTCCCTTTCACTGAGAAACGTGTGGGCTGCTGTTGCCTGTGCGCTCTCTTCTTTGCAAAAGAGTCTGCTGTTCCACGCTTTGAACCGTGGAAAGGCGCCGGGCTCTGCTAAGATTTCCCCCGGCGCTTCGTTTGCCCTGGGCCAAAGCGAGCCTTCACAATAGCTGAACGCTAACACTGCATACTCGTTCCACTTCCAGAACAGGGCTACCGCGAGGCAGTTCTCCGGGGGAAAACGGCCCTTCGCGAAGGGCAGATCTGCCGAGCTCACTGCGGGAAAGCGAAAGCAAAGGACGCTTTTCTCCCTCTAACCGCTTTCGTCAGAGGAACGGGGCAAGTCACAGTGTTCTTTCTCTCACTGAGATACACACAATCTGACGTTGCCTCTGAGCTCCGTTGCTGGCAAAGAACTGAAACTGACATTCATTCCTGTGGGGAAACACATTGCTTTGCTAGGATTTCTCTAGGCAGTCTGTTTTCCCTGGGCCTCGCTGTAGCAACACTATCTCGCCAGGGCAACACTGCATGGGATTTCCTCTGCCAGGAGAGAGCTGCTGCTTTGTAGTTTGTGCTGGGAAACCTTGCTTCGGCAAGTGCCAATTGACCGCATTCAGGCAGAAAGAAAAGAGAATCGCAAGAGGCCTTTTCTCGCCGGCTGCTCTGCCAAGCCCTTCCAGCTGAAACTATGCCGTTGCTCCTCTGGAAGGATCCCTGCACCGCGACGTTGTTTTTCAGAAGAAGCCTTGCGTTTGCAAGAGCAAAGGAGGAATTCGTTGCAGGAAAGAGGAAGGAAAGAAAGTTTCTCTCCCTCTGCCTGCTTTGCTCAGAGGACTGGATGAAGTCAGGGAGTTCTCCCTTTCACTGAGAAACGTGCGGGCTGCTGTTGCCTGGGCGCTCTCTTCTTTGCAAAAGAGTCTGCTGTTCCACGCTTTGAACCGTGGAAAGGCGCCGGGCTCTGCTAAGATTTCCCCCGGCGCTTCGTTTGCCCTGGGCCAAAGCGAGCCTTCACAATAGCTGAACGCTAACACTGCATACTCGTTCCACTTCCAGAACAGGGCTACCGCGAGGCAGTTCTCCGGGGGAAAACGGCCCTTCGCGAAGGGCAGATCTGCCGAGCTCACTGCGGGAAAGCGAAAGCAAAGGACGCTTTTCTCCCTCTAACCGCTTTCGTCAGAGGAACGGGGGAAGTCACAGTGTTCTTTCTCTCACTGAGATACACACAATCTGACGTTGCCTCTGAGCTCCGTTGCTGGCAAAGAACTGAAACTGACATACATTCCTGTGGGGAAACACAGGGCTTTGCTAGGATTTCTCTAGGCAGTCTGTTTTCCCTGGGCCTCGCTGTAGCAACACTATCTCGCCAGGGCAACACTGCATGGGATTTCCTCTGCCAGGAGAGAGCTGCTGCTTTGTAGTTTGTGCTGGGAAACCTTGCTTTGGCAAGTGCCAATTGACCGCATTCAGGCGGAAAGAAAAGAGAATCGCAGGAGGCCTTTTCTCCCCGGCTGCTCTGCCAAGCCCTTCCAGCTAAAACTATGCCGTTGCTCCTCTGGAAGGATCCCTGCACCGCGACGTAGTTTTTCCTAAGAAGCCTTGCGTTTGCAAGAGCAAAGGAGGAATTCGTTGCAGGAAAGAGGAAGGAAAGAAAGTTTCTCTCCCTCTGCCTGCTTTGCTCAGAGGACTGGATGAAGTCAGGGAGTTCTCCCTTTCACTGAGAAACGTGCGGGCTGCTGTTGCCTATGCAATCTCTTCTTTGCAAAAGAGTCTGCTGTTCCACGCTTTGAACCGTGGAAAGGCGCCGGGCTCTGCTAAGACTTCCCCCGGCGCTTCGTTTGCCCTGGGCCAAAGTGAGCCTTCACAATAGCTGAACGCTAACACTGCATACTCGTTCCACTTCCAGAACAGGGCTACCGCGAGGCAGTTCTCCGGGGGAAAACGGCCCTTCGCGAAGGGCAGATCTGCCGAGCTCACTGCGGGAAAGCGAAAGCAAAGGACGCTTTTCTCCCTCTAACCGCTTTCGTCAGAGGAACGGGGGAAGTCACAGTGTTCTTTCTCTCACTGAGATACACACAATCTGACGTTGCCTCTGAGCTCCGTTGCTGGTAAAGAACTGAAACTGACATACATTCCTGTGGGGAAACACAGGGCTTTGCTAGGATTTCTCTAGGCAGTCTGTTTTCCCTGGGCCTCGCTGTAGCAACACTATCTCGCCAGGGCAACACTGCATGGGATTTCCTCTGCCAGGAGAGAGCTGCTGCTTTGTAGTTTGTGCTGGGAAACCTTGCTTTGGCAAGTGCCAATTGACCGCATTCAGGCGGAAAGAAAAGAGAATCGCAGGAGGCCTTTTCTCCCCGGCTGCTCTGCCAAGCCCTTCCAGCTAAAACTATGCCGTTGCTCCTCTGGAAGGATCCCTGCACCGCGACGTAGTTTTTCAGAAGAAGCCTTGCGTTTGCAAGAGCAAAGGAGGAATTCGTTGCAGGAAAGAGGAAGGAAAGAAAGTTTCTCTCCCTCTGCCTGCTTTGCTCAGAGGACTGGATGAAGTCAGGGAGTTCTCCCTTTCACTGAGAAACGTGCGGGCTGCTGTTGCCTGGGCGCTCTCTTCTTTGCAAAAGAGTCTGCTGTTCCACGCTTTGAACCGTGGAAAGGCGCCGGGCTCTTCTAAGATTTCCCCCGGCGCTTCGTTTGCCCTGGGCCAAAGCGAGCCTTCACAATAGCTGAACGCTAACACTGCATACTCGTTCCACTTCCAGAACAGGGCTACCGCGAGGCAGTTCTCCGGGGGAAAACGGCCCTTCGCGAAGGGCAGATCTGCCGAGCTCACTGCGGGAAAGCGAAAGCAAAGGACGCTTTTCTCCCTCTAACCGCTTTCGTCAGAGGAACGGGGGAAGTCACAGTGTTCTTTCTCTCACTGAGATACACACAATCTGACGTTGCCTCTGAGCTCCGTTGCTGGCAAAGAACTGAAACTGACATACATTCCTGTGGGGAAACACAGGGCTTTGCTAGGATTTCTCTAGGCAGTCTGTTTTCCCTGGGCCTCGCTGTAGCAACACTATCTCGCCAGGGCAACACTGCATGGGATTTCCTCTGCCAGGAGAGAGCTGCTGCTTTGTAGTTTGTGCTGGGAAACCTTGCTTTGGCAAGTGCCAATTGACCGCATTCAGGCGGAAAGAAAAGAGAATCGCAGGAGGCCTTTTCTCCCCGGCTGCTCTGCCAAGCCCTTCCAGCTAAAACTATGCCGTTGCTCCTCTGGAAGGATCCCTGCACCGCGACGTAGTTTTTCCTAAGAAGCCTTGCGTTTGCAAGAGCAAAGGAGGAATTCGTTGCAGGAAAGAGGAAGGAAAGAAAGTTTCTCTCCCTCTGCCTGCTTTGCTCAGAGGACTGGATGAAGTCAGGGAGTTCTCCCTTTCACTGAGAAACGTGCGGGCTGCTGTTGCCTGTGCGCTCTGTTCTTTGCAAAAGAGTCTGCTGTTCCACGCTTTGAACCGTGGAAAGGCGCCGGGCTCTGCTAAGACTTCCCCCGGCGCTTCGTTTGCCCTGGGCCAAAGTGAGCCTTCACAATAGCTGAACGCTAACACTGCATACTCGTTCCACTTCCAGAACAGGGCTACCGCGAGGCAGTTCTCCGGGGGAAAACGGCCCTTCGCGAAGGGCAGATCTGCCGAGCTCACTGCGGGAAAGCGAAAGCAAAGGACGCTTTTCTCCCTCTAACCGCTTTCGTCAGAGGAACGGGGGAAGTCACAGTGTTCTTTCTCTCACTGAGATACACACAATCTGACGTTGCCTCTGAGCTCCGTTGCTGGTAAAGAACTGAAACTGACATACATTCCTGTGGGGAAACACAGGGCTTTGCTAGGATTTCTCTAGGCAGTCTGTTTTCCCTGGGCCTCGCTGTAGCAACACTATCTCGCCAGGGCAACACTGCATGGGATTTCCTCTGCCAGGAGAGAGCTGCTGCTTTGTAGTTTGTGCTGGGAAACCTTGCTTTGGCAAGTGCCAATTGACCGCATTCAGGCGGAAAGAAAAGAGAATCGCAGGAGGCCTTTTCTCCCCGGCTGCTCTGCCAAGCCCTTCCAGCTAAAACTATGCCGTTGCTCCTCTGGAAGGATCCCTGCACCGCGACGTAGTTTTTCAGAAGAAGCCTTGCGTTTGCAAGAGCAAAGGAGGAATTCGTTGCAGGAAAGAGGAAGGAAAGAAAGTTTCTCTCCCTCTGCCTGCTTTGCTCAGAGGACTGGATGAAGTCAGGGAGTTCTCCCTTTCACTGAGAAACGTGCGGGCTGCTGTTGCCTGTGCGCTCTCTTCTTTGCAAAAGAGTCTGCTGTTTCACGCTTTGAACCGTGGAAAGGCGCTGGGCTCTGCTAAGATTTCCCCCGGCGCTTCGTTTGCCCTGGGCCAAAGCGAGCCTTCACAATAGCTGAACGCTAACACTGCATACTCGTTCCACTTCCAGAACAGGGCTACCGCGAGGCAGTTCTCCGGGGGAAAACGGCCCTTCGCGAAGGGCAGATCTGCCGAGCTCACTGCGGGAAAGCGAAAGCAAAGGACGCTTTTCTCCCTCTAACCGCTTTCGTCAGAGGAACGGGGGAAGTCACAGTGTTCTTTCTCTCACTGAGATACACACAATCTGACGTTGCCTCTGAGCTCCGTTGCTGGCAAAGAACTGAAACTGACATACATTCCTGTGGGGAAACACAGGGCTTTGCTAGGATTTCTCTAGGCAGTCTGTTTCCCCTGGGCCTCGCTGTAGCAACACTATCTCGCCAGGGCAACACTGCATGGGATTTCCTCTGCCAGGATAGAGCTGCTGCTTTGTAGTTTGTGCTGGGAAACCTTGCTTTGGCAAGTGCCAATTGACCGCATTCAGGCGGAAAGAAAAGAGAATCGCAGGAGGCCTTTTCTCCCCGGCTGCTCTGCCAAGCCCTTCCAGCTAAAACTATGCCGTTGCTCCTCTGGAAGGATCCCTGCACCGCGACGTAGTTTTTCCTAAGAAGCCTTGCGTTTGCAAGAGCAAAGGAGGAATTCGTTGCAGGAAAGAGGAAGGAAAGAAAGTTTCTCTCCCTCTGCCTGCTTTGCTCAGAGGACTGGATGAAGTCAGGGAGTTCTCCCTTTCACTGAGAAACGTGCGGGCTGCTGTTGCCTGTGCGCTCTCTTCTTTGCAAAAGAGTCTGCTGTTCCACGCTTTGAACCGTGGAAAGGCGCCGGGCTCTGCTAAGACTTCCCCCGGCGCTTCGTTTGCCCTGGGCCAAAGTGAGCCTTCACAATAGCTGAACGCTAACACTGCATACTCGTTCCACTTCCAGAACAGGGCTACCGCGAGGCAGTTCTCCGGGGGAAAAAGGCCCTTCGCGAAGGGCAGATCTGCCGAGCTCACTGCGGGAAAGCGAAAGCAAAGGACGCTTTTCTCCCTCTAACCGCTTTCGTCAGAGGAACGGGGGAAGTCACAGTGTTCTTTCTCTCACTGAGATACACACAATCTGACGTTGCCTCTGAGCTCCGTTGCTGGTAAAGAACTGAAACTGACATACATTCCTGTGGGGAAACACAGGGCTTTGCTAGGATTTCTCTAGGCAGTCTGTTTTCCCTGGGCCTCGCTGTAGCAACACTATCTCGCCAGGGCAACACTGCATGGGATTTCCTCTGCCAGGAGAGAGCTGCTGCTTTGTAGTTTGTGCTGGGAAACCTTGCTTTGGCAAGTGCCAATTGACCGCATTCAGGCAGAAAGAAAAGAGAATCGCAGGAGGCCTTTTCTCCCCGGCTGCTCTGCCAAGCCCTTCCAGCTAAAACTATGCCGTTGCTCCTCTGGAAGGATCCCTGCACCGCGACGTAGTTTTTCAGAAGAAGCCTTGCGTTTGCAAGAGCAAAGGAGGAATTCGTTGCAGGAAAGAGGAAGGAAAGAAAGTTTCTCTCCTTCTGCCTGCTTTGCTCAGAGGACTGGATGAAGTCAGGGAGTTCTCCCTTTCACTGAGAAACGTGCGGGCTGCTGTTGCCTGTGCGCTCTGTTCTTTGCAAAAGAGTCTGCTGTTCCACGCTTTGAACCGTGGAAAGGCGCCGGGCTCTGCTAAGATTTCCCCCGGCGCTTCGTTTCCCCTGGGCCAAAGCGAGCCTTCACAATAGCTGAACGCTAACACTGCATACTCGTTCCACTTCCAGAACAGGGCTACCGCGAGGCAGTTCTCCGGGGGAAAACGGCCCTTCGCGAAGGGCAGATCTGCCGAGCTCACTGCGGGAAAGCGAAAGCAAAGGACGCTTTTCTCCCTCTAACCGCTTTCGTCAGAGGAACGGGGGAAGTCACAGTGTTCTTTCTCTCACTGAGATACACACAATCTGACGTTGCCTCTGAGCTCCGTCGCTGGCAAAGAACTGAAACTGACATACATTCCTGTGGGGAAACACATTGCTTTGCTAGGATTTCTCTAGGCAGTGTGTTTTCACTGGGCCTCGCTGTAGCAACACTATCTCGCCAGGGCAACACTGCATGGGATTTCCTCTGCCAGGAGAGAGCTGCTGCTTTGTAGTTTGTGCTGGGAAACCTTGCTTCGGCAAGTGCCAATTGACCGCATTCAGGCAGAAAGAAAAGAGAATCGCAAGAGGCCTTTTCTCGCCGGCTGCTCTGCCAAGCCCTTCCAGCTAAAACTATGCCGTTGCTCCTCTGGAAGGATCCCTGCACCGCGACGTAGTTTTTCAGAAGAAGCCTTGCGTTTGCAAGAGCAAAGGAGGAATTCGTTGCAGGAAAGAGGAAGGAAAGAAAGTTTCTCTCCCTCTGCCTGCTTTGCTCAGAGGACTGGATGAAGTTAGGAAGTTCTCCCTTTCACTGAGAAACGTGCAGGCTGCTGTTGCCTGGGCGCTCTCTTCTTTGCAAAAGAGTATGCAGTTCCACGCTTTGAACCGTGGAAAGGCGCCGGGCTCTGCTAAGATTTCCCCCGGCGCTTCGTTTGCCCTGGGCCAAAGCGAGCCTTCACATTAGCTGAACGCTAACACTGCATACTCGTTCCACTTCCAGAACAGGGCTACCGCGAGGCAGTTCTCCGGGGGAAAACGGCCCTTCGCGAAGGGCAGATCTGCCGAGCTCACTGCGGGAAAGCGAAAGCAAAGGACGCTTTTCTCCCTCTAACCGCTTTCGTCAGAGGAACGGGGGAAGTCACAGTGTTCTTTCTCTCACTGAGATACACACAATCTGACGTTGCCTCTGAGCTCCGTTGCTGGTAAAGAACTGAAACTGACATACATTCCTGTGGGGAAACACAGGGCTTTGCTAGGATTTCTCTAGGCAGTCTGTTTTCCCTGGGCCTCGCTGTAGCAACACTATCTCGCCAGGGCAACACTGCATGGGATTTCCTCTGCCAGGAGAGAGCTGCTGCTTTGTAGTTTGTGCTGGGAAACCTTGCTTTGGCAAGTGCCAATTGACCGCATTCAGGCGGAAAGAAAAGAGAATCGCAGGAGGCCTTTTCTCCCCGGCTGCTCTGCCAAGCCCTTCCAGCTAAAACTATGCCGTTGCTCCTCTGGAAGGATCCCTGCACCGCGACGTAGTTTTTCAGAAGAAGCCTTGCGTTTGCAAGAGCAAAGGAGGAATTCGTTGCAGGAAAGAGGAAGGAAAGAAAGTTTCTCTCCCTCTGCCTGCTTTGCTCAGAGGACTGGATGAAGTCAGGGAGTTCTCCCTTTCACTGAGAAACGTGCGGGCTGCTGTTGCCTGTGCGCTCTCTTCTTTGCAAAAGAGTCTGCTGTTTCACGCTTTGAACCGTGGAAAGGCGCTGGGCTCTGCTAAGATTTCCCCCGGCGCTTCGTTTGCCCTGGGCCAAAGCGAGCCTTCACAATAGCTGAACGCTAACACTGCATACTCGTTCCACTTCCAGAACAGGGCTACCGCGAGGCAGTTCTCCGGGGGAAAACGGCCCTTCGCGAAGGGCAGATCTGCCGAGCTCACTGCGGGAAAGCGAAAGCAAAGGACGCTTTTCTCCCTCTAACCGCTTTCGTCAGAGGAACGGGGGAAGTCACAGTGTTCTTTCTCTCACTGAGATACACACAATCTGACGTTGCCTCTGAGCTCCGTTGCTGGCAAAGAACTGAAACTGACATACATTCCTGTGGGGAAACACAGGGCTTTGCTAGGATTTCTCTAGGCAGTCTGTTTCCCCTGGGCCTCGCTGTAGCAACACTATCTCGCCAGGGCAACACTGCATGGGATTTCCTCTGCCAGGAGAGAGCTGCTGCTTTGTAGTTTGTGCTGGGAAACCTTGCTTTGGCAAGTGCCAATTGACCGCATTCAGGCGGAAAGAAAAGAGAATCGCAGGAGGCCTTTTCTCCCCGGCTGCTCTGCCAAGCCCTTCCAGCTAAAACTATGCCGTTGCTCCTCTGGAAGGATCCCTGCACCGCGACGTAGTTTTTCCTAAGAAGCCTTGCGTTTGCAAGAGCAAAGGAGGAATTCGTTGCAGGAAAGAGGAAGGAAAGAAAGTTTCTCTCCCTCTGCCTGCTTTGCTCAGAGGACTGGATGAAGTCAGGGAGTTCTCCCTTTCACTGAGAAACGTGCGGGCTGCTGTTGCCTGTGCGCTCTCTTCTTTGCAAAAGAGTCTGCTGTTCCACGCTTTGAACCGTGGAAAGGCGCCGGGCTCTGCTAAGACTTCCCCCGGCGCTTCGTTTGCCCTGGGCCAAAGTGAGCCTTCACAATAGCTGAACGCTAACACTGCATACTCGTTCCACTTCCAGAACAGGGCTACCGCGAGGCAGTTCTCCGGGGGAAAAAGGCCCTTCGCGAAGGGCAGATCTGCCGAGCTCACTGCGGGAAAGCGAAAGCAAAGGACGCTTTTCTCCCTCTAACCGCTTTCGTCAGAGGAACGGGGGAAGTCACAGTGTTCTTTCTCTCACTGAGATACACACAATCTGACGTTGCCTCTGAGCTCCGTTGCTGGTAAAGAACTGAAACTGACATACATTCCTGTGGGGAAACACAGGGCTTTGCTAGGATTTCTCTAGGCAGTCTGTTTTCCCTGGGCCTCGCTGTAGCAACACTATCTCGCCAGGGCAACACTGCATGGGATTTCCTCTGCCAGGAGAGAGCTGCTGCTTTGTAGTTTGTGCTGGGAAACCTTGCTTTGGCAAGTGCCAATTGACCGCATTCAGGCAGAAAGAAAAGAGAATCGCAGGAGGCCTTTTCTCCCCGGCTGCTCTGCCAAGCCCTTCCAGCTAAAACTATGCCGTTGCTCCTCTGGAAGGATCCCTGCACCGCGACGTAGTTTTTCAGAAGAAGCCTTGCGTTTGCAAGAGCAAAGGAGGAATTCGTTGCAGGAAAGAGGAAGGAAAGAAAGTTTCTCTCCTTCTGCCTGCTTTGCTCAGAGGACTGGATGAAGTCAGGGAGTTCTCCCTTTCACTGAGAAACGTGCGGGCTGCTGTTGCCTGTGCGCTCTGTTCTTTGCAAAAGAGTCTGCTGTTCCACGCTTTGAACCGTGGAAAGGCGCCGGGCTCTGCTAAGATTTCCCCCGGCGCTTCGTTTCCCCTGGGCCAAAGCGAGCCTTCACAATAGCTGAACGCTAACACTGCATACTCGTTCCACTTCCAGAACAGGGCTACCGCGAGGCAGTTCTCCGGGGGAAAACGGCCCTTCGCGAAGGGCAGATCTGCCGAGCTCACTGCGGGAAAGCGAAAGCAAAGGACGCTTTTCTCCCTCTAACCGCTTTCGTCAGAGGAACGGGGGAAGTCACAGTGTTCTTTCTCTCACTGAGATACACACAATCTGACGTTGCCTCTGAGCTCCGTCGCTGGCAAAGAACTGAAACTGACATACATTCCTGTGGGGAAACACATTGCTTTGCTAGGATTTCTCTAGGCAGTGTGTTTTCACTGGGCCTCGCTGTAGCAACACTATCTCGCCAGGGCAACACTGCATGGGATTTCCTCTGCCAGGAGAGAGCTGCTGCTTTGTAGTTTGTGCTGGGAAACCTTGCTTCGGCAAGTGCCAATTGACCGCATTCAGGCAGAAAGAAAAGAGAATCGCAAGAGGCCTTTTCTCGCCGGCTGCTCTGCCAAGCCCTTCCAGCTAAAACTATGCCGTTGCTCCTCTGGAAGGATCCCTGCACCGCGACGTAGTTTTTCAGAAGAAGCCTTGCGTTTGCAAGAGCAAAGGAGGAATTCGTTGCAGGAAAGAGGAAGGAAAGAAAGTTTCTCTCCCTCTGCCTGCTTTGCTCAGAGGACTGGATGAAGTTAGGAAGTTCTCCCTTTCACTGAGAAACGTGCAGGCTGCTGTTGCCTGGGCGCTCTCTTCTTTGCAAAAGAGTATGCAGTTCCACGCTTTGAACCGTGGAAAGGCGCCGGGCTCTGCTAAGATTTCCCCCGGCGCTTCGTTTGCCCTGGGCCAAAGCGAGCCTTCACATTAGCTGAACGCTAACACTGCATACTCGTTCCACTTCCAGAACAGGGCTACCGCGAGGCAGTTCTCCGGGGGAAAACGGCCCTTCGCGAAGGGCAGATCTGCCGAGCTCACTGCGGGAAAGCGAAAGCAAAGGACGCTTTTCTCCCTCTAACCGCTTTCGTCAGAGGAACGGGGGAAGTCACAGTGTTCTTTCTCTCACTGAGATACACACAATCTGACGTTGCCTCTGAGCTCCGTTGCTGGTAAAGAACTGAAACTGACATACATTCCTGTGGGGAAACACAGGGCTTTGCTAGGATTTCTCTAGGCAGTCTGTTTTCCCTGGGCCTCGCTGTAGCAACACTATCTCGCCAGGGCAACACTGCATGGGATTTCCTCTGCCAGGAGAGAGCTGCTGCTTTGTAGTTTGTGCTGGGAAACCTTGCTTTGGCAAGTGCCAATTGACCGCATTCAGGCGGAAAGAAAAGAGAATCGCAGGAGGCCTTTTCTCCCCGGCTGCTCTGCCAAGCCCTTCCAGCTAAAACTATGCCGTTGCTCCTCTGGAAGGATCCCTGCACCGCGACGTAGTTTTTCAGAAGAAGCCTTGCGTTTGCAAGAGCAAAGGAGGAATTCGTTGCAGGAAAGAGGAAGGAAAGAAAGTTTCTCTCCCTCTGCCTGCTTTGCTCAGAGGACTGGATGAAGTCAGGGAGTTCTCCCTTTCACTGAGAAACGTGCGGGCTGCTGTTGCCTGTGCGCTCTCTTCTTTGCAAAAGAGTCTGCTGTTTCACGCTTTGAACCGTGGAAAGGCGCTGGGCTCTGCTAAGATTTCCCCCGGCGCTTCGTTTGCCCTGGGCCAAAGCGAGCCTTCACAATAGCTGAACGCTAACACTGCATACTCGTTCCACTTCCAGAACAGGGCTACCGCGAGGCAGTTCTCCGGGGGAAAACGGCCCTTCGCGAAGGGCAGATCTGCCGAGCTCACTGCGGGAAAGCGAAAGCAAAGGACGCTTTTCTCCCTCTAACCGCTTTCGTCAGAGGAACGGGGGAAGTCACAGTGTTCTTTCTCTCACTGAGATACACACAATCTGACGTTGCCTCTGAGCTCCGTTGCTGGCAAAGAACTGAAACTGACATACATTCCTGTGGGGAAACACAGGGCTTTGCTAGGATTTCTCTAGGCAGTCTGTTTCCCCTGGGCCTCGCTGTAGCAACACTATCTCGCCAGGGCAACACTGCATGGGATTTCCTCTGCCAGGAGAGAGCTGCTGCTTTGTAGTTTGTGCTGGGAAACCTTGCTTTGGCAAGTGCCAATTGACCGCATTCAGGCGGAAAGAAAAGAGAATCGCAGGAGGCCTTTTCTCCCCGGCTGCTCTGCCAAGCCCTTCCAGCTAAAACTATGCCGTTGCTCCTCTGGAAGGATCCCTGCACCGCGACGTAGTTTTTCCTAAGAAGCCTTGCGTTTGCAAGAGCAAAGGAGGAATTCGTTGCAGGAAAGAGGAAGGAAAGAAAGTTTCTCTCCCTCTGCCTGCTTTGCTCAGAGGACTGGATGAAGTCAGGGAGTTCTCCCTTTCACTGAGAAACGTGCGGGCTGCTGTTGCCTGTGCGCTCTCTTCTTTGCAAAAGAGTCTGCTGTTCCACGCTTTGAACCGTGGAAAGGCGCCGGGCTCTGCTAAGACTTCCCCCGGCGCTTCGTTTGCCCTGGGCCAAAGTGAGCCTTCACAATAGCTGAACGCTAACACTGCATACTCGTTCCACTTCCAGAACAGGGCTACCGCGAGGCAGTTCTCCGGGGGAAAAAGGCCCTTCGCGAAGGGCAGATCTGCCGAGCTCACTGCGGGAAAGCGAAAGCAAAGGACGCTTTTCTCCCTCTAACCGCTTTCGTCAGAGGAACGGGGGAAGTCACAGTGTTCTTTCTCTCACTGAGATACACACAATCTGACGTTGCCTCTGAGCTCCGTTGCTGGTAAAGAACTGAAACTGACATACATTCCTGTGGGGAAACACAGGGCTTTGCTAGGATTTCTCTAGGCAGTCTGTTTTCCCTGGGCCTCGCTGTAGCAACACTATCTCGCCAGGGCAACACTGCATGGGATTTCCTCTGCCAGGAGAGAGCTGCTGCTTTGTAGTTTGTGCTGGGAAACCTTGCTTTGGCAAGTGCCAATTGACCGCATTCAGGCAGAAAGAAAAGAGAATCGCAGGAGGCCTTTTCTCCCCGGCTGCTCTGCCAAGCCCTTCCAGCTAAAACTATGCCGTTGCTCCTCTGGAAGGATCCCTGCACCGCGACGTAGTTTTTCAGAAGAAGCCTTGCGTTTGCAAGAGCAAAGGAGGAATTCGTTGCAGGAAAGAGGAAGGAAAGAAAGTTTCTCTCCTTCTGCCTGCTTTGCTCAGAGGACTGGATGAAGTCAGGGAGTTCTCCCTTTCACTGAGAAACGTGCGGGCTGCTGTTGCCTGTGCGCTCTGTTCTTTGCAAAAGAGTCTGCTGTTCCACGCTTTGAACCGTGGAAAGGCGCCGGGCTCTGCTAAGATTTCCCCCGGCGCTTCGTTTCCCCTGGGCCAAAGCGAGCCTTCACAATAGCTGAACGCTAACACTGCATACTCGTTCCACTTCCAGAACAGGGCTACCGCGAGGCAGTTCTCCGGGGGAAAACGGCCCTTCGCGAAGGGCAGATCTGCCGAGCTCACTGCGGGAAAGCGAAAGCAAAGGACGCTTTTCTCCCTCTAACCGCTTTCGTCAGAGGAACGGGGGAAGTCACAGTGTTCTTTCTCTCACTGAGATACACACAATCTGACGTTGCCTCTGAGCTCCGTCGCTGGCAAAGAACTGAAACTGACATACATTCCTGTGGGGAAACACATTGCTTTGCTAGGATTTCTCTAGGCAGTGTGTTTTCACTGGGCCTCGCTGTAGCAACACTATCTCGCCAGGGCAACACTGCATGGGATTTCCTCTGCCAGGAGAGAGCTGCTGCTTTGTAGTTTGTGCTGGGAAACCTTGCTTCGGCAAGTGCCAATTGACCGCATTCAGGCAGAAAGAAAAGAGAATCGCAAGAGGCCTTTTCTCGCCGGCTGCTCTGCCAAGCCCTTCCAGCTAAAACTATGCCGTTGCTCCTCTGGAAGGATCCCTGCACCGCGACGTAGTTTTTCAGAAGAAGCCTTGCGTTTGCAAGAGCAAAGGAGGAATTCGTTGCAGGAAAGAGGAAGGAAAGAAAGTTTCTCTCCCTCTGCCTGCTTTGCTCAGAGGACTGGATGAAGTTAGGAAGTTCTCCCTTTCACTGAGAAACGTGCAGGCTGCTGTTGCCTGGGCGCTCTCTTCTTTGCAAAAGAGTATGCAGTTCCACGCTTTGAACCGTGGAAAGGCGCCGGGCTCTGCTAAGATTTCCCCCGGCGCTTCGTTTGCCCTGGGCCAAAGCGAGCCTTCACAATAGCTGAACGCTAACACTGCATACTCGTTCCACTTCCAGAACAGGGCTACCGCGAGGCAGTTCTCCGGGGGAAAACGGCCCTTCCCGAAGGGCAGATCTGCCGAGCTCACTGCGGGAAAGTGAAAGCAAAGGACGCTTTTCTCCCTCTAACCGCTTTCGTCAGAGGAACGGGGGAAGTCACAGTGTTCTTTCTCTCACTGAGATACACACAATCTGACGTTGCCTCTGAGCTCCGTTGCTGGCAAAGAACTGAAACTGACATTCATTCCTGTGGGGAAACACAGGGCTTTGCTAGGATTTCTCTAGGCAGTGTGTTTACACTGGGCCTCGCTGTAGCAACACTATCTCGCCAGGGCAACACTGCATGGGATTTCCTCTGCCAGGAGAGAGCTGCTGCTTTGTAGTTTGTGCTGGGAAACCTTGCTTTGGCAAGTGCCAATTGACCGCATTCAGGCGGAAAGAAAAGAGAATCGCAGGAGGCCTTTTCTCCCCGGCTGCTCTGCCAAGCCCTTCCAGCTAAAACTATGCCGTTGCTCCTCTGGAAGGATCCCTGCACCGCGACGTAGTTTTTCAGAAGAAGCCTTGCGTTTGCAAGAGCAAAGGAGGAATTCGTTGCAGGAAAGAGGAAGGAAAGAAAGTTTCTCTCCCTCTGCCTGCTTTGCTCAGAGGACTGGATGAAGTCAGGGAGTTCTCCCTTTCACTGAGAAACGTGCGGGCTGCTGTTGCCTGTGCGCTCTCTTCTTTGCAAAAGAGTCTGCTGTTTCACGCTTTGAACCGTGGAAAGGCGCTGGGCTCTGCTAAGATTTCCCCCGGCGCTTCGTTTGCCCTGGGCCAAAGCGAGCCTTCACAATAGCTGAACGCTAACACTGCATACTCGTTCCACTTCCAGAACAGGGCTACCGCGAGGCAGTTCTCCGGGGGAAAACGGCCCTTCGCGAAGGGCAGATCTGCCGAGCTCACTGCGGGAAAGCGAAAGCAAAGGACGCTTTTCTCCCTCTAACCGCTTTCGTCAGAGGAACGGGGGAAGTCACAGTGTTCTTTCTCTCACTGAGATACACACAATCTGACGTTGCCTCTGAGCTCCGTTGCTGGCAAAGAACTGAAACTGACATACATTCCTGTGGGGAAACACAGGGCTTTGCTAGGATTTCTCTAGGCAGTCTGTTTCCCCTGGGCCTCGCTGTAGCAACACTATCTCGCCAGGGCAACACTGCATGGGATTTCCTCTGCCAGGAGAGAGCTGCTGCTTTGTAGTTTGTGCTGGGAAACCTTGCTTTGGCAAGTGCCAATTGACCGCATTCAGGCGGAAAGAAAAGAGAATCGCAGGAGGCCTTTTCTCCCCGGCTGCTCTGCCAAGCCCTTCCAGCTAAAACTATGCCGTTGCTCCTCTGGAAGGATCCCTGCACCGCGACGTAGTTTTTCCTAAGAAGCCTTGCGTTTGCAAGAGCAAAGGAGGAATTCGTTGCAGGAAAGAGGAAGGAAAGAAAGTTTCTCTCCCTCTGCCTGCTTTGCTCAGAGGACTGGATGAAGTCAGGGAGTTCTCCCTTTCACTGAGAAACGTGCGGGCTGCTGTTGCCTGTGCGCTCTCTTCTTTGCAAAAGAGTCTGCTGTTCCACGCTTTGAACCGTGGAAAGGCGCCGGGCTCTGCTAAGACTTCCCCCGGCGCTTCGTTTGCCCTGGGCCAAAGTGAGCCTTCACAATAGCTGAACGCTAACACTGCATACTCGTTCCACTTCCAGAACAGGGCTACCGCGAGGCAGTTCTCCGGGGGAAAAAGGCCCTTCGCGAAGGGCAGATCTGCCGAGCTCACTGCGGGAAAGCGAAAGCAAAGGACGCTTTTCTCCCTCTAACCGCTTTCGTCAGAGGAACGGGGGAAGTCACAGTGTTCTTTCTCTCACTGAGATACACACAATCTGACGTTGCCTCTGAGCTCCGTTGCTGGTAAAGAACTGAAACTGACATACATTCCTGTGGGGAAACACAGGGCTTTGCTAGGATTTCTCTAGGCAGTCTGTTTTCCCTGGGCCTCGCTGTAGCAACACTATCTCGCCAGGGCAACACTGCATGGGATTTCCTCTGCCAGGAGAGAGCTGCTGCTTTGTAGTTTGTGCTGGGAAACCTTGCTTTGGCAAGTGCCAATTGACCGCATTCAGGCAGAAAGAAAAGAGAATCGCAGGAGGCCTTTTCTCCCCGGCTGCTCTGCCAAGCCCTTCCAGCTAAAACTATGCCGTTGCTCCTCTGGAAGGATCCCTGCACCGCGACGTAGTTTTTCAGAAGAAGCCTTGCGTTTGCAAGAGCAAAGGAGGAATTCGTTGCAGGAAAGAGGAAGGAAAGAAAGTTTCTCTCCCTCTGCCTGCTTTGCTCAGAGGACTGGATGAAGTCAGGGAGTTCTCCCTTTCACTGAGAAACGTGCGGGCTGCTGTTGCCTGTGCGCTCTCTTCTTTGCAAAAGAGTCTGCTGTTCCACGCTTTGAACCGTGGAAAGGCGCCGGGCTCTGCTAAGATTTCCCCCGGCGCTTCGTTTCCCCTGGGCCAAAGCGAGCCTTCACAATAGCTGAACGCTAACACTGCATACTCGTTCCACTTCCAGAACAGGGCTACCGCGAGGCAGTTCTCCGGGGGAAAACGGCCCTTCGCGAAGGGCAGATCTGCCGAGCTCACTGCGGGAAAGCGAAAGCAAAGGACGCTTTTCTCCCTCTAACCGCTTTCGTCAGAGGAACGGGGGAAGTCACAGTGTTCTTTCTCTCACTGAGATACACACAATCTGACGTTGCCTCTGAGCTCCGTCGCTGGCAAAGAACTGAAACTGACATACATTCCTGTGGGGAAACACATTGCTTTGCTAGGATTTCTCTAGGCAGTGTGTTTTCACTGGGCCTCGCTGTAGCAACACTATCTCGCCAGGGCAACACTGCATGGGATTTCCTCTGCCAGGAGAGAGCTGCTGCTTTGTAGTTTGTGCTGGGAAACCTTGCTTCGGCAAGTGCCAATTGACCGCATTCAGGCAGAAAGAAAAGAGAATCCCAAGAGGCCTTTTCTCGCCGGCTGCTCTGCCAAGCCCTTCCAGCTAAAACTATGCCGTTGCTCCTCTGGAAGGATCCCTGCACCGCGACGTAGTTTTTCAGAAGAAGCCTTGCGTTTGCAAGAGCAAAGGAGGAATTCGTTGCAGGAAAGAGGAAGGAAAGAAAGTTTCTCTCCCTCTGCCTGCTTTGCTCAGAGGACTGGATGAAGTTAGGAAGTTCTCCCTTTCACTGAGAAACGTGCAGGCTGCTGTTGCCTGGGCGCTCTCTTCTTTGCAAAAGAGTATGCAGTTCCACGCTTTGAACCGTGGAAAGGCGCCGGGCTCTGCTAAGATTTCCCCCGGCGCTTCGTTTGCCCTGGGCCAAAGCGAGCCTTCACAATAGCTGAACGCTAACACTGCATACTCGTTCCACTTCCAGAACAGGGCTACCGCGAGGCAGTTCTCCGGGGGAAAAAGGCCCTTCCCGAAGGGCAGATCTGCCGAGCTCACTGCGGGAAAGCGAAAGCAAAGGACGCTTCTCTCCCTCTAACCGCTTTCGTCAGAGGAACGGGGGAAGTCACAGTGTTCTTTCTCTCACTGAGATACACACAATCTGACGTTGCCTCTGAGCTCCGTTGCTGGCAAAGAACTGAAACTGACATACATTCCTGTGGGGAAACACTGGGCTTTGCTAGGATTTCTCCAGGCAGTCTGTTTTCCCTGGGCATCACTGTAGCAACACTATCTCGCCAGGGCAACACTGCATGGGATTTCCTCTGCCAGGAGAGAGCTGCTGCTTTGTAGTTTGTGCTGGGAAACCTTGCTTCGGCAAGTGCCAATTGACCGCATTCAGGCAGAAAGAAAAGAGAATCGCAAGAGGCCTTTTCTCGCCGGCTGCTCTGCCAAGCCCTTCCAGCTAAAACTATGCCGTTGCTCCTCTGGAAGGATCCCTGCACCGCGACGTAGTTTTTCAGAAGAAGCCTTGCGTTTGCAAGAGCAAAGGAGGAATTCGTTGCAGGAAAGAGGAAGGAAAGAAAGTTTCTCTCCCTCTGCCTGCTTTGCTCAGAGGACTGGATGAAGTTAGGAAGTTCTCCCTTTCACTGAGAAACGTGCAGGCTGCTGTTGCATGGGCGCTCTCTTCTTTGCAAAAGAGTCTGCAGTTCCACGCTTTGAACCGTGGAAAGGCGCCGGGCTCTGCTAAGATTTCCCCCGGCGCTTCGTTTGCCCTGGGCCAAAGCGAGCCTTCACAATAGCTGAACGCTAACACTGCATACTCGTTCCACTTCCAGAACAGGGCTACCGCGAGGCAGTTCTCCGGGGGAAAAAGGCCCTTCGCGAAGGGCAGATCTGCCGAGCTCACTGCGGGAAAGCGAAAGCAAAGGACGCTTCTCTCCCTCTAACCGCTTTCGTCAGAGGAACGGGGGAAGTCACAGTGTTCTTTCTCTCACTGAGATACACACAATCTGACGTTGCCTCTGAGCTCCGTCGCTGGCAAAGAAATGAAACTGACATACATTCCTGTGGGGAAACACAGGGCTTTGCTAGGATTTCTCTAGGCAGTCTGTTTTCCCTGGGCCTCACTGTAGCAACAGTATCTCGCCAGGGCAACACTGCATGGGATTTCCTCTGCCAGGAGAGAGCTGCTGCTTTGTAGTTTGTGCTGGGAAACCTTGCTTCGGCGAGTGCCAATTGACCGCATTCAGGCAGAAAGAAAAGAGAATCGCAAGAGGCCTTTTCTCGCCGGCTGCTCTGCCAAGCCCTTCCAGCTAAAACTATGCCGTTGCTCCTCTGGAAGGATCCCTGCACCGCGACGTAGTTTTTCAGAAGAAGCCTTGCGTTTGCAAGAGCAAAGGAGGAATTCGTTGCAGGAAAGAGGAAGGAAAGAAAGTTTCTCTCCCTCTGCCTGCTTTGCTCAGAGGACTGGATGAAGTTAGGAAGTTCTCCCTTTCACTGAGAAACGTGCAGGCTGCTGTTGCCTGGGCGCTCTCTTCTTTGCAAAAGAGTCTGCAGTTCCACGCTTTGAACCGTGGAAAGGCGCCGGGCTCTGCTAAGATTTCCCCCGGCGCTTCGTTTGCCCTGGGCCAAAGCGAGCCTTCACAATAGCTGAACGCTAACACTGCATACTCGTTCCACTTCCAGAACAGGGCTACCGCGAGGCAGTTCTCCGGGGGAAAACGGCCCTTCGCGAAGGGCAGATCTGCCGAGCTCACTGCGGGAAAGCGAAAGCAAAGGACGCTTTTCTCCCTCTAACCGCTTTCGTCAGAGGAACGGGGGAAGTCACAGTGTTCTTTCTCTCACTGAGATACACACAATCTGACGTTGCCTCTGAGCTCCGTCGCTGGCAAAGAACTGAAACTGACATACATTCCTGTGGGGAAACACATTGCTTTGCTAGGATTTCTCTAGGCAGTCTGTTTTCACTGGGCCTCGCTGTAGCAACACTATCTCGCCAGGGCAACACTGCATGGGATTTCCTCTGCCAGGAGAGAGCTGCTGCTTTGTAGTTTGTGCTGGGAAACCTTGCTTCGGCAAGTGCCAATTGACCGCATTCAGGCAGAAAGAAAAGAGAATCGCAAGAGGCCTTTTCTCCCCGGCTGCTCTGCCAAGCCCTTCCAGCTAAAACTATGCCGTTGCTCCTCTGGAAGGATCCCTGCACCGCGACGTAGTTTTTCAGAAGAAGCCTTGCGTTTGCAAGAGCAAAGGAGGAATTCGTTGCAGGAAAGAGGAAGGAAAGAAAGTTTCTCTCCCTCTGCCTGCTTTGCTCAGAGGAGTGGATGAAGTTAGGAAGTTCTCCCTTTCACTGAGAAACGTGCAGGCTGCTGTTGCATGGGCGCTCTGTTCTTTGCAAAAGAGTCTGCTGTTCCACGCTTTGAACCGTGGAAAGGCGCCGGGCTCTGCTAAGATTTCCCCCGGCGCTTCGTTTGCCCTGGGCCAAAGCGAGCCTTCACAATAGCTGAACGCTAACCCTGCATACTCGTTCCACTTCCAGAACAGGGCTACCGCGAGGCAGTTCTCCGGGGGAAAAAGGCCCTTCGCGAAGGGCAGATCTGCCGAGCTCACTGCGGGAAAGCGAAAGCAAAGGACGCTTTTCTCCCTCTAACCGCTTTCGTCAGAGGACGGGGGAAGTCACAGTGTTCTTTCTCTCACTGAGATACACACAATCTGACGTTGCCTCTGAGCTCCGTTGCTGGCAAAGAACTGAAACTGACATACATTCCTGTGGGGAAACACTGGGCTTTGCTAGGATTTCTCCAGGCAGTCTGTTTTCCCTGGGCATCACTGTAGCAACACTATCTCGCCAGGGCAACACTGCATGGGATTTCCTCTGCCAGGAGAGAGCTGCTGCTTTGTAGTTTGTGCTGGGAAACCTTGCTTCGGCAAGTGCCAATTGACCGCATTCAGGCAGAAAGAAAAGAGAATCGCAAGAGGCCTTTTCTCGCCGGCTGCTCTGCCAAGCCCTTCCAGCTAAAACTATGCCGTTGCTCCTCTGGAAGGATCCCTGCACCGCGACGTAGTTTTTCAGAAGAAGCCTTGCGTTTGCAAGAGCAAAGGAGGAATTCGTTGTAGGAAAGAGGAAGGAAAGAAAGTTTCTCTCCCTCTGCCTGCTTTGCTCAGAGGACTGGATGAAGTTAGGAAGTTCTCCCTTTCACTGAGAAACGTGCAGGCTGCTGTTGCCTGGGCGCTCTCTTCTTTGCAAAAGAGTCTGCAGTTCCACGCTTTGAACCGTGGAAAGGCGCCGGGCTCTGCTAAGATTTCCCCCGGCGCTTCGTTTGCCCTGGGCCAAAGCGAGCCTTCACAATAGCTGAACGCTAACACTGCATACTCGTTCCACTTCCAGAACAGGGCTACCGCGAGGCAGTTCTCCGGGGGAAAACGGCCCTTCGCGAAGGGCAGATCTGCCGAGCTCACTGCGGGAAAGCGAAAGCAAAGGACGCTTTTCTCCCTCTAACCGCTTTCGTCAGAGGAACGGGGCAAGTCACAGTGTTCTTTCTCTCACTGAGATACACACAATCTGACGTTGCCTCTGAGCTCCGTCGCTGGCAAAGAACTGAAACTGACATACATTCCTGTGGGGAAACACATTGCTTTGCTAGGATTTCTCTAGGCAGTGTGTTTTCACTGGGCCTCGCTGTAGCAACACTATCTCGCCAGGGCAACACTGCATGGGATTTCCTCTGCCAGGAGAGAGCTGCTGCTTTGTAGTTTGTGCTGGGAAACCTTGCTTCGGCAAGTGCCAATTGACCGCATTCAGGCAGAAAGAAAAGAGAATCGCAAGAGGCCTTTTCTCGCCGGCTGCTCTGCCAAGCCCTTCCAGCTAAAACTATGCCGTTGCTCCTCTGGAAGGATCCCTGCACCGCGACGTAGTTTTTCAGAAGAAGCCTTGCGTTTGCAAGAGCAAAGGAGGAATTCGTTGCAGGAAAGAGGAAGGAAAGAAAGTTTCTCTCCCTCTGCCTGCTTTGCTCAGAGGACTGGATGAAGTTAGGAAGTTCTCCCTTTCACTGAGAAACGTGCAGGCTGCTGTTGCCTGGGCGCTCTCTTCTTTGCAAAAGAGTCTGCAGTTCCACGCTTTGAACCGTGGAAAGGCGCCGGGCTCTGCTAAGATTTCCCCCGGCGCTTCGTTTGCCCTGGGCCAAAGCGAGCCTTCACAATAGCTGAACGCTAACACTGCATACTCGTTCCACTTCCAGAACAGGGCTACCGCGAGGCAGTTCTCCGGGGGAAAACGGCCCTTCGCGAAGGGCAGATCTGCCGAGCTCACTGCGGGAAAGCGAAAGCAAAGGACGCTTTTCTCCCTCTAACCGCTTTCGTCAGAGGAACGGGGCAAGTCACAGTGTTCTTTCTCTCACTGAGATACACACAATCTGACGTTGCCTCTGAGCTCCGTTGCTGGCAAAGAACTGAAACTGACATACATTCCTGTGGGGAAACACATTGCTTTGCTAGGATTTCTCTAGGCAGTGTGTTTTCACTGGGCCTCGCTGTAGCAACACTATCTCGCCAAGGCAACACTGCATGGGATTTCCTCTGCCAGGAGAGAGCTGCTGCTTTGTAGTTTGTGCTGGGAAACCTTGCTTCGGCGAGTGCCAATTGACCGCATTCAGGCAGAAAGAAAAGAGAATTGCAAGAGGCCTTTTCTCGCCGGCTGCTCTGCCAAGCCCTTCCAGCTAAAACTATGCCGTTGCTCCTCTGGAAGGATCCCTGCACCGCGACGTAGTTTTTCAGAAGAAGCCTTGCGTTTGCAAGAGCAAAGGAGGAATTCGTTGCAGGAAAGAGGAAGGAAAGAAAGTTTCTCTCCCTCTGCCTGCTTTGCTCAGAGGACTGGATGAAGTTAGGAAGTTCTCCCTTTCACTGAGAAACGTGCAGGCTGCTGTTGCCTGGGCGCTCTCTTCTTTGCAAAAGAGTCTGCAGTTCCACGCTTTGAACCGTGGAAAGGCGCCGGGCTCTGCTAAGATTTCCCCCGGCGCTTCGTTTGCCCTGGGCCAAAGCGAGCCTTCACAATAGCTGAACGCTAACACTGCATACTCGTTCCACTTCCAGAACAGGGCTACCGCGAGGCAGTTCTCCGGGGGAAAACGGCCCTTCGCGAAGGGCAGATCTGCCGAGCTCACTGCGGGAAAGCGAAAGCAAAGGACGCTTTTCTCCCTCTAACCGCTTTCGTCAGAGGAACGGGGGAAGTCACAGTGTTCTTTCTCTCACTGAGATACACACAATCTGACGTTGCCTCTGAGCTCCGTCGCTGGCAAAGAAATGAAACTGACATACATTCCTGTGGGGAAACACAGGGCTTTGCTAGGATTTCTCTAGGCAGTCTGTTTTCCCTGGGCCTCACTGTAGCAACAGTATCTCGCCAGGGCAACACTGCATGGGATTTCCTCTGCCAGGAGAGAGCTGCTGCTTTGTAGTTTGTGCTGGGAAACCTTGCTTCGGCGAGTGCCAATTGACCGCATTCAGGCAGAAAGAAAAGAGAATCGCAAGAGGCCTTTTCTCGCCGGCTGCTCTGCCAAGCCCTTCCAGCTAAAACTATGCCGTTGCTCCTCTGGAAGGATCCCTGCACCGCGACGTAGTTTTTCAGAAGAAGCCTTGCGTTTGCAAGAGCAAAGGAGGAATTCGTTGCAGGAAAGAGGAAGGAAAGAAAGTTTCTCTCCCTCTGCCTGCTTTGCTCAGAGGACTGGATGAAGTTAGGAAGTTCTCCCTTTCACTGAGAAACGTGCAGGCTGCTGTTGCCTGGGCGCTCTCTTCTTTGCAAAAGAGTCTGCAGTTCCACGCTTTGAACCGTGGAAAGGCGCCGGGCTCTGCTAAGATTTCCCCCGGCGCTTCGTTTGCCCTGGGCCAAAGCGAGCCTTCACAATAGCTGAACGCTAACACTGCATACTCGTTCCACTTCCAGAACAGGGCTACCGCGAGGCAGTTCTCCGGGGGAAAAAGGCCCTTCGCGAAGGGCAGATCTGCCGAGCTCACTGCGGGAAAGCGAAAGCAAAGGACGCTTCTCTCCCTCTAACCGCTTTCGTCAGAGGAACGGGGGAAGTCACAGTGTTCTTTCTCTCACTGAGATACACACAATCTGACGTTGCCTCTGAGCTCCGTCGCTGGCAAAGAACTGAAACTGACATACATTCCTGTGGGGAAACACATTGCTTTGCTAGGATTTCTCTAGGCAGTGTGTTTTCACTGGGCCTCGCTGTAGCAACACTATCTCGCCAGGGCAACACTGCATGGGATTTCCTCTGCCAGGAGAGAGCTGCTGCTTTGTAGTTTGTGCTGGGAAACCTTGCTTCGGCGAGTGCCAATTGACCGCATTCAGGCAGAAAGAAAAGAGAATTGCAAGAGGCCTTTTCTCGCCGGCTGCTCTGCCAAGCCCTTCCAGCTAAAACTATGCCGTTGCTCCTCTGGAAGGATCCCTGCAGCGCGACGTAGTTTTTCAGAAGAAGCCTTGCGTTTGCAAGAGCAAAGGAGGAATTCGTTGCAGGAAAGAGGAAGGAAAGAAAGTTTCTCTCCCTCTGCCTGCTTTGCTCAGAGGACTGGATGAAGTTAGGAAGTTCTCCCTTTCACTGAGAAACGTGCAGGCTGCTGTTGCCTGGGCGCTCTCTTCTTTGCAAAAGAGTCTGCAGTTCCACGCTTTGAACCGTGGAAAGGCGCCGGGCTCTGCTAAGATTTCCCCCGGCGCTTCGTTTGCCCTGGGCCAAAGCGAGCCTTCACAATAGCTGAACGCTAACACTGCATACTCGTTCCACTTCCAGAACAGGGCTACCGCGAGGCAGTTCTCCGGGGAAAAACGGCGCTTCGCGAAGGGCAGATCTGCCGAGCTCACTGCGGGAAAGCGAAAGCAAAGGACGCTTTTCTCCCTCTAACCGCTTTCGTCAGAGGAACGGGGCAAGTCACAGTGTTCTTTCTCTCACTGAGATACACACAATCTGACGTTGCCTCTGAGCTCCGTCGCTGGCAAAGAACTGAAACTGACATACATTCCTGTGGGGAAACACATTGCTTTGCTAGGATTTCTCTAGGCAGTGTGTTTTCACTGGGCCTCGCTGTAGCAACACTATCTCGCCAGGGCAACACTGCATGGGATTTCCTCTGCCAGGAGAGAGCTGCTGCTTTGTAGTTTGTGCTGGGAAACCTTGCTTCGGCAAGTGCCAATTGACCGCATTCAGGCAGAAAGAAAAGAGAATCGCAAGAGGCCTTTTCTCGCCGGCTGCTCTGCCAAGCCCTTCCAGCTAAAACTATGCCGTTGCTCCTCTGGAAGGATCCCTGCACCGCGACGTAGTTTTTCAGAAGAAGCCTTGCGTTTGCAAGAGCAAAGGAGGAATTCGTTGCAGGAAAGAGGAAGGAAAGAAAGTTTCTCTCCCTCTGCCTGCTTTGCTCAGAGGACTGGATGAAGTTAGGAAGTTCTCCCTTTCACTGAGAAACGTGCAGGCTGCTGTTGCCTGGGCGCTCTCTTCTTTGCAAAAGAGTATGCAGTTCCACGCTTTGAACCGTGGAAAGGCGCCGGGCTCTGCTAAGATTTCCCCCGGCGCTTCGTTTGCCCTGGGCCAAAGCGAGCCTTCACAATAGCTGAACGCTAACACTGCATACTCGTTCCACTTCCAGAACAGGGCTACCGCGAGGCAGTTCTCCGGGGGAAAACGGCCCTTCGCGAAGGGCAGATCTGCCGAGCTCACTGCGGGAAAGCGAAAGCAAAGGACGCTTTTCTCCCTCTAACCGCTTTCGTCAGAGGAACGGGGGAAGTCACAGTGTTCTTTCTCTCACTGAGATACACACAATCTGACGTTGCCTCTGAGCTCCGTCGCTGGCAAAGAAATGAAACTGACATACATTCCTGTGGGGAAACACAGGGCTTTGCTAGGATTTCTCTAGGCAGTCTGTTTTCCCTGGGCCTCACTGTAGCAACAGTATCTCGCCAGGGCAACACTGCATGGGATTTCCTCTGCCAGGAGAGAGCTGCTGCTTTGTAGTTTGTGCTGGGAAACCTTGCTTCGGCGAGTGCCAATTGACCGCATTCAGGCAGAAAGAAAAGAGAATCGCAAGAGGCCTTTTCTCGCCGGCTGCTCTGTCCAGCCCTTCCAGCTAAAACTATGCCGTTGCTCCTCTGGAAGGATCCCTGCACCGCGACGTAGTTTTTCAGAAGAAGCCTTGCGTTTGCAAGAGCAAAGGAGGAATTCGTTGCAGGAAAGAGGAAGGAAAGAAAGTTTCTCTCCCTCTGCCTGCTTTGCTCAGAGGACTGGATGAAGTTAGGAAGTTCTCCCTTTCACTGAGAAACGTGCAGGCTGCTGTTGCCTGGGCGCTCTCTTCTTTGCAAAAGAGTCTGCAGTTCCACGCTTTGAACCGTGGAAAGGCGCCGGGCTCTGCTAAGATTTCCCCGGGCGCTTCGTTTGCCCTGGGCCAAAGCGAGCCTTCACAATAGCTGAACGCTAACACTGCATACTCGTTCCACTTCCAGAACAGGGCTACCGCGAGGCAGTTCTCCGGGGGAAAACGGCCCTTCGCGAAGGGCAGATCTGCCGAGCTCACTGCGGGAAAGCGAAAGCAAAGGACGCTTTTCTCCCTCTAACCGCTTTCGTCAGAGGAACGGGGGAAGTCACAGTGTTCTTTCTCTCACTGAGATACACACAATCTGACGTTGCCTCTGAGCTCCGTCGCTGGCAAAGAAATGAAACTGACATACATTCCTGTGGGGAAACACAGGGCTTTGCTAGGATTTCTCTAGGCAGTCTGTTTTCCCTGGGCCTCACTGTAGCAACAGTATCTCGCCAGGGCAACACTGCATGGGATTTCCTCTGCCAGGAGAGAGCTGCTGCTTTGTAGTTTGTGCTGGGAAACCTTGCTTCGGCGAGTGCCAATTGACCGCATTCAGGCAGAAAGAAAAGAGAATCGCAAGAGGCCTTTTCTCGCCGGCTGCTCTGCCAAGCCCTTCCAGCTAAAACTATGCCGTTGCTCCTCTGGAAGGATCCCTGCACCGCGACGTAGTTTTTCAGAAGAAGCCTTGCGTTTGCAAGAGCAAAGGAGGAATTCGTTGCAGGAAAGAGGAAGGAAAGAAAGTTTCTCTCCCTCTGCCTGCTTTGCTCAGAGGACTGGATGAAGTTAGGAAGTTCTCCCTTTCACTGAGAAACGTGCAGGCTGCTGTTGCCTGGGCGCTCTCTTCTTTGCAAAAGAGTCTGCAGTTCCACGCTTTGAACCGTGGAAAGGCGCCGGGCTCTGCTAAGATTTCCCCCGGCGCTTCGTTTGCCCTGGGCCAAAGCGAGCCTTCACAATAGCTGAACGCTAACACTGCATAGTCGTTCCACTTCCAGAACAGGGCTACCGCGAGGCAGTTCTCCGGGGGAAAAAGGCCCTTCGCGAAGGGCAGATCTGCCGAGCTCACTGCGGGAAAGCGAAAGCAAAGGACGCTTCTCTCCCTCTAACCGCTTTCGTCAGAGGAACGGGGCAAGTCACAGTGTTCTTTCTCTCACTGAGATACACACAATCTGACGTTGCCTCTGAGCTCCGTCGCTGGCAAAGAACTGAAACTGACATACATTCCTGTGGGGAAACACATTGCTTTGCTAGGATTTCTCTAGGCAGTGTGTTTTCACTGGGCCTCGCTGTAGCAACACTATCTCGCCAGGGCAACACTGCATGGGATTTCCTCTGCCAGGAGAGAGCTGCTGCTTTGTAGTTTGTGCTGGGAAACCTTGCTTCGGCAAGTGCCAATTGACCGCATTCAGGCAGAAAGAAAAGAGAATCGCAAGAGGCCTTTTCTCGCCGGCTGCTCTGCCAAGCCCTTCCAGCTAAAACTATGCCGTTGCTCCTCTGGAAGGATCCCTGCACCGCGACGTAGTTTTTCAGAAGAAGCCTTGCGTTTGCAAGAGCAAAGGAGGAATTCGTTGCAGGAAAGAGGAAGGAAAGAAAGTTTCTCTCCCTCTGCCTGCTTTGCTCAGAGGACTGGATGAAGTTAGGAAGTTCTCCCTTTCACTGAGAAACGTGCAGGCTGCTGTTGCATGGGCGCTCTGTTCTTTGCAAAAGAGTCTGCTGTTCCACGCTTTGAACCGTGGAAAGGCGCCGGGCTCTGCTAAGATTTCCCCCGGCGCTTCGTTTGCCCTGGGCCAAAGCGAGCCTTCACAATAGCTGAACGCTAACCCTGCATACTCGTTCCACTTCCAGAACAGGGCTACCGAGAGGCAGTTCTCCGGGGGAAAAAGGCCCTTCGCGAAGGGCAGATCTGCCGAGCTCACTGCGGGAAAGCGAAAGCAAAGGACGCTTCTCTCCCTCTAACCGCTTTCGTCAGAGGAACGGGGGAAGTCACAGTGTTCTTTCTCTCACTGAGATACACACAATCTGACGTTGCCTCTGAGCTCCGTCGCTGGCAAAGAAATGAAACTGACATACATTCCTGTGGGGAAACACAGTAGGATTTCTCTAGGCAGTCTGTTTTCCCTGGGCCTCACTGTAGCAACAGTATCTCGCCAGGGCAACACTGCATGGGATTTCCTCTGCCAGGAGAGAGCTGCTGCTTTGTAGTTTGTGCTGGGAAACCTTGCTTCGGCAAGTGCCAATTGACCGCATTCAGGCAGAAAGAAAAGAGAATCGCAAGAGGCCTTTTCTCGCCGGCTGCTCTGCCAAGCCCTTCCAGCTAAAACTATGCCGTTGCTCCTCTGGAAGGATCCCTGCACCGCCACGTAGTTTTTCAGAAGAAGCCTTGCGTTTGCAAGAGCAAAGGAGGAATTCGTTGCAGGAAAGAGGAAGGAAAGAAAGTTTCTCTCCCTCTGCCTGCTTTGCTCAGAGGACTGGATGAAGTTAGGAAGTTCTCCCTTTCACTGAGAAACGTGCAGGCTGCTGTTGCCTGGGCGCTCTCTTCTTTGCAAAAGAGTCTGCAGTTCCACGCTTTGAACCGTGGAAAGGCGCCGGGCTCTGCTAAGATTTCCCCCGGCGCTTCGTTTGCCCTGGGCCAAAGCGAGCCTTCACAATAGCTGAACGCTAACACTGCATACTCGTTCCACTTCCAGAACAGGGCTACCGCGAGGCAGTTCTCCGGGGGAAAACGGCCCTTCGCGAAGGGCAGATCTGCCGAGCTCACTGCGGGAAAGCGAAAGCAAAGGACGCTTTTCTCCCTCTAACCGCTTTCGTCAGAGGAACGGGGGAAGTCACAGTGTTCTTTCTCTCACTGAGATACACACAATCTGACGTTGCCTCTGAGCTCCGTCGCTGGCAAAGAAATGAAACTGACATACATTCCTGTGGGGAAACACAGTAGGATTTCTCTAGGCAGTCTGTTTTCCCTGGGCCTCACTGTAGCAACAGTATCTCGCCAGGGCAACACTGCATGGGATTTCCTCTGCCAGGAGAGAGCTGCTGCTTTGTAGTTTGTGCTGGGAAACCTTGCTTCGGCGAGTGCCAATTGACCGCATTCAGGCAGAAAGAAAAGAGAATCGCAAGAGGCCTTTTCTCCCCGGCTGCTCTGTCAAGCCCTTCCAGCTAAAACTATGCCGTTGCTCCTCTGGAAGGATCCCTGCACCGCGACGTAGTTTTTCAGAAGAAGCCTTGCGTTTGCAAGAGCAAAGGAGGAATTCGTTGCAGGAAAGAGGAAGGAAAGAAAGTTTCTCTCCCTCTGCCTGCTTTGCTCAGAGGACTGGATGAAGTTAGGAAGTTCTCCCTTTCACTGAGAAACGTGCAGGCTGCTGTTGCATGGGCGCTCTGTTCTTTGCAAAAGAGTATGCAGTTCCACGCTTTGAACCGTGGAAAGGCGCCGGGCTCTGCTAAGATTTCCCCCGGCGCTTCGTTTGCCCTGGGCCAAAGCGAGCCTTCACAATAGCTGAACGCTAACACTGCATACTCGTTCCACTTCCAGAACAGGGCTACCGCGAGGCAGTTCTCCGGGGGAAAACGGCCCTTCGCGAAGGGCAGATCTGCCGAGCTCACTGCGGGAAAGCGAAAGCAAAGGACGCTTTTCTCCCTCTAACCGCTTTCGTCAGAGGAACGGGGCAAGTCACAGTGTTCTTTCTCTCACTGAGATACACACAATCTGACGTTGCCTCTGAGCTCCGTTGCTGGCAAAGAACTGAAACTGACATACATTCCTGTGGGGAAACACAGGGCTTTGCTAGGATTTCTCTAGGCAGTGTGTTTTCACTGGGCCTCGCTGTAGCAACACTATCTCGCCAGGGCAACACTGCATGGGATTTCCTCTGCCAGGAGAGAGCTGCTGCTTTGTAGTTTGTGCTGGGAAACCTTGCTTCGGCAAGTGCCAATTGACCGCATTCAGGCAGAAAGAAAAGAGAATCGCAAGAGGCTTTTTCTCGCCGGCTGCTCTGCCAAGCCCTTCCAGCTAAAACTATGCCGTTGCTCCTCTGGAAGGATCCCTGCACCGCGACGTAGTTTTTCAGAAGAAGCCTTGCGTTTGCAAGAGCAAAGGAGGAATTCGTTGCAGGAAAGAGGAAGGAAAGAAAGTTTCTCTCCCTCTGCCTGCTTTGCTCAGAGGACTGGATGAAGTTAGGAAGTTCTCCCTTTCACTGAGAAACGTGCAGGCTGCTGTTGCCTGGGCGCTCTGTTCTTTGCAAAAGAGTCTGCAGTTCCACGCTTTGAACCGTGGAAAGGCGCCGGGCTCTGCTAAGATTTCCCCCGGCGCTTCGTTTGCCCTGGGCCAAAGCGAGCCTTCACAATAGCTGAACGCTAACACTGCATACTCGTTCCACTTCCAGAACAGGGCTACCGCGAGGCAGTTCTCCGGGGGAAAACGGCCCTTCGCGAAGGGCAGATCTGCCGAGCTCACTGCGGGAAAGCGAAAGCAAAGGACGCTTTTCTCCCTCTAACCGCTTTCGTCAGAGGAACGGGGGAAGTCACAGTGTTCTTTCTCTCACTGAGATACACACAATCTGACGTTGCCTCTGAGCTCCGTTGCTGGCAAAGAACTGAAACTGACATACATTCCTGTGGGGAAACACTGGGCTTTGCTAGGATTTCTCCAGGCAGTCTGTTTTCCCTGGGCCTCACTGTAGCAACACTATCTCGCCAGGGCAACACTGCATGGGATTTCCTCTGCCAGGAGAGAGCTGCTGCTTTGTAGTTTGTGCTGGGAAACCTTGCTTCGGCGAGTGCCAATTGACCGCATTCAGGCAGAAAGAAAAGAGAATTGCAAGAGGCCTTTTCTCGCCGGCTGCTCTGCCAAGCCCTTCCAGCTAAAACTATGCCGTTGCTCCTCTGGAAGGATCCCTGCACCGCGACGTAGTTTTTCAGAAGAAGCCTTGCGTTTGCAAGAGCAAAGGAGGAATTCGTTGCAGGAAAGAGGAAGGAAAGAAAGTTTCTCTCCCTCTGCCTGCTTTGCTCAGAGGACTGGATGAAGTTAGGAAGTTCTCCCTTTCACTGAGAAACGTGCAGGCTGCTGTTGCCTGGGCGCTCTCTTCTTTGCAAAAGAGTCTGCAGTTCCACGCTTTGAACCGTGGAAAGGCGCCGGGCTCTGCTAAGATTTAGCCCGGCGCTTCGTTTGCCCTGGGCCAAAGAGAGCCTTCACAATAGCTGAACGCTAACACTGCATACTCGTTCCACTTCCAGAACAGGGCTACCGCGAGGCAGTTCTCCGGGGGAAAAAGGCCCTTCGCGAAGGGCAGATCTGCCGAGCTCACTGCGGGAAAGCGAAAGCAAAGGACGCTTTTCTCCCTCTAACCGCTTTCGTCAGAGGAACGGGGGAAGTCACAGTGTTCTTTCTCTCAGTGAGATACACACAATCTGACGTTGCCTCTGAGCTCCGTTGCTGGCAAAGAACTGAAACTGACATAAACTCCTGTGGGGAAACACATTGCTTTGCTAGGATTTCTCTAGGCAGTGTGTTTTCCCTGGGCCTCGCTGTAGCAACACTATCTCGCCAGGGCAACACTGCATGGGATTTCCTCTGCCAGGAGAGAGCTGCTGCTTTGTAGTTTGTGCTGGGAAACCTTGCTTCGGCAAGTGCCAATTGACCGCATTCAGGCAGAAAGAAAAGAGAATCGCAAGAGGCCTTTTCTCGCCGGCTGCTCTGCCAAGCCCTTCCAGCTAAAACTATGCCGTTGCTCCTCTGGAAGGATCCCTGCACCGCGACGTAGTTTTTCAGAAGAAGCCTTGCGTTTGCAAGAGCAAAGGAGGAATTCGTTGCAGGAAAGAGGAAGGAAAGAAAGTTTCTCTCCCTCTGCCTGCTTTGCTCAGAGGACTGGATGAAGTTAGGAAGTTCTCCCTTTCACTGAGAAACGTGCAGGCTGCTGTTGCCTGGGCGCTCTCTTCTTTGCAAAAGAGTCTGCAGTTCCACGCTTTGAACCGTGGAAAGGCGCCGGGCTCTGCTAAGATTTCCCCCGGCGCTTCGTTTGCCCTGGGCCAAAGCGAGCCTTCACAATAGCTGAACGCTAACACTGCATACTCGTTCCACTTCCAGAACAGGGCTACCGCGAGGCAGTTCTCCGGGGGAAAACGGCCCTTCGCGAAGGGCAGATCTGCCGAGCTCACTGCGGGAAAGCGAAAGCAAAGGACGCTTTTCTGCCTCTAACCGCTTTCGTCAGAGGAACGGGGGAAGTCACAGTGTTCTTTCTCTCACTGAGATACACACAATCTGACGTTGCCTCTGAGCTCCGTCGCTGGCAAAGAAATGAAACTGACATACATTCCTGTGGGGAAACACAGGGCTTTGCTAGGATTTCTCTAGGCAGTCTGTTTTCCCTGGGCCTCACTGTAGCAACAGTATCTCGCCAGGGCAACACTGCATGGGATTTCCTCTGCCAGGAGAGAGCTGCTGCTTTGTAGTTTGTGCTGGGAAACCTTGCTTCGGCGAGTGCCAATTGACCGCATTCAGGCAGAAAGAAAAGAGAATCGCAAGAGGCCTTTTCTCGCCGGCTGCTCTGTCCAGCCCTTCCAGCTAAAACTATGCCGTTGCTCCTCTGGAAGGATCCCTGCACCGCGACGTAGTTTTTCAGAAGAAGCCTTGCGTTTGCAAGAGCAAAGGAGGAATTCGTTGCAGGAAAGAGGAAGGAAAGAAAGTTTCTCTCCCTCTGCCTGCTTTGCTCAGAGGACTGGATGAAGTTAGGAAGTTCTCCCTTTCACTGAGAAACGTGCAGGCTGCTGTTGCCTGGGCGCTCTGTTCTTTGCAAAAGAGTCTGCAGTTCCACGCTTTGAACCGTGGAAAGGCGCCGGGCTCTGCTAAGATTTCCCCCGGCGCTTCGTTTGCCCTGGGCCAAAGCGAGCCTTCACAATAGCTGAACGCTAACACTGCATACTCGTTCCACTTCCAGAACAGGGCTACCGCGAGGCAGTTCTCCGGGGAAAAACGGCCCTTCGCGAAAGGCAGATCTGCCGAGCTCACTGCGGGAAAGTGAAAGCAAAGGACGCTTTTCTCCCTCTAACCGCTTTCGTCAGAGGAACGGGGCAAGTCACAGTGTTCTTTCTCTCACTGAAATACACACAATCTGACGTTGCCTCTGAGCTCCGTTGCTGGCAAAGAACTGAAACTGACATACATTCCTGTGGGGAAACACAGGGCTTTGCTAGGATTTCTCTAGGCAGTGTGTTTTCACTGGGCCTCGCTGTAGCAACACTATCTCGCCAGGGCAACACTGCATGGGATTTCCTCTGCCAGGAGAGAGCTGCTGCTTTGTAGTTTGTGCTGGGAAACCTTGCTTCGGCAAGTGCCAATTGACCGCATTCAGGCAGAAAGAAAAGAGAATCGCAAGAGGCCTTTTCTCGCCGGCTGCTCTGCCAAGCCCTTCCAGCTAAAACTATGCCGTTGCTCCTCTGGAAGGATCCCTGCACCGCGACGTAGTTTTTCAGAAGAAGCCTTGCGTTTGCAAGAGCAAAGGAGGAATTCGTTGCAGGAAAGAGGAAGGAAAGAAAGTTTCTCTCCCTCTGCCTGCTTTGCTCAGAGGACTGGATGAAGTTAGGAAGTTCTCCCTTTCACTGAGAAACGTGCAGGCTGCTGTTGCCTGGGCGCTCTCTTCTTTGCAAAAGAGTATGCAGTTCCACGCTTTGAACCGTGGAAAGGCGCCGGGCTCTGCTAAGATTTAGCCCGGCGCTTCGTTTGCCCTGGGCCAAAGCGAGCCTTCACAATAGCTGAACGCTAACACTGCATACTCGTTCCACTTCCAGAACAGGGCTACCGCGAGGCAGTTCTCCGGGGGAAAAAGGCCCTTCGCGAAGGGCAGATCTGCCGAGCTCACTGCGGGAAAGCGAAAGCAAAGGACGCTTTTCTCCCTCTAACCGCTTTCGTCAGAGGAACGGGGGAAGTCACAGTGTTCTTTCTCTCACTGAGATACACACAATCTGACGTTGCCTCTGAGCTCCGTTGCTGGCAAAGAACTGAAACTGACATAAACTCCTGTGGGGAAACACATTGCTTTGCTAGGATTTCTCTAGGCAGTGTGTTTTCACTGGGCCTCGCTGTAGCAACACTATCTCGCCAGGGCAACACTGCATGGGATTTCCTCTGCCAGGAGAGAGCTGCTGCTTTGTAGTTTGTGCTGGGAAACCTTGCTTCGGCAAGTGCCAATTGACCGCATTCAGGCAGAAAGAAAAGAGAATCGCAAGAGGCCTTTTCTCGCCGGCTGCTCTGCCAAGCCCTTCCAGCTAAAACTATGCCGTTGCTCCTCTGGAAGGATCCCTGCACCGCGACGTAGTTTTTCAGAAGAAGCCTTGCGTTTGCAAGAGCAAAGGAGGAATTCGTTGCAGGAAAGAGGAAGGAAAGAAAGTTTCTCTCCCTCTGCCTGCTTTGCTCAGAGGACTGGATGAAGTTAGGAAGTTCTCCCTTTCACTGAGAAACGTGCAGGCTGCTGTTGCCTGGGCGCTCTCTTCTTTGCAAAAGAGTCTGCAGTTCCAAGCTTTGAACCGTGGAAAGGCGCCGGGCTCTGCTAAGATTTCCCCCGGCGCTTCGTTTGCCCTGGGCCAAAGCGAGCCTTCACAATAGCTGAACGCTAACACTGCATACTCGTTCCACTTCCAGAACAGGGCTACCGCGAGGCAGTTCTCCGGGGGAAAACGGCCCTTCGCGAAGGGCAGATCTGCCGAGCTCACTGCGGGAAAGTGAAAGCAAAGGACGCTTCTCTCCCTCTAACCGCTTTCGTCAGAGGAACGGGGGAAGTCACAGTGTTCTTTCTCTCACTGAGATACACACAATCTGACGTTGCCTCTGAGCTCCGTTGCTGGCAAAGAACTGAAACTGACATACATTCCTGTGGGGAAACACTGGGCTTTGCTAGGATTTCTCCAGGCAGTCTGTTTTCCCTGGGCCTCACTGTAGCAACACTGTCTCGCCAGGGCAACACTGCATGGGATTTCCTCTGCCAGGAGAGAGCTGCTGCTTTGTAGTTTGTGCTGGGAAACCTTGCTTCGGCGAGTGCCAATTGACCGCATTCAGGCAGAAAGAAAAGAGAATTGCAAGGGGCCTTTTCTCGCCGGTTGCTCTGCCAAGCCCTTCCAGCTAAAACTATGCCGTTGCTCCTCTGGAAGGATCCCTGCACCGCGACGTAGTTTTTCAGAAGAAGCCTTGCGTTTGCAAGAGCAAAGGAGGAATTCGTTGCAGGAAAGAGGAAGGAAAGAAAGTTTCTCTCCCTCTGCCTGCTTTGCTCAGAGGACTGGATGAAGTTAGGAAGTTCTCCCTTTCACTGAGAAACGTGCAGGCTGCTGTTGCCTGGGCGCTCTCTTCTTTGCAAAAGAGTCTGCAGTTCCACGCTTTGAACCGTGGAAAGGCGCCGGGCTCTGCTAAGATTTCCCCCGGCGCTTCGTTTGCCCTGGGCCAAAGCGAGCCTTCACAATAGCTGAACGCTAACACTGCATACTCGTTCCACTTCCAGAACAGGGCTACCGCGAGGCAGTTCTCCGGGGGAAAAAGGCCCTTCGCGAAGGGCAGATCTGCCGAGCTCACTGCGGGAAAGCGAAAGCAAAGGACGCTTCTCTCCCTCTAACCGCTTTCGTCAGAGGAACGGGGGAAGTCACAGTGTTCTTTCTCTCACTGAGATACACACAATCTGACGTTGCCTCTGAGCTCCGTTGCTGGCAAAGAACTGAAACTGACATAAACTCCTGTGGGGAAACACATTGCTTTGCTAGGATTTCTCTAGGCAGTGTGTTTTCACTGGGCCTCGCTGTAGCAACACTATCTCGCCAGGGCAACACTGCATGGGATTTCCTCTGCCAGGAGAGAGCTGCTGCTTTGTAGTTTGTGCTGGGAAACCTTGCTTCGGCAAGTGCCAATTGACCGCATTCAGGCAGAAAGAAAAGAGAATCGCAAGAGGCCTTTTCTCGCCGGCTGCTCTGCCAAGCCCTTCCAGCTAAAACTATGCCGTTGCTCCTCTGGAAGGATCCCTGCACCGCGACGTAGTTTTTCAGAAGAAGCCTTGCGTTTGCAAGAGCAAAGGAGGAATTCGTTGCAGGAAAGAGGAAGGAAAGAAAGTTTCTCTCCCTCTGCCTGCTTTGCTCAGAGGACTGGATGAAGTTAGGAAGTTCTCCCTTTCACTGAGAAACGTGCAGGCTGCTGTTGCCTGGGCGCTCTCTTCTTTGCAAAAGAGTCTGCAGTTCCACGCTTTGAACCGTGGAAAGGCGCCGGGCTCTGCTAAGATTTCCCCCGGCGCTTCGTTTGCCCTGGGCCAAAGCGAGCCTTCACAATAGCTGAACGCTAACACTGCATACTCGTTCCACTTCCAGAACAGGGCTACCGCGAGGCAGTTCTCCGGGGGAAAACGGCCCTTCGCGAAGGGCAGATCTGCCGAGCTCACTGCGGGAAAGTGAAAGCAAAGGACGCTTCTCTCCCTCTAACCGCTTTCGTCAGAGGAACGGGGGAAGTCACAGTGTTCTTTCTCTCACTGAGATACACACAATCTGACGTTGCCTCTGAGCTCCGTTGCTGGCAAAGAACTGAAACTGACATACATTCCTGTGGGGAAACACTGGGCTTTGCTAGGATTTCTCCAGGCAGTCTGTTTTCCCTGGGCCTCGCTGTAGCAACACTATCTCGCCAGGGCAACACTGCATGGGATTTCCTCTGCCAGGAGAGAGCTGCTGCTTTGTAGTTTGTGCTGGGAAACCTTGCTTCGGCAAGTGCCAATTGACCGCATTCAGGCAGAAAGAAAAGAGAATCGCAAGAGGCCTTTTCTCGCCGGCTGCTCTGCCAAGCCCTTCCAGCTAAAACTATGCCGTTGCTCCTCTGGAAGGATCCCTGCACCGCGACGTAGTTTTTCAGAAGAAGCCTTGCGTTTGCAAGAGCAAAGGAGGAATTCGTTGCAGGAAAGAGGAAGGAAAGAAAGTTTCTCTCCCTCTGCCTGCTTTGCTCAGAGGACTGGATGAAGTTAGGAAGTTCTCCCTTTCACTGAGAAACGTGCAGGCTGCTGTTGCCTGGGCGCTCTCTTCTTTGCAAAAGAGTCTGCAGTTCCAAGCTTTGAACCGTGGAAAGGCGCCGGGCTCTGCTAAGATTTCCCCCGGCGCTTCGTTTGCCCTGGGCCAAAGCGAGCCTTCACAATAGCTGAACGCTAACACTGCATACTCGTTCCACTTCCAGAACAGGGCTACCGCGAGGCAGTTCTCCGGGGGAAAAAGGCCCTTCGCGAAGGGCAGATCTGCCGAGCTCACTGCGGGAAAGCGAAAGCAAAGGACGCTTCTCTCCCTCTAACCGCTTTCGTCAGAGGAACGGGGGAAGTCACAGTGTTCTTTCTCTCACTGAGATACACACAATCTGACGTTGCCTCTGAGCTCCGTTGCTGGCAAAGAACTGAAACTGACATAAACTCCTGTGGGGAAACACATTGCTTTGCTAGGATTTCTCTAGGCAGTGTGTTTTCACTGGGCCTCGCTGTAGCAACACTATCTCGCCAGGGCAACACTGCATGGGATTTCCTCTGCCAGGAGAGAGCTGCTGCTTTGTAGTTTGTGCTGGGAAACCTTGCTTCGGCAAGTGCCAATTGACCGCATTCAGGCAGAAAGAAAAGAGAATCGCAAGAGGCCTTTTCTCGCCGGCTGCTCTGCCAAGCCCTTCCAGCTAAAACTATGCCGTTGCTCCTCTGGAAGGATCCCTGCACCGCGACGTAGTTTTTCAGAAGAAGCCTTGCGTTTGCAAGAGCAAAGGAGGAATTCGTTGCAGGAAAGAGGAAGGAAAGAAAGTTTCTCTCCCTCTGCCTGCTTTGCTCAGAGGACTGGATGAAGTTAGGAAGTTCTCCCTTTCACTGAGAAACGTGCAGGCTGCTGTTGCCTGGGCGCTCTCTTCTTTGCAAAAGAGTCTGCAGTTCCACGCTTTGAACCGTGGAAAGGCGCCGGGCTCTGCTAAGATTTCCCCCGGCGCTTCGTTTGCCCTGGGCCAAAGCGAGCCTTCACAATAGCTGAACGCTAACACTGCATACTCGTTCCACTTCCAGAACAGGGCTACCGCGAGGCAGTTCTCCGGGGGAAAACGGCCCTTCGCGAAGGGCAGATCTGCCGAGCTCACTGCGGGAAAGTGAAAGCAAAGGACGCTTCTCTCCCTCTAACCGCTTTCGTCAGAGGAACGGGGGAAGTCACAGTGTTCTTTCTCTCACTGAGATACACACAATCTGACGTTGCCTCTGAGCTCCGTTGCTGGCAAAGAACTGAAACTGACATACATTCCTGTGGGGAAACACTGGGCTTTGCTAGGATTTCTCCAGGCAGTCTGTTTTCCCTGGGCCTCGCTGTAGCAACACTATCTCGCCAGGGCAACACTGCATGGGATTTCCTCTGCCAGGAGAGAGCTGCTGCTTTGTAGTTTGTGCTGGGAAACCTTGCTTCGGCAAGTGCCAATTGACCGCATTCAGGCAGAAAGAAAAGAGAATCGCAAGAGGCCTTTTCTCGCCGGCTGCTCTGCCAAGCCCTTCCAGCTAAAACTATGCCGTTGCTCCTCTGGAAGGATCCCTGCACCGCGACGTAGTTTTTCAGAAGAAGCCTTGCGTTTGCAAGAGCAAAGGAGGAATTCGTTGCAGGAAAGAGGAAGGAAAGAAAGTTTCTCTCCCTCTGCCTGCTTTGCTCAGAGGACTGGATGAAGTTAGGAAGTTCTCCCTTTCACTGAGAAACGTGCAGGCTGCTGTTGCCTGGGCGCTCTCTTCTTTGCAAAAGAGTCTGCAGTTCCAAGCTTTGAACCGTGGAAAGGCGCCGGGCTCTGCTAAGATTTCCCCCGGCGCTTCGTTTGCCCTGGGCCAAAGCGAGCCTTCACAATAGCTGAACGCTAACACTGCATACTCGTTCCACTTCCAGAACAGGGCTACCGCGAGGCAGTTCTCCGGGGGAAAACGGCCCTTCGCGAAGGGCAGATCTGCCGAGCTCACTGCGGGAAAGTGAAAGCAAAGGACGCTTCTCTCCCTCTAACCGCTTTCGTCAGAGGAACGGGGGAAGTCACAGTGTTCTTTCTCTCACTGAGATACACACAATCTGACGTTGCCTCTGAGCTCCGTTGCTGGCAAAGAACTGAAACTGACATACATTCCTGTGGGGAAACACTGGGCTTTGCTAGGATTTCTCCAGGCAGTCTGTTTTCCCTGGGCCTCGCTGTAGCAACACTATCTCGCCAGGGCAACACTGCATGGGATTTCCTCTGCCAGGAGAGAGCTGCTGCTTTGTAGTTTGTGCTAGGAAACCTTGCTTCGGCGAGTGCCAATTGACCGCATTCAGGCAGAAAGAAAAGAGAATCGCAAGAGGCCTTTTCTCGCCGGCTGCTCTGCCAATCCCTTCCAGCTAAAACTATGAAATTGCTCCTCTGGAAGGATCCCTGCACCGCGACGTAGTTTTTCAGAAGAAGCCTTGCGTTTGCAAGAGCAAAGGAGGAATTCGTTGCAGGAAAGAGGAAGGAAAGAAAGTTTCTCTCCCTCTGCCTGCTTTGCTCAGAGGACTGGATGAAGTTAGGAAGTTCTCCCTTTCACTGAGAAACGTGCAGGCTGCTGTTGCATGGGCGCTCTGTTCTTTGCAAAAGAGTCTGCTGTTCCACGCTTTGAACCGTGGAAAGGCGCCGGGCTCTGCTAAGATTTCCCCCGGCGCTTCGTTTGCCCTGGGCCAAAGCGAGCCTTCACAATAGCTGAATGCTAACCCTGCATACTCGTTCCACTTCCAGAACAGGGCTACCGCGAGGCAGTTCTCCGGGGGAAAAAGGCCCTTCGCGAAGGGCAGATCTGCCGAGCTCACTGCGGGAAAGCGAAAGCAAAGGACGCTTCTCTCCCTCTAACCGCTTTCGTCAGAGGAACGGGGGAAGTCACAGTGTTCTTTCTCTCACTGAGATACACACAATCTGACGTTGCCTCTGAACTCCGTTGCTGGCAAAGAACTAAAACTGACATACATTCCTGTGGGGAAACACTGGGCTTTGCTAGGATTTCTCCAGGCAGTCTGTTTTCCCTGGGCCTCACTGTAGCAACACTATCTCGCCAGGGCAACACTGCATGGGATTTCCTCTGCCAGGAGAGAGCTGCTGCTTTGTAGTTTGTGCTGGGAAACCTTGCTTCGGCAAGTGCCAATTGACCGCATTCAGGCAGAAAGAAAAGAGAATCGCAAGAGGCCTTTTCTCGCCGGCTGCTCTGCCAAGCCCTTCCAGCTAAAACTATGCCGTTGCTCCTCTGGAAGGATCCCTGCACCGCGACGTAGTTTTTCAGAAGAAGCCTTGCGTTTGCAAGAGCAAAGGAGGAATTCGTTGCAGGAAAGAGGAAGGAAAGAAAGTTTCTCTCCCTCTGCCTGCTTTGCTCAGAGGACTGGATGAAGTTAGGAAGTTCTCCCTTTCACTGAGAAACGTGCAGGCTGCTGTTGCCTGGGCGCTCTCTTCTTTGCAAAAGAGTCTGCAGTTCCACGCTTTGAACCGTGGAAAGGCGCCGGGCTCTGCTAAGATTTCCCCCGGCGCTTCGTTTGCCCTGGGCCAAAGCGAGCCTTCACAATAGCTGAACGCTAACACTGCATACTCGTTCCACTTCCAGAACAGGGCTACCGCGAGGCAGTTCTCCGGGGGAAAACGGCCCTTCGCGAAGGGCAGATCTGCCGAGCTCACTGCGGGAAAGCGAAAGCAAAGGACGCTTTTCTCCCTCTAACCGCTTTCGTCAGAGGAACGGGGGAAGTCACAGTGTTCTTTCTCTCACTGAGATACACACAATCTGACGTTGCCTCTGAGCTCCGTCGCTGGCAAAGAAATGAAACTGACATACATTCCTGTGGGGAAACACAGGGCTTTGCTAGGATTTCTCTAGGCAGTCTGTTTTCCCTGGGCCTCACTGTAGCAACAGTATCTCGCCAGGGCAACACTGCATGGGATTTCCTCTGCCAGGAGAGAGCTGCTGCTTTGTAGTTTGTGCTGGGAAACCTTGCTTCGGCGAGTGCCAATTGACCGCATTCAGGCAGAAAGAAAAGAGAATCGCAAGAGGCCTTTTCTCGCCGGCTGCTCTGCCAAGCCCTTCCAGCTAAAACTATGCCGTTGCTCCTCTGGAAGGATCCCTGCACCGCGACGTAGTTTTTCAGAAGAAGCCTTGCGTTTGCAAGAGCAAAGGAGGAATTCGTTGCAGGAAAGAGGAAGGAAAGAAAGTTTCTCTCCCTCTGCCTGCTTTGCTCAGAGGACTGGATGAAGTTAGGAAGTTCTCCCTTTCACTGAGAAACGTGCAGGCTGCTGTTGCCTGGGCGCTCTCTTCTTTGCAAAAGAGTCTGCAGTTCCACGCTTTGAACCGTGGAAAGGCGCCGGGCTCTGCTAAGATTTCCCCCGGCGCTTCGTTTGCCCTGGGCCAAAGCGAGCCTTCACAATAGCTGAACGCTAACACTGCATACTCGTTCCACTTCCAGAACAGGGCTACCGCGAGGCAGTTCTCCGGGGGAAAACGGCCCTTCGCGAAGGGCAGATCTGCCGAGCTCACTGCGGGAAAGCGAAAGCAAAGGACGCTTTTCTCCCTCTAACCGCTTTCGTCAGAGGAACGGGGGAAGTCACAGTGTTCTTTCTCTCACTGAGATACACACAATCTGACGTTGCCTCTGAGCTCCGTCGCTGGCAAAGAACTGAAACTGACATACATTCCTGTGGGGAAACACATTGCTTTGCTAGGATTTCTCTAGGCAGTGTGTTTTCACTGGGCCTCGCTGTAGCAACACTATCTCGCCAGGGCAACACTGCATGGGATTTCCTCTGCCAGGAGAGAGCTGCTGCTTTGTAGTTTGTGCTGGGAAACCTTGCTTCGGCAAGTGCCAATTGACCGCATTCAGGCAGAAAGAAAAGAGAATCGCAAGAGGCCTTTTCTCGCCGGCTGCTCTGCCAAGCCCTTCCAGCTAAAACTATGAAATTGCTCCTCTGGAAGGATCCCTGCACCGCGACGTAGTTTTTCAGAAGAAGCCTTGCGTTTGCAAGAGCAAAGGAGGAATTGGTTGCAGGAAAGAGGAAGGAAAGAAAGTTTCTCTCCCTCTGCCTGCTTTGCTCAGAGGACTGGATGAAGTTAGGAAGTTCTCCCTTTCACTGAGAAACGTGCAGGCTGCTGTTGCCTGGGCGCTCTCTTCTTTGCAAAAGAGTCTGCAGTTCCACGCTTTGAACCGTGGAAAGGCGCCGGGCTCTGCTAAGATTTCCCCCGGCGCTTCGTTTGCCCTGGGCCAAAGCGAGCCTTCACAATAGCTGAACGCTAACACTGCATACTCGTTCCACTTCCAGAACAGGGCTACCGCGAGGCAGTTCTCCGGGGGAAAAAGGCCCTTCGCGAAGGGCAGATCTGCCGAGCTCACTGCGGGAAAGCGAAAGCAAAGGACGCTTCTCTCCCTCTAACCGCTTTCGTCAGAGGAACGGGGGAAGTCACAGTGTTCTTTCTCTCACTGAGATACACACAATCTGACGTTGCCTCTGAGCTCCGTTGCTGGCAAAGAACTGAAACTGACATTTATTCCTGTGGGGAAACACATTGCTTTGCTAGGATTTCTCTAGGCAGTGTGTTTTCACTGGGCCTCGCTGTAGCAACACTATCTCGCCAGGGCAACACTGCATGGGATTTCCTCTGCCAGGAGAGAGCTGCTGCTTTGTAGTTTGTGCTGGGAAACCTTGCTTCGGCAAGTGCCAATTGACCGCATTCAGGCAGAAAGAAAAGAGAATCGCAAGAGGCCTTTTCTCGCCGGCTGCTCTGCCAAGCCCTTCCAGCTAAAACTATGCCGTTGCTCCTCTGGAAGGATCCCTGCACCGCGACGTAGTTTTTCAGAAGAAGCCTTGCGTTTGCAAGAGCAAAGGAGGAATTCGTTGCAGGAAAGAGGAAGGAAAGAAAGTTTCTCTCCCTCTGCCTGCTTTGCTCAGAGGACTGGATGAAGTTAGGAAGTTCTCCCTTTCACTGAGAAACGTGCAGGCTGCTGTTGCCTGGGCGCTCTCTTCTTTGCAAAAGAGTCTGCAGTTCCACGCTTTGAACCGTGGAAAGGCGCCGGGCTCTGCTAAGATTTCCCCCGGCGCTTCGTTTGCCCTGGGCCAAAGCGAGCCTTCACAATAGCTGAACGCTAACACTGCATACTCGTTCCACTTCCAGAACAGGGCTACCGCGAGGCAGTCCTCCGGGGGAAAACGGCCCTTCGCGAAGGGCAGATCTGCCGAGCTCACTGCGGGAAAGTGAAAGCAAAGGACGCTTCTCTCCCTCTAACCGCTTTCGTCAGAGGAACGGGGGAAGTCACAGTGTTCTTTCTCTCACTGAGATACACACAATCTGACGTTGCCTCTGAGCTCCGTTGCTGGCAAAGAACTGAAACTGACATACATTCCTGTGGGGAAACACTGGGCTTTGCTAGGATTTCTCCAGGCAGTCTGTTTTCCCTGGGCCTCGCTGTAGCAACACTATCTCGCCAGGGCAACACTGCATGGGATTTCCTCTGCCAGGAGAGAGCTGCTGCTTTGTAGTTTGTGCTGGGAAACCTTGCTTCGGCGAGTGCCAATTGACCGCATTCAGGCAGAAAGAAAAGAGAATTGCAAGAGGCCTTTTCTCGCCGGCTGCTCTGCCAAGCCCTTCCAGCTAAAACTATGCCGTTGCTCCTCTGGAAGGATCCCTGCACCGCGACGTAGTTTTTCAGAAGAAGCCTTGCGTTTGCAAGAGCAAAGGAGGAATTCGTTGCAGGAAAGAGGAAGGAAAGAAAGTTTCTCTCCCTCTGCCTGCTTTGCTCAGAGGACTGGATGAAGTTAGGAAGTTCTCCCTTTCACTGAGAAACGTGCAGGCTGCTGTTGCATGGGCGCTCTCTTCTTTGCAAAAGAGTCTGCAGTTCCACGCTTTGAACCGTGGAAAGGCGCCGGGCTCTGCTAAGATTTCCCCCGGCGCTTCGTTTGCCCTGGGCCAAAGCGAGCCTTCACAATAGCTGAACGCTAACACTGCATACTCGTTCCACTTCCAGAACAGGGCTACCGCGAGGCAGTTCTCCGGGGGAAAACGGCCCTTCGCGAAGGGCAGATCTGCCGAGCTCACTGCGGGAAAGCGAAAGCAAAGGACGCTTTTCTCCCTCTAACCGCTTTCGTCAGAGGAACGGGGGAAGTCACAGTGTTCTTTCTCTCACTGAGATACACACAATCTGACGTTGCCTCTGAGCTCCGTCGCTGGCAAAGAAATGAAACTGACATACATTCCTCTGGGGAAACACAGGGCTTTGCTAGGATTTCTCTAGGCAGTCTGTTTTCCCTGGGCCTCACTGTAGCAACAGTATCTCGCCAGGGCAACACTGCATGGGATTTCCTCTGCCAGGAGAGAGCTGCTGCTTTGTAGTTTGTGCTGGGAAACCTTGCTTCGGCGAGTGCCAATTGACCGCATTCAGGCAGAAAGAAAAGAGAATCGCAAGAGGCCTTTTCTCGCCGGCTGCTCTGCCAAGCCCTTCCAGCTAAAACTATGCCGTTGCTCCTCTGGAAGGATCCCTGCACCGCGACGTAGTTTTTCAGAAGAAGCCTTGCGTTTGCAAGAGCAAAGGAGGAATTCGTTGCAGGAAAGAGGAAGGAAAGAAAGTTTCTCTCCCTCTGCCTGCTTTGCTCAGAGGACTGGATGAAGTTAGGAAGTTCTCCCTTTCACTGAGAAACGTGCAGGCTGCTGTTGCCTGGGCGCTCTCTTCTTTGCAAAAGAGTCTGCAGTTCCACGCTTTGAACCGTGGAAAGGCGCCGGGCTCTGCTAAGATTTCCCCCGGCGCTTCGTTTGCCCTAGGCCAAAGCGAGCCTTCACAATAGCTGAACGCTAACACTGCATACTCGTTCCACTTCCAGAACAGGGCTACCGCGAGGCAGTTCTCCGGGGGAAAAAGGCCCTTCGCGAAGGGCAGATCTGCCGAGCTCACTGCGGGAAAGCGAAAGCAAAGGACGCTTCTCTCCCTCTAACCGCTTTCGTCAGAGGAACGGGGGAAGTCACAGTGTTCTTTCTCTCACTGAGATACACACAATCTGACGTTGCCTCTGAGCTCCGTTGCTGGCAAAGAACTGAAACTGACATACATTCCTGTGGGGAAACACTGGGCTTTGCTAGGATTTCTCCAGGCAGTCTGTTTTCCCTGGGCCTCGCTGTAGCAACACTATCTCGCCAGGGCAACACTGCATGGGATTTCCTCTGCCAGGAGAGAGCTGCTGCTTTGTAGTTTGTGCTGGGAAACCTTGCTTCGGCGAGTGCCAATTGACCGCATTCAGGCAGAAAGAAAAGAGAATTGCAAGAGGCCTTTTCTCGCCGGCTGCTCTGCCAAGCCCTTCCAGCTAAAACTATGCCGTTGCTCCTCTGGAAGGATCCCTGCACCGCGACGTAGTTTTTCAGAAGAAGCCTTGCGTTTGCAAGAGCAAAGGAGGAATTCGTTGCAGGAAAGAGGAAGGAAAGAAAGTTTCTCTCCCTCTGCCTGCTTTGCTCAGAGGACTGGATGAAGTTAGGAAGTTCTCCCTTTCACTGAGAAACGTGCAGGCTGCTGTTGCATGGGCGCTCTCTTCTTTGCAAAAGAGTCTGCTGTTCCACGCTTTGAACCGTGGAAAGGCGCCGGGCTCTGCTAAGATTTCCCCCGGCGCTTCGTTTGCCCTGGGCCAAAGCGAGCCTTCACAATAGCTGAATGCTAACCCTGCATACTCGTTCCACTTCCAGAACAGGGCTACCGCGAGGCAGTTCTCCGGGGGAAAAAGGCCCTTCGCGAAGGGCAGATCTGCCGAGCTCACTGCGGGAAAGCGAAAGCAAAGGACGCTTCTCTCCCTCTATCCGCTTTCGTCAGAGGAACGGGGGAAGTCACAGTGTTCTTTCTCTCACTGAGATACACACAATCTGACGTTGCCTCTGAGCTCCGTTGCTGGCAAAGAACTGAAACTGACATACATTCCTGTGGGGAAACACTGGGCTTTGCTAGGATTTCTCCAGGCAGTCTGTTTTCCCTGGGCCTCACTGTAGCAACACTATCTCGCCAGGGCAACACTGCATGGGATTTCCTCTGCCAGGAGAGAGCTGCTGCTTTGTAGTTTGTGCTGGGAAACCTTGCTTCGGCAAGTGCCAATTGACCGCATTCAGGCAGAAAGAAAAGAGAATCGCAAGAGGCCTTTTCTCGCCGGCTGCTCTGCCAAGCCCTTCCAGCTAAAACTATGCCGTTGCTCCTCTGGAAGGATCCCTGCACCGCGACGTAGTTTTTCAGAAGAAGCCTTGCGTTTGCAAGAGCAAAGGAGGAATTGGTTGCAGGAAAGAGGAAGGAAAGAAAGTTTCTCTCCCTCTGCCTGCTTTGCTCAGAGGACTGGATGAAGTTAGGAAGTTCTCCCTTTCACTGAGAAACGTGCAGGCTGCTGTTGCCTGGGCGCTCTCTTCTTTGCAAAAGAGTCTGCAGTTCCACGCTTTGAACCGTGGAAAGGCGCCGGGCTCTGCTAAGATTTCCCCCGGCGCTTCGTTTGCCCTGGGCCAAAGCGAGCCTTCACAATAGCTGAACGCTAACACTGCATACTCGTTCCACTTCCAGAACAGGGCTACCGCGAGGCAGTTCTCCGGGGGAAAACGGCCCTTCGCGAAGGGCAGATCTGCCGAGCTCACTGCGGGAAAGCGAAAGCAAAGGACGCTTTTCTCCCTCTAACCGCTTTCGTCAGAGGAACGGGGGAAGTCACAGTGTTCTTTCTCTCACTGAGATACACACAATCTGACGTTGCCTCTGAGCTCCGTCGCTGGCAAAGAAATGAAACTGACATACATTCCTCTGGGGAAACACAGGGCTTTGCTAGGATTTCTCTAGGCAGTCTGTTTTCCCTGGGCCTCACTGTAGCAACAGTATCTCGCCAGGGCAACACTGCATGGGATTTCCTCTGCCAGGAGAGAGCTGCTGCTTTGTAGTTTGTGCTGGGAAACCTTGCTTCGGCGAGTGCCAATTGACCGCATTCAGGCAGAAAGAAAAGAGAATCGCAAGAGGCCTTTTCTCGCCGGCTGCTCTGCCAAGCCCTTCCAGCTAAAACTATGCCGTTGCTCCTCTGGAAGGATCCCTGCACCGCGACGTAGTTTTTCAGAAGAAGCCTTGCGTTTGCAAGAGCAAAGGAGGAATTCGTTGCAGGAAAGAGGAAGGAAAGAAAGTTTCTCTCCCTCTGCCTGCTTTGCTCAGAGGACTGGATGAAATTAGGAAGTTCTCCCTTTCACTGAGAAACGTGCAGGCTGCTGTTGCCTGGGCGCTCTCTTCTTTGCAAAAGAGTCTGCAGTTCCACGCTTTGAACCGTGGAAAGGCGCCGGGCTCTGCTAAGATTTCCCCCGGCGCTTCGTTTGCCCTGGGCCAAAGCGAGCCTTCACAATAGCTGAACGCTAACACTGCATACTCGTTCCACTTCCAGAACAGGGCTACCGCGAGGCAGTTCTCCGGGGGAAAACGGCCCTTCGCGAAGGGCAGATCTGCCGAGCTCACTGCGGGAAAGCGAAAGCAAAGGACGCTTTTCTGCCTCTAACCGCTTTCGTCAGAGGAACGGGGGAAGTCACAGTGTTCTTTCTCTCACTGAGATACACACAATCTGACGTTGCCTCTGAGCTCCGTCGCTGGCAAAGAAATGAAACTGACATACATTCCTCTGGGGAAACACAGGGCTTTGCTAGGATTTCTCTAGGCAGTCTGTTTTCCCTGGGCCTCACTGTAGCAACAGTATCTCGCCAGGGCAACACTGCATGGGATTTCCTCTGCCAGGAGAGAGCTGCTGCTTTGTAGTTTGTGCTGGGAAACCTTGCTTCGGCAAGTGCCAATTGACCGCATTCAGGCAGAAAGAAAAGAGAATCGCAAGAGGCCTTTTCTCGCCGGCTGCTCTGCCAAGCCCTTCCAGCTAAAACTATGCCGTTGCTCCTCTGGAAGGATCCCTGCACCGCGACGTAGTTTTTCAGAAGAAGCCTTGCGTTTGCAAGAGCAAAGGAGGAATTGGTTGCAGGAAAGAGGAAGGAAAGAAAGTTTCTCTCCCTCTGCCTGCTTTGCTCAGAGGACTGGATGAAGTTAGGAAGTTCTCCCTTTCACTGAGAAACGTGCAGGCTGCTGTTGCCTGGGCGCTCTCTTCTTTGCAAAAGAGTCTGCAGTTCCACGCTTTGAACCGTGGAAAGGCGCCGGGCTCTGCTAAGATTTCCCCCGGCGCTTCGTTTGCCCTGGGCCAAAGCGAGCCTTCACAATAGCTGAACGCTAACACTGCATACTCGTTCCACTTCCAGAACAGGGCTACCGCGAGGCAGTTCTCCGGGGGAAAACGGCCCTTCGCGAAGGGCAGATCTACCGAGCTCACTGCGAGAAAGCGAAAGCAAAGGACGCTTTTCTCCCTCTAACCGCTATCGTCAGAGGAACGGGGCAAGTCACAGTGTTCTTTCTCTCACTGAGATACACACAATCTGACGTTGCCTCTGAGCTCCGTTGCTGGCAAAGAACTGAAACTGACATACATTCCTGTGGGGAAACACATTGCTTTGCTAGGATTTCTCTAGGCAGTGTGTTTTCACTGGGCCTCGCTGTAGCAACACTATCTCGCCAGGGCAACACTGCATGGGATTTCCTCTGCCAGGAGAGAGCTGCTGCTTTGTAGTTTGTGCTGGGAAACCTTGCTTCGGCAAGTGCCAATTGACCGCATTCAGGCAGAAAGAAAAGAGAATCGCAAGAGGCCTTTTCTCGCCGGCTGCTCTGCCAAGCCCTTCCAGCTAAAACTATGCCGTTGCTCCTCTGGAAGGATCCCTGCACCGCGACGTAGTTTTTCAGAAGAAGCCTTGCGTTTGCAAGAGCAAAGGAGGAATTCGTTGCAGGAAAGAGGAAGGAAAGAAAGTTTCTCTCCCTCTGCCTGCTTTGCTCAGAGGACTGGATGAAGTTAGGAAGTTCTCCCTTTCACTGAGAAACGTGCAGGCTGCTGTTGCCTGGGCGCTCTGTTCTTTGCAAAAGAGTCTGCAGTTCCACGCTTTGAACCGTGGAAAGGCGCCGGGCTCTGCTAAGATTTCCCCCGGCGCTTCGTTTGCCCTGGGCCAAAGCGAGCCTTCACAATACCTGAACGCTAACACTGCATACTCGTTCCACTTCCAGAACAGGGCTACCGCGAGGCAGTTCTCCGGGGGAAAACGGCCCTTCGCGAAGGGCAGATCTGCCGAGCTCACTGCGGGAAAGCGAAAGCAAAGGACGCTTTTCTGCCTCTAACCGCTTTCGTCAGAGGAACGGGGGAAGTCACAGTGTTCTTTCTCTCACTGAGATACACACAATCTGACGTTGCCTCTGAGCTCCGTCGCTGGCAAAGAAATGAAACTGACATACATTCCTGTGGGGAAACACAGGGCTTTGCTAGGATTTCTCTAGGCAGTCTGTTTTCCCTGGGCCTCACTGTAGCAACAGTATCTCGCCAGGGCAACACTGCATGGGATTTCCTCTGCCAGGAGAGAGCTGCTGCTTTGTAGTTTGTGCTGGGAAACCTTGCTTCGGCAAGTGCCAATTGACCGCATTCAGGCAGAAAGAAAAGAGAATCGCAAGAGGCCTTTTCTCGCCGGCTGCTCTGCCAAGCCCTTCCAGCTAAAACTATGCCGTTGCTCCTCTGGAAGGATCCCTGCACCGCGACGTAGTTTTTCAGAAGAAGCCTTGCGTTTGCAAGAGCAAAGGAGGAATTGGTTGCAGGAAAGAGGAAGGAAAGAAAGTTTCTCTCCCTCTGCCTGCTTTGCTCAGAGGACTGGATGAAGTTAGGAAGTTCTCCCTTTCACTGAGAAACGTGCAGGCTGCTGTTGCCTGGGCGCTCTCTTCTTTGCAAAAGAGTCTGCAGTTCCACGCTTTGAACCGTGGAAAGGCGCCGGGCTCTGCTAAGATTTCCCCCGGCGCTTCGTTTGCCCTGGGCCAAAGCGAGCCTTCACAATAGCTGAACGCTAACACTGCATACTCGTTCCACTTCCAGAACAGGGCTACAGCGAGGCAGTTCTCCGGGGGAAAACGGCCCTTCGCGAAGGGCAGATCTGCCGAGCTCACTGCGGGAAAGCGAAAGCAAAGGACGCTTTTCTCCCTCTAACCGCTTTCGTCAGAGGAACGGGGGAAGTCACAGTGTTCTTTCTCTCACTGAGATACACACAATCTGACGTTGCCTCTGAGCTCCGTTGCTGGCAAAGAACTGAAACTGACATACATTCCTGTGGGGAAACACTGGGCTTTGCTAGGATTTCTCCAGGCAGTCTGTTTTCCCTGGGCCTCACTGTAGCAACACTATCTCGCCAGGGCAACACTGCATGGGATTTCCTCTGCCAGGAGAGAGCTGCTGCTTTGTAGTTTGTGCTGGGAAACCTTGCTTCGGCAAGTGCCAATTGACCGCATTCAGGCAGAAAGAAAAGAGAATCGCAAGAGGCCTTTTCTCGCCGGCTGCTCTGCCAAGCCCTTCCAGCTAAAACTATGCCGTTGCTCCTCTGGAAGGATCCCTGCACCGCGACGTAGTTTTTCAGAAGAAGCCTTGCGTTTGCAAGAGCAAAGGAGGAATTCGTTGCAGGAAAGAGGAAGGAAAGAAAGTTTCTCTCCCTCTGCCTGCTTTGCTCAGAGGACTGGATGAAGTTAGGAAGTTCTCCCTTTCACTGAGAAACGTGCAGGCTGCTGTTGCCTGTGCGCTCTCTTCTTTGCAAAAGAGTCTGCAGTTCCACGCTTTGAACCGTGGAAAGGCGCCGGGCTCTGCTAAGATTTCCCCCGGCGCTTCGTTTGCCCTGGGCCAAAGCGAGCCTTCACAATAGCTGAACGCTAACACTGCATACTCGTTCCACTTCCAGAACAGGGCTACCGCGAGGCAGTTCTCCGGGGGAAAACGGCCCTTCGCGAAGGGCAGATCTGCCGAGCTCACTGCGGGAAAGCGAAAGCAAAGGACGCTTTTCTCCCTCTAACCGCTTTCGTCAGAGGAACGGGGGAAGTCACAGTGTTCTTTCTCTCACTGAGATACACACAATCTGACGTTGCCTCTGAGCTCCGTCGCTGGCAAAGAACTGAAACTGACATACATTCCTGTGGGGAAACACATTGCTTTGCTAGGATTTCTCTAGGCAGTGTGTTTTCACTGGGCCTCGCTGTAGCAACACTATCTCGCCAGGGCAACACTGCATGGGATTTCCTCTGCCAGGAGAGAGCTGCTGCTTTGTAGTTTGTGCTGGGAAACCTTGCTTCGGCAAGTGCCAATTGACCGCATTCAGGCAGAAAGAAAAGAGAATCGCAAGAGGCCTTTTCTCGCCGGCTGCTCTGCCAAGCCCTTCCAGCTAAAACTATGAAATTGCTCCTCTGGAAGGATCCCTGGACCGCGACGTAGTTTTTCAGAAGAAGCCTTGCGTTTGCAAGAGCAAAGGAGGAATTGGTTGCAGGAAAGAGGAAGGAAAGAAAGTTTCTCTCCCTCTGCCTGCTTTGCTCAGAGGACTGGATGAAGTTAGGAAGTTCTCCCTTTCACTGAGAAACGTGCAGGCTGCTGTTGCATGGGCGCTCTCTTCTTTGCAAAAGAGTCTGCTGTTCCACGCTTTGAACCGTGGAAAGGTGCCGGGCTCTGCTAAGATTTCCCCCGGCGCTTCGTTTGCCCTGGGCCAAAGCGAGCCTTCACAATAGCTGAATGCTAACCCTGCATACTCGTTCCACTTCCAGAACAGGGCTACCGCGAGGCAGTTCTCCGGGGGAAAAAGGCCCTTCGCGAAGGGCAGATCTGCCGAGCTCACTGCGGGAAAGCGAAAGCAAAGGACGCTTCTCTCCCTCTAACCGCTTTCGTCAGAGGAACGGGGGAAGTCACAGTGTTCTTTCTCTCACTGAGATACACACAATCTGACGTTGCCTCTGAGCTCCGTCGCTGGCAAAGAACTGAAACTGACATACATTCCTGTGGGGAAACACTGGGCTTTGCTAGGATTTCTCCAGGCAGTCTGTTTTCCCTGGGCCTCACTGTAGCAACACTATCTCGCCAGGGCAACACTGCATGGGATTTCCTCTGCCAGGAGAGAGCTGCTGCTTTGTAGGTTGTGCTGGGAAACCTTGCTTTGGCAAGTGCCAATTGACCGCATTCAGGCAGAAAGAAAAGAGAATCGCAAGAGGCCTTTTCTCGCCGGCTGCTCTGCCAAGCCCTTCCAGCTAAAACTATGCCATTGCTCCTCTGGAAGGATCCCTGCACCGCGACGTAGTTTTTCAGAAGAAGCCTTGCGTTTGCAAGAGCAAAGGAGGAATTCGTTGCAGGAAAGAGGAAGGAAAGAAAGTTTCTCTCCCTCTGCCTGCTTTGCTCAGAGGACTGGATGAAGTTAGGAAGTTCTCCCTTTCACTGAGAAACGTGCAGGCTGCTGTTGCCTGGGCGCTCTGTTCTTTGCAAAAGAGTCTGCAGTTCCACGCTTTGAACCGTGGAAAGGCGCCGGGCTCTGCTAAGATTTCCCCCGGCGCTTCGTTTGCCCTGGGCCAAAGCGAGCCTTCACAATAGCTGAACGCTAACACTGCATACTCGTTCCACTTCCAGAACAGGGCTACCGCGAGGCAGTTCTCCGGGGGAAAACGGCCCTTCGCGAAGGGCAGATCTGCCGAGCTCACTGCGGGAAAGCGAAAGCAAAGGACGCTTCTCTCCCTCTAACTGCTTTCGTCAGAGGAACGGGGGAAGTCACAGTGTTCTTTCTCTCACTGAGATACACACAATCTGACGTTGCCTCTGAGCTCCGTCGCTGGCAAAGAACTGAAACTGACATACATTCCTGTGGGGAAACACTGGGCTTTGCTAGGATTTCTCCAGGCAGTCTGTTTTCCCTGGGCCTCACTGTAGCAACACTATCTCGCCAGGGCAACACTGCATGGGATTTCCTCTGCCAGGAGAGAGCTGCTGCTTTGTAGTTTGTGCTGGGAAACCTTGCTTCGGCGAGTGCCAATTGACCGCATTCAGGCAGAAAGAAAAGAGAATCGCAAGAGGCCTTTTCTCGCCGGCTGCTCTGCCAAGCCCTTCCAGCTAAAACTATGCCGTTGCTCCTCTGGAAGGATCCCTGCACCGCGACGTAGTTTTTCAGAAGAAGCCTTGCGTTTGCAAGAGCAAAGGAGGAATTGGTTGCAGGAAAGAGGAAGGAAAGAAAGTTTCTCTCCCTCTGCCTGCTTTGCTCAGAGGACTGGATGAAGTTAGGAAGTTCTCCCTTTCACTGAGAAACGTGCAGGCTGCTGTTGCCTGGGCGCTCTCTTCTTTGCAAAAGAGTCTGCAGTTCCACGCTTTGAACCGTGGAAAGGCGCCGGGCTCTGCTAAGATTTCCCCCGGCGCTTCGTTTGCCCTGGGCCAAAGCGAGCCTTCACAATAGCTGAACGCTAACACTGCATACTCGTTCCACTTCCAGAACAGGGCTACCGCGAGGCAGTTCTCCGGGGGAAAACGGCCCTTCGCGAAGGGCAGATCTGCCGAGCTCACTGCGGGAAAGCGAAAGCAAAGGACGCTTTTCTCCCTCTAACCGCTTTCGTCAGAGGAACGGGGGAAGTCACAGTGTTCTTTCTCTCACTGAGATACACACAATCTGACGTTGCCTCTGAGCTCCGTCGCTGGCAAAGAACTGAAACTGACATACATTCCTGTGGGGAAACACATTGCTTTGCTAGGATTTCTCTAGGCAGTATGTTTTCACTGGGCCTCGCTGTAGCAACACTATCTCGCCAGGGCAACACTGCATGGGATTTCCTCTGCCAGGAGAGAGCTGCTGCTTTGTAGTTTGTGCTGGGAAACCTTGCTTCGGCAAGTGCCAATTGACCGCATTCAGGCAGAAAGAAAAGAGAATCGCAAGAGGCCTTTTCTCGCCGGCTGCTCTGCCAAGCCCTTCCAGCTAAAACTATGAAATTGCTCCTCTGGAAGGATCCCTGGACCGCGACGTAGTTTTTCAGAAGAAGCCTTGCGTTTGCAAGAGCAAAGGAGGAATTCGTTGCAGGAAAGAGGAAGGAAAGAAAGTTTCTCTCCCTCTGCCTGCTTTGCTCAGAGGACTGGATGAAGTTAGGAAGTTCTCCCTTTCACTGAGAAACGTGCAGGCTGCTGTTGCATGGGCGCTCTGTTCTTTGCAAAAGAGTCTGCTGTTCCACGCTTTGAACCGTGGAAAGGTGCCGGGCTCTGCTAAGATTTCCCCCGGCGCTTCGTTTGCCCTGGGCCAAAGCGAGCCTTCACAATAGCTGAACGCTAACCCTGCATACTCGTTCCACTTCCAGAACAGGGCTACCGCGAGGCAGTTCTCCGGGGGAAAAAGGCCCTTCGCGAAGGGCAGATCTGCCGAGCTCACTGCGGGAAAGCGAAAGCAAAGGACGCTTCTCTCCCTCTAACCGCTTTCGTCAGAGGAACGGGGGAAGTCACAGTGTTCTTTCTCTCACTGAGATACACACAATCTGACGTTGCCTCTGAGCTCCGTTGCTGGCAAAGAACTGAAACTGACATACATTCCTGTGGGGAAACACTGGGCTTTGCTAGGATTTCTCCAGGCAGTCTGTTTTCCCTGGGCCTCACTGTAGCAACACTATCTCGCCAGGGCAACACTGCATGGGATTTCCTCTGCCAGGAGAGAGCTGCTGCTTTGTAGATTGTGCTGGGAAACCTTGCTTCGGCAAGTGCCAATTGACCGCATTCAGGCAGAAAGAAAAGAGAATCGCAAGAGGCCTTTTCTCGCCGGCTGCTCTGCCAAGCCCTTCCAGCTAAAACTATGCCGTTGCTCCTCTGGAAGGATCCCTGCACCGCGACGTAGTTTTTCAGAAGAAGCCTTGCGTTTGCAAGAGCAAAGGAGGAATTCGTTGCAGGAAAGAGGAAGGAAAGAAAGTTTCTCTCCCTCTGCCTGCTTTGCTCAGAGGACTGGATGAAGTTAGGAAGTTCTCCCTTTCACTGAGAAACGTGCAGGCTGCTGTTGCCTGGGCGCTCTCTTCTTTGCAAAAGAGTCTGCAGTTCCACGCTTTGAACCGTGGAAAGGCGCCGGGCTCTGCTAAGATTTCCCCCGGCGCTTCGTTTGCCCTGGACCAAAGCGAGCCTTCACAATAGCTGAACGCTAACACTGCATACTCGTTCCACTTCCAGAACAGGGCTACCGCGAGGCAGTTCTCCGGGGGAAAACGGCCCTTCGCGAAGGGCAGATCTGCCGAGCTCACTGCGGGAAAGCGAAAGCAAAGGACGCTTTTCTCCCTCTAACCGCTTTCGTCAGAGGAACGGGGGAAGTCACAGTGTTCTTTCTCTCACTGAGATACACACAATCTGACGTTGCCTCTGAGCTCCGTCGCTGGCAAAGAAATGAAACTGACATACATTCCTCTGGGGAAACACAGGGCTTTGCTAGGATTTCTCCAGGCAGTCTGTTTTCCCTGGGCCTCGCTGTAGCAACAGTATCTCGCCAGGGCAACACTGCATGGGATTTCCTCTGCCAGGAGAGAGCTGCTGCTTTGTAGTTTGTGCTGGGAAACCTTGCTTCGGCGAGTGCCAATTGACCGCATTCAGGCAGAAAGAAAAGAGAATCGCAAGAGGCCTTTTCTCGCCGGCTGCTCTGCCAAGCCCTTCCAGCTAAAACTATGCCGTTGCTCCTCTGGAAGGATCCCTGCACCGCGACGTAGTTTTTCAGAAGAAGCCTTGCGTTTGCAAGAGCAAAGGAGGAATTGGTTGCAGGAAAGAGGAAGGAAAGAAAGTTTCTCTCCCTCTGCCTGCTTTGCTCAGAGGACTGGATGAAGTTAGGAAGTTCTCCCTTTCACTGAGAAACGTGCAGGCTGCTGTTGCCTGGGCGCTCTCTTCTTTGCAAAAGAGTCTGCAGTTCCACGCTTTGAACCGTGGAAAGGCGCCGGGCTCTGCTAAGATTTCCCCCGGCGCTTCGTTTGCCCTGGGCCAAAGCGAGCCTTCACAATAGCTGAACGCTAACACTGCATACTCGTTCCACTTCCAGAACAGGGCTACCGCGAGGCAGTTCTCCGGGGGAAAACGGCCCTTCGCGAAGGGCAGATCTGCCGAGCTCACTGCGGGAAAGCGAAAGCAAAGGACGCTTTTCTCCCTCTAACCGCTTTCGTCAGAGGAACGGGGGAAGTCACAGTGTTCTTTCTCTCACTGAGATACACACAATCTGACGTTGCCTCTGAGCTCCGTCGCTGGCAAAGAAATGAAACTGACATACATTCCTCTGGGGAAACACAGGGCTTTGCTAGGATTTCTCTAGGCAGTCTGTTTTCCCTGGGCCTCACTGTAGCAACAGTATCTCGCCAGGGCAACACTGCATGGGATTTCCTCTGCCAGGAGAGAGCTGCTGCTTTGTAGTTTGTGCTGGGAAACCTTGCTTCGGCGAGTGCCAATTGACCGCATTCAGGCAGAAAGAAAAGAGAATCGCAAGAGGCCTTTTCTCGCCGGCTGCTCTGCCAAGCCCTTCCAGCTAAAACTATGCCGTTGCTCCTCTGGAAGGATCCCTGCACCGCGACGTAGTTTTTCAGAAGAAGCCTTGCGTTTGCAAGAGCAAAGGAGGAATTGGTTGCAGGAAAGAGGAAGGAAAGAAAGTTTCTCTCCCTCTGCCTGCTTTGCTCAGAGGACTGGATGAAGTTAGGAAGTTCTCCCTTTCACTGAGAAACGTGCAGGCTGCTGTTGCCTGGGCGCTCTGTTCTTTGCAAAAGAGTCTGCAGTTCCACGCTTTGAACCGTGGAAAGGCGCCGGGCTCTGCTAAGATTTCCCCCGGCGCTTCGTTTGCCCTGGGCCAAAGCGAGCCTTCACAATAGCTGAACGCTAACACTGCATACTCGTTCCACTTCCAGAACAGGGCTACCGCGAGGCAGTTCTCCGGGGGAAAACGGCCCTTCGCGAAGGGCAGATCTGCCTAGCTCACTGCGGGAAAGCGAAAGCAAAGGACGCTTTTCTCCCTCTAACCGCTTTCGTCAGAGGAACGGGGCAAGTCACAGTGTTCTTTCTCTCACTGAGATACACACAATCTGACGTTGCCTCTGAGCTCCGTTGCTGGCAAAGAACTGAAACTGACATACATTCCTGTGGGGAAACACATTGCTTTGCTAGGATTTCTCTAGGCAGTGTGTTTTCCCTGGGCCTCGCTGTAGCAACACTATCTCGCCAGGGCAACACTGCATGGGATTTCCTCTGCCAGGAGAGAGCTGCTGCTTTGTAGTTTGTGCTGGGAAACCTTGCTTCGGCAAGTGCCAATTGACCGCATTCAGGCAGAAAGAAAAGAGAATCGCAAGAGGCCTTTTCTCGCCGGCTGCTCTGCCAAGCCCTTCCAGCTAAAACTATGCCGTTGCTCCTCTGGAAGGATCCCTGCACCGCGACGTAGTTTTTCAGAAGAAACCTTGCGTTTGCAAGAGCAAAGGAGGAATTGGTTGCAGGAAAGAGGAAGGAAAGAAAGTTTCTCTCCCTCTGCCTGCTTTGCTCAGAGGACTGGATGAAGTTAGGAAGTTCTCCCTTTCACTGAGAAACGTGCAGGCTGCTGTTGCCTGGGCGCTCTCTTCTTTGCAAAAGAGTCTGCAGTTCCACGCTTTGAACCGTGGAAAGGCGCCGGGCTCTGCTAAGATTTCCCCCGGCGCTTCGTTTGCCCTGGGCCAAAGCGAGCCTTCACAATAGCTGAACGCTAACACTGCATACTCGTTCCACTTCCAGAACAGGGCTACCGCGAGGCAGTTCTCCGGGGGAAAACGGCCCTTCGCGAAGGGCAGATCTGCCGAGCTCACTGCGGGAAAGCGAAAGCAAAGGACGCTTTTCTCCCTCTAACCGCTTTCGTCAGAGGAACGGGGGAAGTCACAGTGTTCTTTCTCTCACTGAGATACACACAATCTGACGTTGCCTCTGAGCTCCGTCGCTGGCAAAGAAATGAAACTGACATACATTCCTGTGGGGAAACACAGGGCTTTGCTAGGATTTCTCTAGGCAGTCTGTTTTCCCTGGGCCTCACTGTAGCAACAGTATCTCGCCAGGGCAACACTGCATGGGATTTCCTCTGCCAGGAGAGAGCTGCTGCTTTGTAGTTTGTGCTGGGAAACCTTGCTTCGGCGAGTGCCATTTGACCGCATTCAGGCAGAAAGAAAAGAGAATAGCAAGAGGCCTTTCCTCCCCGGCTGCTTTCCCAAGCCCTTCCAGCTAAAACTATGTCGTTGCTACTCTGGAAGGATCCCTGCACCGCGACGTAGGTTTTCAGAAGAAGCCCTGCGTTTGCAAGAGCAAATGAGGAATTCGTTGCAGGAAAGAGGAAGGAAAGAAAGTTTCTCTCCTTCTGCCTGCTTTGCTCAGAGGACTGGATGAAGTCAGGGAGTTCTCCCTTTCACTGAGAAATTGCCGGCTGCTGTTGCCTGTGCGCTCTCTTCTTTGCAAAAGAGTCTGCAGTTCCACGCTTTGAACCGTGGAAAGACGCCGGGATCTGCTAAGATTTCCCCAGGCGCTTCGTTTGCCCTGGGCCAAAGCGAGCCTTCACATTAGCTGAACGCTAACACTGCATACTCATTCCACTTCCAGAACAGGGCTACTGCCAGGCAGTTCTCCGGGGGAAAACGGCCCTTCGCGAAGGGCAGATCTGTGGAGCTCATTGCGGGAAAGCGAAAGCAAAGGACGCTTTTCTCCCTCTAACTTCTTTCGTCAGAGGAACGGGGGAAATCACAGTGTTCTTTCTCTCACTGAGATGCACACAATCTGACGTTGCCTCTTTGCTCCGTTGCTGGCGAAGAACTGAAACGGACATACATTCCTGTGGGGAAACACAGGGCTTTGCTAGGATTTCTCTAGGCAGTGTGTTTTCCCTGGGCCTCACTGTAGCAACACTATCTCGCCAGGGCAACACTGCATGGGATTTCCTCTGCCAGGAGAGAGCTGCTGCTTTCTAGTTTGTGCTGGGAAACCTTGCTTTGGCAAGTGCCAATTGACCGCATTCGGGCAGAAAGAAAAGAGAACAGCAAGCGGCCTTTTCTCCCCGGCTGCTCTGCCAAGCCCTTCCAGCTAAAACTATGTCGTTGCTCCTCTGGAGGGATCCCTGTACGGTGACGTAGTTTCTCAGAAGAAGCCCTGCGTTTGCAAGAGCAAATGAGGAATTCGTTGCAGGAAAGAGAACGGAAAGAAAGTTTCTCTCCCTCTGCCTGCTTTGCTCAGAGGACTGGATGAAGTCAGGGAGTTCTCCCTTTCACTGAGAAACGTGCGGGCTGCTGTTGCCTGTGCGCTCTCCTCTTTGCACTAGAGTCTGCAGTTCCACGCTTTGAACCGTGGAAAGGCGCCGGGCTCTGCTAAGACTTCCCCGGGCGCTTCGTTTGCCCTGGGCCAAAGCGAGCCTTCACATTAGCTGAACGCTAACACTGCATACTCGTTCCACTTCCAGAACAGGGCTACCGCGAGGCAGTTCTCCGGGGGAAAACGGCCCTTCGCGAAGGGCAGATCTGTGGAGCTCATTGCGGGAAAGCGAAAGCAAAGGACGCTTTTCTCCCTCTAACTGCTTTCGTCAGAGGAACGGGGGAAGTCACAGTGTTCTTTCTCTCACTGAGATACACACAATCTGACGTTGCCTCTGAGCTCCGTTGCTGGCAAAGAACTGAAATGGACATACATTCCTGTGGGGAAACACAGGGCTTTGCTAGGATTTCTCTAGGCAGTGTGTTTTCCCTGGGCCTCGCTGTAGCAACACTATCTCGCAAGGGCAGCACTGCATGGGATTTCCTCTGCCAGGAGAGAGCTGCTGCTTTGTAGCTTGTGCTGGGAAACCTTGCTTTGGCAAGTGCGAATTGACTGCATTCAGGCAGAAAGAAAAGAGAATAGCAAGAGGCCTTTTCTCCCCGGCTGCTTTCCCAAGCCCTTCCAGCTAAAACTATGTCGTTGCTCCTCTGGAGGGATCCCTGCACCGCGACGTAGTTTCTCAGAAGAAGCCCTGCGTTTGCAAGAGCAAATGAGGAATTCGTTGCAGGAAAGAGGAAGGAAAGAAAGTTTCTCTCCCTCTGCCTGCTTTGCTCAGAGGACTGGATGAAGTCAGGGAGTTCTCCCTTTCACTGAGAAACGTGCGGGCTGCTGTTGCCTGTGCGCTCTCTTCTTTGCAAAAGAGTCTGCTGTTTCACGCTTTGAACCGTGGAAAGGCGCTGGGCTCTGCTAAGACTTCCCCCGGCGCTTCGTTTGCCCTGGGCCAAAGGGAGCCTTCACAATAGCTGAACGCTAACACTGCATACTCGTTCCACTTCCAGAACAGGGCTACCGCGAGGCAGTTCTCCGGGGGAAAACGGCCCTTCGCGAAGGGCAGATCTGCCGAGCTCACTGCGGGAAAGCGAAAGCAAAGGACGCTTTTCTCCCTCTAACCGCTTTCGTCAGAGGAACGGGGGAAGTCACAGTGTTCTTTCTCTCACTGAGATACACACAATCTGATGTTGCGTCTGAGCTCCGTTGCTGGCAAAGAACTGAAACTGACATACATTCCTGTGGGGAAACACAGGGCTTTGCTAGGATTTCTCTAGGCAGTCTGTTTTCCCTGGGCCTCGCTGTAGCAACACTATCTCGCCAGGGCAACACTGCATGGGATTTCCTCTGCCAGGAGAGAGCTGCTGCTTTGTAGTTTGTGCTGGGAAACCTTGCTTTGGCAAGTGCCAATTGACCGCATTCAGGCAGAAAGAAAAGAGAATCGCAAGAGGCCTTTTCTCCCCGGCTGCTCTGCCAAGCCCTTCCAGCTAAAACTATGCCGTTGCTCCTCTGGAAGGATCCCTGCACCGCGACGTAGTTTTTCAGAAGAAGCCTTGCGTTTGCAAGAGCAAAGGAGGAATTCGTTGCAGGAAAGTGGAAGGAAAGAAAGTTTCTCTCCCTCTGCCTGCTTTGCTCAGAGGACTGGATGAAGTTAGGAAGTTCTCCCTTTCACTGAGAAACGTGCAGGCTGCTGTTGCCTGGGCGCTCTGTTCTTTGCAAAAGAGTCTGCAGTTCCACGCTTTGAACCGTGGAAAGGCGCCGGGCTCTGCTAAGATTTCCCCCGGCGCTTCGTTTGCCCTGGGCCAAAGCGAGCCTTCACAATAGCTGAACGCTAACACTGCATACTCGTTCCACTTCCAGAACAGGGCTACCGCGAGGCAGTTCTCCGGGGGAAAACGGCCCTTCGCGAAGGGCAGATCTGCCGAGCTCACTGCGGGAAAGCGAAAGCAAAGGACGCTTTTCTCCCTCTAACCGCTTTCGTCAGAGGAACGGGGGAAGTCACAGTGTTCTTTCTCTCACTGAGATACACACAATCTGACGTTGCCTCTGAGCTCCGTCGCTGGCAAAGAAATGAAACTGACATACATTCCTCTGGGGAAACACAGGGCTTTGCTAGGATTTCTCTAGGCAGTCTGTTTTCCCTGGGCCTCACTGTAGCAACAGTATCTCGCCAGGGCAACACTGCATGGGATTTCCTCTGCCAGGAGAGAGCTGCTGCTTTGTAGTTTGTGCTGGGAAACCTTGCTTCGGCGAGTGCCAATTGACCGCATTCAGGCAGAAAGAAAAGAGAATCGCAAGAGGCCTTTTCTCGCCGGCTGCTCTGCCAAGCCCTTCCAGCTAAAACTATGCCGTTGCTCCTCTGGAAGGATCCCTGCACCGCGACGTAGTTTTTCAGAAGAAGCCTTGCGTTTGCAAGAGCAAAGGAGGAATTGGTTGCAGGAAAGAGGAAGGAAAGAAAGTTTCTCTCCCTCTGCCTGCTTTGCTCAGAGGACTGGATGAAGTTAGGAAGTTCTCCCTTTCACTGAGAAACGTGCAGGCTGCTGTTGCCTGGGCGCTCTGTTCTTTGCAAAAGAGTCTGCAGTTCCACGCTTTGAACCGTGGAAAGGCGCCGGGCTCTGCTAAGATTTCCCCCGGCGCTTCGTTTGCCCTGGGCCAAAGCGAGCCTTCACAATAGCTGAACGCTAACACTGCATACTCGTTCCACTTCCAGAACAGGGCTACCGCGAGGCAGTTCTCCGGGGGAAAACGGCCCTTCGCGAAGGGCAGATCTGCCTAGCTCACTGCGGGAAAGCGAAAGCAAAGGACGCTTTTCTCCCTCTAACCGCTTTCGTCAGAGGAACGGGGCAAGTCACAGTGTTCTTTCTCTCACTGAGATACACACAATCTGACGTTGCCTCTGAGCTCCGTTGCTGGCAAAGAACTGAAACTGACATACATTCCTGTGGGGAAACACATTGCTTTGCTAGGATTTCTCTAGGCAGTGTGTTTTCCCTGGGCCTCGCTGTAGCAACACTATCTCGCCAGGGCAACACTGCATGGGATTTCCTCTGCCAGGAGAGAGCTGCTGCTTTGTAGTTTGTGCTGGGAAACCTTGCTTCGGCAAGTGCCAATTGACCGCATTCAGGCAGAAAGAAAAGAGAATCGCAAGAGGCCTTTTCTCGCCGGCTGCTCTGCCAAGCCCTTCCAGCTAAAACTATGCCGTTGCTCCTCTGGAAGGATCCCTGCACCGCGACGTAGTTTTTCAGAAGAAACCTTGCGTTTGCAAGAGCAAAGGAGGAATTGGTTGCAGGAAAGAGGAAGGAAAGAAAGTTTCTCTCCCTCTGCCTGCTTTGCTCAGAGGACTGGATGAAGTTAGGAAGTTCTCCCTTTCACTGAGAAACGTGCAGGCTGCTGTTGCCTGGGCGCTCTCTTCTTTGCAAAAGAGTCTGCAGTTCCACGCTTTGAACCGTGGAAAGGCGCCGGGCTCTGCTAAGATTTCCCCCGGCGCTTCGTTTGCCCTGGGCCAAAGCGAGCCTTCACAATAGCTGAACGCTAACACTGCATACTCGTTCCACTTCCAGAACAGGGCTACCGCGAGGCAGTTCTCCGGGGGAAAACGGCCCTTCGCGAAGGGCAGATCTGCCGAGCTCACTGCGGGAAAGCGAAAGCAAAGGACGCTTTTCTCCCTCTAACCGCTTTCGTCAGAGGAACGGGGGAAGTCACAGTGTTCTTTCTCTCACTGAGATACACACAATCTGACGTTGCCTCTGAGCTCCGTCGCTGGCAAAGAAATGAAACTGACATACATTCCTGTGGGGAAACACAGGGCTTTGCTAGGATTTCTCTAGGCAGTCTGTTTTCCCTGGGCCTCACTGTAGCAACAGTATCTCGCCAGGGCAACACTGCATGGGATTTCCTCTGCCAGGAGAGAGCTGCTGCTTTGTAGTTTGTGCTGGGAAACCTTGCTTCGGCGAGTGCCATTTGACCGCATTCAGGCAGAAAGAAAAGAGAATAGCAAGAGGCCTTTCCTCCCCGGCTGCTTTCCCAAGCCCTTCCAGCTAAAACTATGTCGTTGCTACTCTGGAAGGATCCCTGCACCGCGACGTAGGTTTTCAGAAGAAGCCCTGCGTTTGCAAGAGCAAATGAGGAATTCGTTGCAGGAAAGAGGAAGGAAAGAAAGTTTCTCTCCTTCTGCCTGCTTTGCTCAGAGGACTGGATGAAGTCAGGGAGTTCTCCCTTTCACTGAGAAATTGCCGGCTGCTGTTGCCTGTGCGCTCTCTTCTTTGCAAAAGAGTCTGCAGTTCCACGCTTTGAACCGTGGAAAGACGCCGGGATCTGCTAAGATTTCCCCCGGCGCTTCGTTTGCCCTGGGCCAAAGCGAGCCTTCACATTAGCTGAACGCTAACACTGCATACTCATTCCACTTCCAGAACAGGGCTACTGCCAGGCAGTTCTCCGGGGGAAAACGGCCCTTCGCGAAGGGCAGATCTGTGGAGCTCATTGCGGGAAAGCGAAAGCAAAGGACGCTTTTCTCCCTCTAACTTCTTTCGTCAGAGGAACGGGGGAAATCACAGTGTTCTTTCTCTCACTGAGATGCACACAATCTGACGTTGCCTCTTTGCTCCGTTGCTGGCGAAGAACTGAAACGGACATACATTCCTGTGGGGAAACACAGGGCTTTGCTAGGATTTCTCTAGGCAGTGTGTTTTCCCTGGGCCTCACTGTAGCAACACTATCTCGCCAGGGCAACACTGCATGGGATTTCCTCTGCCAGGAGAGAGCTGCTGCTTTCTAGTTTGTGCTGGGAAACCTTGCTTTGGCAAGTGCCAATTGACCGCATTCGGGCAGAAAGAAAAGAGAACAGCAAGCGGCCTTTTCTCCCCGGCTGCTCTGCCAAGCCCTTCCAGCTAAAACTATGTCGTTGCTCCTCTGGAGGGATCCCTGTACGGTGACGTAGTTTCTCAGAAGAAGCCCTGCGTTTGCAAGAGCAAATGAGGAATTCGTTGCAGGAAAGAGAACGGAAAGAAAGTTTCTCTCCCTCTGCCTGCTTTGCTCAGAGGACTGGATGAAGTCAGGGAGTTCTCCCTTTCACTGAGAAACGTGCGGGCTGCTGTTGCCTGTGCGCTCTCCTCTTTGCACTAGAGTCTGCAGTTCCACGCTTTGAACCGTGGAAAGGCGCCGGGCTCTGCTAAGACTTCCCCGGGCGCTTCGTTTGCCCTGGGCCAAAGCGAGCCTTCACATTAGCTGAACGCTAACACTGCATACTCGTTCCACTTCCAGAACAGGGCTACCGCGAGGCAGTTCTCCGGGGGAAAACGGCCCTTCGCGAAGGGCAGATCTGTGGAGCTCATTGCGGGAAAGCGAAAGCAAAGGACGCTTTTCTCCCTCTAACTGCTTTCGTCAGAGGAACGGGGGAAGTCACAGTGTTCTTTCTCTCACTGAGATACACACAATCTGACGTTGCCTCTGAGCTCCGTTGCTGGCAAAGAACTGAAATGGACATACATTCCTGTGGGGAAACACAGGGCTTTGCTAGGATTTCTCTAGGCAGTGTGTTTTCCCTGGGCCTCGCTGTAGCAACACTATCTCGCAAGGGCAGCACTGCATGGGATTTCCTCTGCCAGGAGAGAGCTGCTGCTTTGTAGCTTGTGCTGGGAAACCTTGCTTTGGCAAGTGCGAATTGACTGCATTCAGGCAGAAAGAAAAGAGAATAGCAAGAGGCCTTTTCTCCCCGGCTGCTTTCCCAAGCCCTTCCAGCTAAAACTATGTCGTTGCTCCTCTGGAGGGATCCCTGCACCGCGACGTAGTTTCTCAGAAGAAGCCCTGCGTTTGCAAGAGCAAATGAGGAATTCGTTGCAGGAAAGAGGAAGGAAAGAAAGTTTCTCTCCCTCTGCCTGCTTTGCTCAGAGGACTGGATGAAGTCAGGGAGTTCTCCCTTTCACTGAGAAACGTGCGGGCTGCTGTTGCCTGTGCGCTCTCTTCTTTGCAAAAGAGTCTGCTGTTTCACGCTTTGAACCGTGGAAAGGCGCTGGGCTCTGCTAAGACTTCCCCCGGCGCTTCGTTTGCCCTGGGCCAAAGGGAGCCTTCACAATAGCTGAACGCTAACACTGCATACTCGTTCCACTTCCAGAACAGGGCTACCGCGAGGCAGTTCTCCGGGGGAAAACGGCCCTTCGCGAAGGGCAGATCTGCCGAGCTCACTGCGGGAAAGCGAAAGCAAAGGACGCTTTTCTCCCTCTAACCGCTTTCGTCAGAGGAACGGGGGAAGTCACAGTGTTCTTTCTCTCACTGAGATACACACAATCTGATGTTGCGTCTGAGCTCCGTTGCTGGCAAAGAACTGAAACTGACATACATTCCTGTGGGGAAACACAGGGCTTTGCTAGGATTTCTCTAGGCAGTCTGTTTTCCCTGGGCCTCGCTGTAGCAACACTATCTCGCCAGGGCAACACTGCATGGGATTTCCTCTGCCAGGAGAGAGCTGCTGCTTTGTAGTTTGTGCTGGGAAACCTTGCTTTGGCAAGTGCCAATTGACCGCATTCAGGCAGAAAGAAAAGAGAATCGCAAGAGGCCTTTTCTCCCCGGCTGCTCTGCCAAGCCCTTCCAGCTAAAACTATGCCGTTGCTCCTCTGGAAGGATCCCTGCACCGCGACGTAGTTTTTCAGAAGAAGCCTTGCGTTTGCAAGAGCAAAGGAGGAATTCGTTGCAGGAAAGTGGAAGGAAAGAAAGTTTCTCTCCCTCTGCCTGCTTTGCTCAGAGGACTGGATGAAGTCAGGGAGTTCTCCCTTTCACTGAGAAACGTGCGGGCTGCTGTTGCCTGGGCGCTCTCTTCTTTGCAAAAGAGTCTGCTGTTCCACGCTTTGAACCGTGGAAAGGCGCCGGGCTCTGCTAAGATTTCCCCCGGCGCTTCGTTTGCCCTGGGCCAAAGCGAGCCTTCACAATAGCTGAACGCTAACACTGCATACTCGTTCCACTTCCAGAACAGGGCTACCGCGAGGCAGTTCTCCGGGGGAAAACGGCCCTTCGCGAAGGGCAGATCTGCCGAGCTCACTGCGGGAAAGCGAAAGCAAAGGACGCTTTTCTCCCTCTAACCGCTTTCGTCAGAGGAACGGGGGAAGTCACAGTGTTCTTTCTCTCACTGAGATACACACAATCTGACGTTGCCTCTGAGCTCCGTCGCTGGCAAAGAAATGAAACTGACATACATTCCTGTGGGGAAACACAGGGCTTTGCTAGGATTTCTCTAGGCAGTCTGTTTTCCCTGGGCCTCACTGTAGCAACAGTATCTCGCCAGGGCAACACTGCATGGGATTTCCTCTGCCAGGAGAGAGCTGCTGCTTTGTAGTTTGTGCTGGGAAACCTTGCTTCGGCGAGTGCCATTTGACCGCATTCAGGCAGAAAGAAAAGAGAATAGCAAGAGGCCTTTCCTCCCCGGCTGCTTTCCCAAGCCCTTCCAGCTAAAACTATGTCGTTGCTACTCTGGAAGGATCCCTGCACCGCGACGTAGGTTTTCAGAAGAAGCCCTGCGTTTGCAAGAGCAAATGAGGAATTCGTTGCAGGAAAGAGGAAGGAAAGAAAGTTTCTCTCCTTCTGCCTGCTTTGCTCAGAGGACTGGATGAAGTCAGGGAGTTCTCCCTTTCACTGAGAAATTGCCGGCTGCTGTTGCCTGTGCGCTCTCTTCTTTGCAAAAGAGTCTGCAGTTCCACGCTTTGAACCGTGGAAAGACGCCGGGATCTGCTAAGATTTCCCCCGGCGCTTCGTTTGCCCTGGGCCAAAGCGAGCCTTCACATTAGCTGAACGCTAACACTGCATACTCATTCCACTTCCAGAACAGGGCTACTGCCAGGCAGTTCTCCGGGGGAAAACGGCCCTTCGCGAAGGGCAGATCTGTGGAGCTCATTGCGGGAAAGCGAAAGCAAAGGACGCTTTTCTCCCTCTAACTTCTTTCGTCAGAGGAACAGGGGAAATCACAGTGTTCTTTCTCTCACTGAGATGCACACAATCTGACGTTGCCTCTTTGCTCCGTTGCTGGCGAAGAACTGAAACGGACATACATTCCTGTGGGGAAACACAGGGCTTTGCTAGGATTTCTCTAGGCAGTGTGTTTTCCCTGGGCCTCACTGTAGCAACACTATCTCGCCAGGGCAACACTGCATGGGATTTCCTCTGCCAGGAGAGAGCTGCTGCTTTCTAGTTTGTGCTGGGAAACCTTGCTTTGGCAAGTGCCAATTGACCGCATTCGGGCAGAAAGAAAAGAGAACAGCAAGCGGCCTTTTCTCCCCGGCTGCTCTGCCAAGCCCTTCCAGCTAAAACTATGTCGTTGCTCCTCTGGAGGGATCCCTGTACGGTCACGTAGTTTCTCAGAAGAAGCCCTGCGTTTGCAAGAGCAAATGAGGAATTCGTTGCAGGAAAGAGAACGGAAAGAAAGTTTCTCTCCCTCTGCCTGCTTTGCTCAGAGGACTGGATGAAGTCAGGGAGTTCTCCCTTTCACTGAGAAACGTGCGGGCTGCTGTTGCCTGTGCGCTCTCCTCTTTGCACTAGAGTCTGCAGTTCCACGCTTTGAACCGTGGAAAGGCGCCGGGCTCTGCTAAGACTTCCCCGGGCGCTTCGTTTGCCCTGGGCCAAAGCGAGCCTTCACATTAGCTGAACGCTAACACTGCATACTCGTTCCACTTCCAGAACAGGGCTACCGCGAGGCAGTTCTCCGGGGGAAAACGGCCCTTCGCGAAGGGCAGATCTGTGGAGCTCATTGCGGGAAAGCGAAAGCAAAGGACGCTTTTCTCCCTCTAACTGCTTTCGTCAGAGGAACGGGGGAAGTCACAGTGTTCTTTCTCTCACTGAGATACACACAATCTGACGTTGCCTCTGAGCTCCGTTGCTGGCAAAGAACTGAAATGGACATACATTCCTGTGGGGAAACACAGGGCTTTGCTAGGATTTCTCTAGGCAGTGTGTTTTCCCTGGGCCTCGCTGTAGCAACACTATCTCGCAAGGGCAGCACTGCATGGGATTTCCTCTGCCAGGAGAGAGCTGCTGCTTTGTAGCTTGTGCTGGGAAACCTTGCTTTGGCAAGTGCGAATTGACTGCATTCAGGCAGAAAGAAAAGAGAATAGCAAGAGGCCTTTTCTCCCCGGCTGCTTTCCCAAGCCCTTCCAGCTAAAACTATGTCGTTGCTCCTCTGGAGGGATCCCTGCACCGCGACGTAGTTTCTCAGAAGAAGCCCTGCGTTTGCAAGAGCAAATGAGGAATTCGTTGCAGGAAAGAGGAAGGAAAGAAAGTTTCTCTCCCTCTGCCTGCTTTGCTCAGAGGACTGGATGAAGTCAGGGAGTTCTCCCTTTCACTGAGAAACGTGCGGGCTGCTGTTGCCTGTGCGCTCTCTTCTTTGCAAAAGAGTCTGCTGTTTCACGCTTTGAACCGTGGAAAGGCGCTGGGCTCTGCTAAGACTTCCCCCGGCGCTTCGTTTGCCCTGGGCCAAAGGGAGCCTTCACAATAGCTGAACGCTAACACTGCATACTCGTTCCACTTCCAGAACAGGGCTACCGCGAGGCAGTTCTCCGGGGGAAAACGGCCCTTCGCGAAGGGCAGATCTGCCGAGCTCACTGCGGGAAAGCGAAAGCAAAGGACGCTTTTCTCCCTCTAACCGCTTTCGTCAGAGGAACGGGGGAAGTCACAGTGTTCTTTCTCTCACTGAGATACACACAATCTGATGTTGCGTCTGAGCTCCGTTGCTGGCAAAGAACTGAAACTGACATACATTCCTGTGGGGAAACACAGGGCTTTGCTAGGATTTCTCTAGGCAGTCTGTTTTCCCTGGGCCTCGCTGTAGCAACACTATCTCGCCAGGGCAACACTGCATGGGATTTCCTCTGCCAGGAGAGAGCTGCTGCTTTGTAGTTTGTGCTGGGAAACCTTGCTTTGGCAAGTGCCAATTGACCGCATTCAGGCAGAAAGAAAAGAGAATCGCAAGAGGCCTTTTCTCCCCGGCTGCTCTGCCAAGCCCTTCCAGCTAAAACTATGCCGTTGCTCCTCTGGAAGGATCCCTGCACCGCGACGTAGTTTTTCAGAAGAAGCCTTGCGTTTGCAAGAGCAAAGGAGGAATTCGTTGCAGGAAAGAGGAAGGAAAGAAAGTTTCTCTCCTTCTGCCTGCTTTGCTCAGAGGACTGGATGAAGTCAGGGAGTTCTCCCTTTCACTGAGAAACGTGCGGGCTGCTGTTGCCTGTGCGCTCTCTTCTTTGCAAAAGAGTCTGCAGTTCCACGCTTTGAACCGTGGAAAGGCGCCGGGCTCTGCTAAGATTTCCCACGGCGCTTCGTTTGCCCTGGGCCAAAACGATCCTTCACATTAGCTGAACGCTAACACTGCATACTCGTTCCACTTCCAGAACAGGGTACCGCGAGGCAGTTCTCCGGGGGAAAACGGCCCTTCGCGAAGGGCAGATCTGTCGAGCTCTTTGCGGGAAAGCGAAAGCAAAGGTCGCTTTTCTCTCTCTAACTGCTTTCGTCAGAGGAACGGGGGAAGTCACAGTGTTCTTTCTCTCACTGAGATACACACAATCTGACGTTGCCTCTGAGCTCCGTTGCTGGCAAAGAACTGAAACGGACATACATTCCTGTGGGGAAACACAGGGCTTTGCTAGGATTTCTCTAGGCAGTGCGTTTTCCCTGGGCCTCACTGTAGCAACACTATCTCGCCAGGGCAACACTGCATGGGATTTCCTCTGCCAGGAGAGAGCTGCTGCTTTGTAGTTTGTGCTGGGAAACCTTGCTTTGGCAAGTGCCAATTGACCGCAGTGAGGCAGAAAGAAAAGAGAATAGCAAGAGGCCTTTACTCCCCGGCTGCTCTGCCAAGCCCTTCCAGCTAAAACTATGTCGTTGCTCCTCTGGAAGGATCCCTGCACCGTGACGTAGTTTTTCAGAAGAAGCCTTGCGTTTGCAAGAGCAAAGGAGGAATTCGTTGCAGGAAAGAGGAAGGAAAGAAAGTTTCTCTCCTTCTGCCTGCTTTGCTCAGAGGACTGGATGAAGTCAGGGAGTTCTCCCTTTCACTGAGAAACGTGCGGGCTGCTGTTGCCTGTGCGCTCTCTTCTTTGCAAAAGAGTCTGCAGTTCCACGCTTTGAACCGTGGAAAGGCGCCGGGCTCTGCTAAGATTTCCCACGGCGCTTCGTTTGCCCTGGGCCAAAGCGATCCTTCACATTAGCTGAACGCTAACACTGCATACTCGTTCCACTTCCAGAACAGGGTACCGCGAGGCAGTTCTCCGGGGGAAAACGGCCCTTCGCGAAGGGCAGATCTGTCGAGCTCTTTGCGGGAAAGCGAAAGCAAAGGTCGCTTTTCTCTCTCTAACTGCTTTCGTCAGAGGAACGGGGGAAGTCACAGTGTTCTTTCTCTCACTGAGATACACACAATCTGACGTTGCCTCTGAGCTCCGTTGCTGGCAAAGAACTGAAACGGACATACATTCCTGTGGGGAAACACAGGGCTTTGCTAGGATTTCTCTAGGCAGTGTGTTTTCCCTGGGCCTCACTGTAGCAACACTATCTCACCAGGGCAACACTGCATGGGATTTCCTCTGCCAGGAGAGAGCTGCTGCTTTGTAGTTTGTGCTGGGAAACCTTGCTTTGGCAAGTGCCAATTGACCGCAGTGAGGCAGAAAGAAAAGAGAATAGCAAGAGGCCTTTACTCCCCGGCTGCTCTGCCAAGCCCTTCCAGCTAAAACTATGTCGTTGCTCCTCTGGAAGGATCCCTGCACCGTGACGTAGTTTTTCAGAAGAAGCCTTGCGTTTGCAAGAGCAAAGGAGGAATTCGTTGCAGGAAAGAGGAAGGAAAGAAAGTTTCTCTCCTTCTGCCTGCTTTGCTCAGAGGACTGGATGAAGTCAGGGAGTTCTCCCTTTCACTGAGAAACGTGCGGGCTGCTGTTGCCTGTGCGCTCTCTTCTTTGCACAAGAGTATGCAGTTCCACGCTTTGAACCGTGGAAAGGCGCCGGGCTCTGCTAAGATTTCCCGCGGCGCTTCGTTTGCCCTGGGCCAAGGCGAGCCTTCACAATAGCTGAACGCTAACACTGCATACTCGTTCCACTTCCAGAACAGGGCTACCGCGAGGCAGTTCTCCGGGGGAAAACGGCCCTTCGCGAAGGGCAGATCTGCCGAGCTCACTGCGGGAAAGCGAAAGCAAAGGACGCTTTTCTCCCTCTAACCGCTTTCGTCAGAGGAACGGGGGAACTGACAGTGTTCTTTCTCTCACTGAGATACACACAATCTGACGTTGCCTGTGAGCTCCGTTCCTGGCAAAGAACTGAAACTGACATACATTCCTGTGGGGAAACACAGGGTTTTGCTAGGATTTCTCTAGGCAGTCTGTTTTCCCTGGGCCTCGCTGTAGCAACACTATCGCGCCAGGGCAACACTGCATGGGATTTCCTCTGCCAGGAGGGAGCTGCTGCTTTGTAGTTTGTGCTGGGAAACCTTGCTTTGGCAAGTGCCAATTGACCGCATTCAGGCAGAAAGAAAAGAGAATCGCAAGAGGCCTTTTCTCCCCGGCTGCTCTGCCAAGCCCTTCCAGCTAAAACTATGCCGTTGCTCCTCTGGAAGGATCCCTGCACCGCGACGTAGTTTTTCAGAAGAAGCCTTGCGTTTGCAAGAGCAAAGGAGGAATTCGTTGCAGGAAAGTGGAAGGAAAGAAAGTTTCTCTCCCTCTGCCTGCTTTGCTCAGAGGACTGGATGAAGTCAGGGAGTTCTCCCTTTCACTGAGAAACGTGCGGGCTGCTGTTGCCTGTGCGCTCTCTTCTTTGCAAAAGAGTCTGCTGTTCCACGCTTTGAACCGTGGAAAGGCGCCGGGCTCTGCTAAGATTTCCCCCGGCGCTTCGTTTGCCCTGGGCCAAAGCGAGCCTTCACAATAGCTGAACGCTAACACTGCATACTCGTTCCACTTCCAGAACAGGGCTACCGCGAGGCAGTTCTCCGGGGGAAAACGGCCCTTCGCGAAGGGCAGATCTGCCGAGCTCACTGCGGGAAAGCGAAAGCAAAGGACGCTTTTCTCCCTCTAACCGCTTTCGTCAGAGGAACGGGGGAAGTCACAGTGTTCTTTCTCTCACTGAGATACACACAATCTGATGTTGCCTCTGAGCTGCGTTGCTGGCAAAGAACTGAAACTGACATACATTCCTGTGGGGAAACACAGGGCTTTGCTAGGATTTCTCTAGGCAGTCTGTTTTCCCTGGGCCTCGCTGTAGCAACACTATCTCGCCAGGGCAACACTGCATGGGATTTCCTCTGCCAGGAGAGAGCTGCTGCTTTGTAGTTTGTGCTGGGAAACCTTGCTTTGGCAAGTGCCAATTGACCGCATTCAGGCGGAAAGAAAAGAGAATCGCAGGAGGCCTTTTCTCCCCGGCTGCTCTGCCAAGCCCTTCCAGCTAAAACTATGCCGTTGCTCCTCTGGAAGGATCCCTGCACCGCGACGTAGTTTTTCCTAAGAAGCCTTGCGTTTGCAAGAGCAAAGGAGGAATTCGTTGCAGGAAAGAGGAAGGAAAGAAAGTTTCTCTCCCTCTGCCTGCTTTGCTCAGAGGACTGGATGAAGTCAGGGAGTTCTCCCTTTCACTGAGAAACGTGCGGGCTGCTGTTGCCTGTGCGCTCTCTTCTTTGCAAAAGAGTCTGCTGTTCCACGCTTTGAACCGTGGAAAGGCGCCGGGCTCTGCTAAGACTTCCCCCGGCGCTTCGTTTGCCCTGGGCCAAAGCGAGCCTTCACAATAGCTGAACGCTAACACTGCATACTCGTTCCACTTCCAGAACAGGGCTACCGCGAGGCATTCGCCGTGGGAAAACGGCCCTTCGCGAAGGGCAGATCTGCCGAGCTCACTGCGGGAAAGCGAAAGCAAAGGACGCTTTTCTCCCTCTAACCGCTTTCGTCAGAGGAACGGGGGAAGTCACAGTGTTCTTTCTCTCACTGAGATACACACAATCTGACGTTGCCTCTGAGCTCCGTTGCTGGCAAAGAACTGAAACTGACATACATTCCTGTGGGGAAACACAGGGCTTTCCTAGGATTTCTCTAGGCAGTCTGTTTTCCCTGGGCCTCGCTGTAGCAACACTATCTCGCCAGGGCAACACTGCATGGGATTTCCTCTGCCAGGAGAGAGCTGCTGCTTTGTAGTTTGTGCTGGGAAACCTTGCTTTGGCAAGTGCCAATTGACCGCATTCAGGCGGAAAGAAAAGAGAATCGCAAGAGGCCTTTTCTCCCCGGCTGCTCTGCCAAGCCCTTCCAGCTAAAACTATGCCGTTGCTCCTCTGGAAGGATCCCTGCACCGCGACGTAGTTTTTCAGAAGAAGCCTTGCGTTTGCAAGAGCAAAGGAGGAATATTGCAGGAAAGAGGAAGGAAAGAAAGTTTCTCTCCCTCTGCCTGCTTTGCTCAGAGGACTGGATGAAGTCAGGGAGTTCTCCCTTTCACTGAGAAACGTGCGGGCTGCTGTTGCCTGTGCGCTCTCTTCTTTGCAAAAGAGTCTGCTGTTCCACGCTTTGAACCGTGGAAAGGCGCCGGGCTCTGCTAAGACTTCCCACGGCACTTCGTTTGCCCTGGGCCAAAGCGAGCCTTCACAATAGCTGAACGCTAACACTGCATACTCGTTCCACTTCCAGAACAGGGCTACCGCGAGGCAGTTCTCCGGGGGAAAACGGCCCTTCGCGAAGGGCAGATCTGCCGAGCTCACTGCGGGAAAGCGAAAGCAAAGGACGCTTTTCTCCCTCTAACCGCTTTCGTCAGAGGAACGGGGGAAGTCACAGTGTTCTTTCTCTCACTGAGATACACACAATCTGACGTTGCCTCTGAGCTCCGTCGCTGGCAAAGAACTGAAACTGACATACATTCCTGTGGGGAAACACAGGGCTTTCCTAGGATTTCTCTAGGCAGTGTGTTTTCCCTGGGCCTCGCTGTAGCAACACTATCTCGCCAGGGCAACACTGCATGGGATTTCCTCTGCCAGGAGAGAGCTGCTGCTTTGTAGTTTGTGCTGGGAAACCTTGCTTTGGCAAGTGCCAATTGACCGCATTCAGGCGGAAAGAAAAGAGAATCGCAAGAGGCCTTTTCTCCCCGGCTGCTCTGCCAAGCCCTTCCAGCTAAAACTATGCCGTTGCTCCTCTGGAAGGATCCCTGCACCGCGACGTAGTTTTTCCTAAGAAGCCTTGCGTTTGCAAGAGCAAAGGAGGAATTCGTTGCAGGAAAGAGGAAGGAAAGAAAGTTTCTCTCCCTCTGCCTGCTTTGCTCAGAGGACTGGATGAAGTCAGGGAGTTCTCCCTTTCACTGAGAAACGTGCGGGCTGCTGTTGCCTGTGCGCTCTCTTCTTTGCAAAAGAGTCTGCTGTTCCACGCTTTGAACCGTGGAAAGGCGCCGGGCTCTGCTAAGACTTCCCCCGGCGCTTCGTTTGCCCTGGGCCAAAGCGAGCCTTCACAATAGCTGAACGCTAACACTGCATACTCGTTCCACTTCCAGAACAGGGCTACCGCGAGGCAGTTCTCCGGGGGAAAACGGCCCTTCGCGAAGGGCAGATCTGCCGAGCTCACTGCGGGAAAGCGAAAGCAAAGGACGCTTTTCTCCCTCTAACCGCTTTCGTCAGAGGAACGGGGGAAGTCACAGTGTTCTTTCTCTCACTGAGATACGCACAATCTGACGTTGCCTCTGAGCTCCGTTGCTGGCAAAGAACTGAAACTGACATACATTCCTGTGGGGAAACACAGGGCTTTGCTAGGATTTCTCTAGGCAGTGTGTTTTCCCTGGGCCTCGCTGTAGCAACACTATCTCGCCAGGGCAACACTGCATGGGATTTCCTCTGCCAGGAGAGAGCTGCTGCTTTGTAGTTTGTGCTGGGAAACCTTGCTTTGGCAAGTGCCAATTGACCGCATTCAGGCGGAAAGAAAAGAGAATCGCAGGAGGCCTTTTCTCCCCGGCTGCTCTGCCAAGCCCTTCCAGCTAAAACTATGCCGTTGCTCCTCTGGAAGGATCCCTGCACCGCGACGTAGTTTTTCAGAAGAAGCCTTGCGTTTGCAAGAGCAAAGGAGGAATTCGTTGCAGGAAAGAGGAAGGAAAGAAAGTTTCTCTCCCTCTGCCTGCTTTGCTCAGAGGACTGGATGAAGTCAGGGAGTTCTCCCTTTCACTGAGAAACGTGCGGGCTGCTGTTGCCTGTGCGCTCTCTTCTTTGCAAAAGAGTCTGCTGTTCCACGCTTTGAACCGTGGAAAGGCGCCGGGCTCTGCTAAGATTTCCCCCGGCGCTTCGTTTGCCCTGGGCCAAAGCGAGCCTTCACAATAGCTGAACGCTAACACTGCATACTCGTTCCACTTCCAGAACAGGGCTACCGCGAGGCAGTTCTCCGGGGGAAAACGGCCCTTCGCGAAGGGCAGATCTGCCGAGCTCACTGCGGGAAAGCGAAAGCAAAGGACGCTTTTCTCCCTCTAACCGCTTTCGTCAGAGGAACGGGGGAAGTCACAGTGTTCTTTCTCTCACTGAGATACACACAATCTGACGTTGCCTCTGAGCTCCGTTGCTGGCAAAGAACTGAAACTGACATACATTCCTGTGGGGAAACACAGGGCTTTGCTAGGATTTCTCTAGGCAGTCTGTTTTCCCTGGGCCTCGCTGTAGCAACACTATCTCGCCAGGGCAACACTGCATGGGATTTCCTCTGCCAGGAGAGAGCTGCTGCTTTGTAGTTTGTGCTGGGAAACCTTGCTTTCGCAAGTGCCAATTGACCGCATTCAGGCGGAAAGAAAAGAGAATCGCAAGAGGCCTTTTCTCCCCGGCTGCTCTGCCAAGCCCTTCCAGCTAAAACTATGCCGTTGCTCCTCTGGAAGGATCCCTGCACCGCGACGTAGTTTTTCAGAAGAAGCCTTGCGTTTGCAAGAGCAAAGGAGGAATTCGTTGCAGGAAAGAGGAAGGAAAGAAAGTTTCTCTCCCTCTGCCTGCTTTGCTCAGAGGACTGGATGAAGTCAGGGAGTTCTCCCTTTCACTGAGAAACGTGCGGGCTGCTGTTGCCTGGGGGCTCTCTTCTTTGCAAAAGAGTCTGCTGTTCCACGCTTTGAACCGTGGAAAGGCGCCGGGCTCTGCTAAGACTTCCCCCGGCGCTTCGTTTGCCCTGGGCCAAAGCGAGCCTTCACAATAGCTGAACGCTAACACTGCATACTCGTTCCACTTCCAGAACAGGGCTACCGCGAGGCAGTTCTCCGGGAGAAAACGGCCCTTCGCGAAGGGCAGATCTGCCGAGCTCACTGCGGGAAAGCGAAAGCAAAGGACGCTTTTCTCCCTCTAACCGCTTTCGTCAGAGGAACGGGGGAAGTCACAGTGTTCTTTCTCTCACTGAGATACACACAATCTGACGTTGCCTCTGAGCTCCGTTGCTGGCAAAGAACTGAAACTGACATACATTCCTGTGGGGAAACACAGGGCTTTGCTAGGATTTCTCTAGGCAGTCTGTTTTCCCTGGGCCTCGCTGTAGCAACACTATCTCGCCAGGGCAACACTGCATGGGATTTCCTCTGCCAGGAGAGAGCTGCTGCTTTGTAGTTTGTGCTGGGAAACCTTGCTTCGGAAAGTGCCAATTGACCGCATTCAGGCAGAAAGAAAAGAGAATCGCAAGAGGCCTTTTCTCGCCGGCTGCTCTGCCAAGCCCTTCCAGCTGAAACTATGCCGTTGCTCCTCTGGAAGGATCCCTGCACCGCGACGTAGTTTTTCAGAAGAAGCCTTGCGTTTGCAAGAGCAAAGGAGGAATTCGTTGCAGGAAAGAGGAAGGAAAGAAAGTTTCTCTCCCTCTGCCTGCTTTGCTCAGAGGACTGGATGAAGTTAGGAAGTTCTCCCTTTCACTGAGAAACGTGCAGGCTGCTGTTGCCTGGGCGCTCTCTTCTTTGCAAAAGAGTCTGCAGTTCCACGCTTTGAACCGTGGAAAGGCGCCGGGCTCTGCTAAGATTTCCCCCGGCGCTTCGTTTGCCCTGGGCCAAAGCGAGCCTTCACAATAGCTGAACGCTAACACTGCATACTCGTTCCACTTCCAGAACAGGGCTACCGCGAGGCAGTTCTCCGGGGGAAAACGGCCCTTCGCGAAGGGCAGATCTGCCGAGCTCACTGCGGGAAAGCGAAAGCAAAGGACGCTTTTCTCCCTCTAACCGCTTTCGTCAGAGGAACGGGGGAAGTCACAGTGTTCTTTCTCTCACTGAGATACACACAATCTGACGTTGCCTCTGAGCTCCGTCGCTGGCAAAGAAATGAAACTGACATACATTCCTGTGGGGAAACACATTGCTTTGCTAGGATTTCTCTAGGCAGTGTGTTTTCACTGGGCCTCGCTGTAGCAACACTATCTCGCCAGGGCAACACTGCATGGGATTTCCTCTGCCAGGAGAGAGCTGCTGCTTTGTAGTTTGTGCTGGGAAACCTTGCTTCGGCAAGTGCCAATTGACCGCATTCAGGCAGAAAGAAAAGAGAATCGCAAGAGGCCTTTTCTCGACGGCTGCTCTGCCAAGCCCTTCCAGCTAAAACTATGCCGTTGCTCCTCTGGAAGGATCCCTGCACCGCGACGTAGTTTTTCAGAAGAAGCCTTGAGTTTGCAAGAGCAAAGGAGGAATTCGTTGCAGGAAAGAGGAAGGAAAGAAAGTTTCTCTCCCTCTGCCTGCTTTGCTCAGAGGACTGGATGAAGTCAGGGAGTTCTCCCTTTCACTGAGAAACGTGCGGGCTGCTGTTGCCTGTGCGCTCTCTTCTTTGCAAAAGAGTCTGCTGTTCCACGCTTTGAACCGTGGAAAGGCGCCGGGCTCTGCTAAGATTTCCCCCGGCGCTTCGTTTGCCCTGGGCCAAAGCGAGCCTTCACAATAGCTGAACGCTAACACTGCATACTCGTTCCACTTCCAGAACAGGGCTACCGCGAGGCAGTTCTCCGGGGGAAAACGGCCCTTCGCGAAGGGCAGATCTGCCGAGCTCACTGCGGGAAAGCGAAAGCAAAGGACGCTTTTCTCCCTCTAACCGCTTTCGTCAGAGGAACGGGGGAAGTCACAGTGTTCTTTCTCTCACTGAGATACACACAATCTGACGTTGCCTCTGAGCTCCGTTGCTGGCAAAGAACTGAAACTGACATACATTCCTGTGGGGAAACACAGGGCTTTGCTAGGATTTCTCTAGGCAGTCTGTTTTCCCTGGGCCTCGCTGTAGCAACACTATCTCGCCAGGGCAACACTGCATGGGATTTCCTCTGCCAGGAGAGAGCTGCTGCTTTGTAGTTTGTGCTGGGAAACCTTGCTTTGGCAAGTGCCAATTGACCGCATTCAGGCGGAAAGAAAAGAGAATCGCAGGAGGCCTTTTCTCCCCGGCTGCTCTGCCAAGCCCTTCCAGCTAAAACTATGCCGTTGCTCCTCTGGAAGGATCCCTGCACCGCGACGTAGTTTTTCAGAAGAAGCCTTGCGTTTGCAAGAGCAAAGGAGGAATTCGTTGCAGGAAAGAGGAAGGAAAGAAAGTTTCTCTCCCTCTGCCTGCTTTGCTCAGAGGACTGGATGAAGTCAGGGAGTTCTCCCTTTCACTGAGAAACGTGCGGGCTGCTGTTGCCTGTGCGCTCTCTTCTTTGCAAAAGAGTCTGCTGTTCCACGCTTTGAACCGTGGAAAGGCGCCGGGCTCTGCTAAGACTTCCCCCGGCGCTTCGTTTGCCCTGGGCCAAAGCGAGCCTTCACAATAGCTGAACGCTAACACTGCATACTCGTTCCACTTCCAGAACAGGGCTACCGCGAGGCAGTTCTCCGGGAGAAAACGGCCCTTCGCGAAGGGCAGATCTGCCCAGCTCACTGCGGGAAAGCGAAAGCAAAGGACGCTTTTCTCCCTCTAAGCGCTTTCGTCAGAGGAACGGGGGAAGTCACAGTGTTCTTTCTCTCACTGAGATACACACAATCTGATGTTGCCTGTGAGCTCCGTTGCGGGCAAAGAACTGAAACTGACATACATTCCTGTGGGGAAACACAGGGCTTTGCTAGGATTTCTCTAGGCAGTCTGTTTTCCCTGGGCCTCGCTGTAGCAACACTATCTCGCCAGGTCAACACTGCATGGGATTTCCTCTGCCAGGAGAGAGCTGCTGCTTTGTAGTTTGTGCTGGGAAACCTTGCTTTGGCAAGTGCCAATTGACCGCATTCAGGCAGAAAGAAAAGAGAATCGCAAGAGGCCTTTTCTCCCCGGCTGCTCTGCCAAGCCCTTCCAGCTAAAACTATGCCGTTGCTCCTCTGGAAGGATCCCTGCACCGCGACGTAGTTTTTCAGAAGAAGCTTTGCGTTTGCAAGAGCAAAGGAGGAATTGGTTGCAGGAAAGAGGAAGGAAAGAAAGTTTCTCTCCCTCTGCCTGCTTTGCTCAGAGGACTGGATGAAGTCAGGGAGTTCTCCCTTTCACTGAGAAACGTGCGGGCTGCTGTTGCCTGTGCGCTCTGTTCTTTGCAAAAGAGTCTGCTGTTCCACGCTTTGAACCGTGGAAAGGCGCCGGGCTCTGCTAAGATTTCCCCCGGCGCTTCGTTTGCCCTGGGCCAAAGCGAGCCTTCACAATAGCTGAACGCTAACACTGCATACTCGTTCCACTTCCAGAACAGGGCTACCGCGAGGCAGTTCTCCGGGGGAAAAAGGCCCTTCGCGAAGGGCAGATCTGCCGAGCTCACTGCGGGAAAGCGAAAGCAAAGGACGCTTCTCTCCCTCTAACCGCTTTCGTCAGAGGAACGGGGGAAGTCACAGTGTTCTTTCTCTCACTGAGATACACACAATCTGACGTTGCCTCTGAGCTCCGTCGCTGGCAAAGAACTGAAACTGACATACATTCCTGTGGGGAAACACATTGCTTTGCTAGGATTTCTCTAGGCAGTGTGTTTTCACTGGGCCTCGCTGTAGCAACACTATCTCGCCAGGGCAACACTGCATGGGATTTCCTCTGCCAGGAGAGAGCTGCTGCTTTGTAGTTTGTGCTGGGAAACCTTGCTTCGGCAAGTGCCAATTGACCGCATTCAGGCAGAAAGAAAAGAGAATCGCAAGAGGCCTTTTCTCGCCGGCTGCTCTGCCAAGCCCTTCCAGCTAAAACTATGCCGTTGCTCCTCTGGAAGGATCCCTGCACCGCGACGTAGTTTTTCAGAAGAAGCCTTGCGTTTGCAAGAGCAAAGGAGGAATTCGTTGCAGGAAAGAGGAAGGAAAGAAAGTTTCTCTCCCTCTGCCTGCTTTGCTCAGAGGACTGGATGAAGTTAGGAAGTTCTCCCTTCCACTGAGAAACGTGCAGGCTGCTGTTGCCTGGGCGCTCTGTTCTTTGCAAAAGAGTATGCAGTTCCACGCTTTGAACCCTGGAAAGGCGCCGGGCTCTGCTAAGATTTCCCCCGGCGCTTCGTTTGCCCTGGGCCAAAGCGAGCCTTCACAATAGCTGAACGCTAACACTGCATACTCGTTCCACTTCCAGAACAGGGCTACCGCGAGGCAGTTCTCCGGGGGAAAACGGCCCTTCGCGAAGGGCAGATCTGCCGAGCTCACTGCGGGAAAGCGAAAGCAAAGGACGCTTTTCTCCCTCTAACCGCTTTCGTCAGAGGAACGGGGCAAGTCACAGTGTTCTTTCTCTCACTGAGATACACACAATCTGACGTTGCCTCTGAGCTCCGTTGCTGGTAAAGAACTGAAACTGACATACATTCCTGTGGGGAAACACAGGGCTTTGCTAGGATTTCTCTAGGCAGTCTGTTTTCCCTGGGCCTCGCTGTAGCAACACTATCTCGCCAGGGCAACACTGCATGGGATTTCCTCTGCCAGGAGAGAGCTGCTGCTTTGTAGTTTGTGCTGGGAAACCTTGCTTTGGCAAGTGCCAATTGACCGCATTCAGGCAGAAAGAAAAGAGAATCGCAGGAGGCCTTTTCTCCCCGGCTGCTCTGCCAAGCCCTTCCAGCTAAAACTATGCCGTTGCTCCTCTGGAAGGATCCCTGCACCGCGACGTAGTTTTTCAGAAGAAGCCTTGCGTTTGCAAGAGCAAAGGAGGAATTCGTTGCAGGAAAGAGGAAGGAAAGAAAGTTTCTCTCCCTCTGCCTGCTTTGCTCAGAGGACTGGATGAAGTCAGGGAGTTCTCCCTTTCACTGAGAAACGTGCGGGCTGCTGTTGCCTGGGGGCTCTCTTCTTTGCAAAAGAGTCTGGTGTTCCACGCTTTGAACCGTGGAAAGGCGCCGGGCTCTTCTAAGATTTCCCCCGGCGCTTCGTTTGCCCTGGGCCAAAGCGAGCCTTCACAATAGCTGAACGCTAACACTGCATACTCGTTCCACTTCCAGAACAGGGCTACCGCGAGGCAGTTCTCCGGGGGAAAACGGCCCTTCGCGAAGGGCAGATCTGCCGAGCTCACTGCGGGAAAGCGAAAGCAAAGGACGCTTTTCTCCCTCTAACCGCTTTCGTCAGAGGAACGGGGGAAGTCACAGTGTTCTTTCTCTCACTGAGATACACACAATCTGACGTTGCCTCTGAGCTCCGTTGCTGGCAAAGAACTGAAACTGACATACATTCCTGTGGGGAAACACAGGGCTTTGCTAGGATTTCTCTAGGCAGTCTGTTTTCCCTGGGCCTCGCTGTAGCAACACTATCTCGCCAGGGCAACACTGCATGGGATTTCCTCTGCCAGGAGAGAGCTGCTGCTTTGTAGTTTGTGCTGGGAAACCTTGCTTTGGCAAGTGCCAATTGACCGCATTCAGGCAGAAAGAAAAGAGAATCGCAAGAGGCCTTTTCTCCCCGGCTGCTCTGCCAAGCCCTTCCAGCTAAAACTATGCCGTTGCTCCTCTGGAAGGATCCCTGCACCGCGACGTAGTTTTTCAGAAGAAGCCTTGCGTTTGCAAGAGCAAAGGAGGAATTCGTTGCAGGAAAGAGGAAGGAAAGAAAGTTTCTCTCCCTCTGCCTGCTTTGCTCAGAGGACTGGATGAAGTCAGGGAGTTCTCCCTTTCACTGAGAAACGTGCGGGCTGCTGTTGCCTGTGCGCTCTCTTCTTTGCAAAAGAGTCTGCTGTTCCACGCTTTGAACCGTGGAAAGGCGCCGGGCTCTGCTAAGACTTCCCCCGGCGCTTCGTTTGCCCTGGGCCAAAGTGAGCCTTCACAATAGCTGAACGCTAACACTGCATATTCGTTCCACTTCCAGAACAGGGCTACCGCGAGGCAGTTCTCCGGGGGAAAACGGCCCTTCGCGAAGGGCAGATCTGCCGAGCTCACTGCGGGAAAGCGAAAGCAAAGGACGCTTTTCTCCCTCTAACCGCTTTCGTCAGAGGAACGGGGGAAGTCACAGTGTTCTTTCTCTCACTGAGATACACACAATCTGACGTTGCCTCTGAGCTCCGTTGCTGGTAAAGAACTGAAACTGACATACATTCCTGTGGGGAAACACAGGGCTTTGCTAGGATTTCTCTAGGCAGTCTGTTTTCCCTGGGCCTCGCTGTAGCAACACTATCTCGCCAGGGCAACACTGCATGGGATTTCCTCTGCCAGGAGAGAGCTGCTGCTTTGTAGTTTGTGCTGGGAAACCTTGCTTTGGCAAGTGCCAATTGACCGCATTCAGGCGGAAAGAAAAGAGAATCGCAGGAGGCCTTTTCTCCCCTGCTGCTCTGCCAAGCCCTTCCAGCTAAAACTATGCCGTTGCTCCTCTGGAAGGATCCCTGCACCGCGACGTAGTTTTTCAGAAGAAGCCTTGCGTTTGCAAGAGCAAAGGAGGAATTCGTTGCAGGAAAGAGGAAGGAAAGAAAGTTTCTCTCCCTCTGCCTGCTTTGCTCAGAGGACTGGATGAAGTCAGGGAGTTCTCCCTTTCACTGAGAAACGTGCGGGCTGCTGTTGCCTGTGCGCTCTCTTCTTTGCAAAAGAGTCTGCTGTTTCACGCTTTGAACCGTGGAAAGGCGCTGGGCTCTGCTAAGATTTCCCCCGGCGCTTCGTTTGCCCTGGGCCAAAGCGAGCCTTCACAATAGCTGAACGCTAACACTGCATACTCGTTCCACTTCCAGAACAGGGCTACCGCGAGGCAGTTCTCCGGGGGAAAACGGCCCTTCGCGAAGGGCAGATCTGCCGAGCTCACTGCGGGAAAGCGAAAGCAAAGGACGCTTTTCTCCCTCTAACCGCTTTCGTCAGAGGAACGGGGGAAGTCACAGTGTTCTTTCTCTCACTGAGATACACACAATCTGACGTTGCCTCTGAGCTCCGTTGCGGGCAAAGAACTGAAACTGACATACATTCCTGTGGGGAAACACAGGGCTTTGCTAGGATTTCTCTAGGCAGTGTGTTTTCCCTGGGCCTCGCTGTAGCAACACTATCTCGCCAGGGCAACACTGCATGGGATTTCCTCTGCCAGGAGAGAGCTGCTGCTTTGTAGTTTGTGCTGGGAAACCTTGCTTTGGCAAGTGCCAATTGACCGCATTCGGGCAGAAAGAAAAGAGAATCGCAAGAGGCCTTTTCTCCCCGGCTGCTCTGCCAAGCCCTTCCAGCTAAAACTATGCCGTTGCTCCTCTGGAAGGATCCCTGCACCGCGACGTAGTTTTTCAGAAGAAGCCTTGCGTTTGCAAGAGCAAAGGAGGAATTGGTTGCAGGAAAGAGGAAGGAAAGAAAGTTTCTCTCCCTCTGCCTGCTTTGCTCAGAGGACTGGATGAAGTCAGGGAGTTCTCCCTTTCACTGAGAAACGTGCGGGCTGCTGTTGCCTGTGCGCTCTCTTCTTTGCAAAAGAGTCTGCTGTTCCACGCTTTGAACCGTGGAAAGGCGCCGGGCTCTGCTAAGACTTCCCCCGGCGCTTCGTTTGCCCTGGGCCAAAGAGAGCCTTCACAATAGCTGAACGCTAACGCTGCATACTCGTTCCACTTCCAGAACAGCGCTACCGCGAGGCAGTTCTCCGGGGGAAAACGGCCCTTCGCGAAGGGCAGATCTGCCGAGCTCACTGCGGGAAAGCGAAAGCAAAGGACGCTTTTCTCCCTCTAACCGCTTTCGTCAGAGGAACGGGGGAAGTCACAGTGTTCTTTCTCTCACTGAGATACACACAATCTGACGTTGCCTCTGAGCTCCGTTGCTGGCAAAGAACTGAAACTGACATACATTCCTGTGGGGAAACACAGGGCTTTGCTAGGATTTCTCTAGGCAGTCTGTTTTCCCTGGGCCTCGCTGTAGCAACACTATCTCGCCAGGGCAACACTGCATGGGATTTCCTCTGCCAGGAGAGAGCTGCTGCTTTGTAGTTTGTGCTGGGAAACCTTGCTTTGGCAAGTGCCAATTGACCGCATTCAGGCGGAAAGAAAAGAGAATCGCAGGAGGCCTTTTCTCGCCGGCTGCTCTGCCAAGCCCTTCCAGCTAAAACTATGCCGTTGCTCCTCTGGAAGGATCCCTGCACCGCGACGTAGTTTTTCCTAAGAAGCCTTGCGTTTGCAAGAGCAAAGGAGGAATTCGTTGCAGGAAAGAGGAAGGAAAGAAAGTTTCTCTCCTTCTGCCTGCTTTGCTCAGAGGACTGGATGAAGTCAGGGAGTTCTCCCTTTCACTGAGAAACGTGCGGCCTGCTGTTGCCTGTGCGCTCTGTTCTTTGCAAAAGAGTCTGCTGTTCCACGCTTTGAACCGTGGAAAGGCGCCGGGCTCTGCTAAGATTTCCCCCGGCGCTTCGTTTGCCCTGGGCCAAAGCGAGCCTTCACAATAGCTGAACGCTAACACTGCATACTCGTTCCACTTCCAGAACAGGGCTACCGCGAGGCAGTTCTCCGGGGGAAAACGGCCCTTCGCGAAGGGCAGATCTGCCGAGCTCACTGCGGGAAAGCGAAAGCAAAGGACGCTTTTCTCCCTCTAAGCGCTTTCGTCAGAGGAACGGGGGAAGTCACAGTGTTCTTTCTCTCACTGAGATACACACAATCTGATGTTGCCTGTGAGCTCCGTTGCTGGCAAAGAACTGAAACTGACATACATTCCTGTGGGGAAACACAGGGCTTTGCTAGGATTTCTCTAGGCAGTCTGTTTTCCCTGGGCCTCGCTGTAGCAACACTATCTCGCCAGGGCAACACTGCATGGGATTTCCTCTGCCAGGAGAGAGCTGCTGCTTTGTAGTTTGTGCTGGGAAACCTTGCTTTGGCAAGTGCCAATTGACCGCATTCAGGCAGAAAGAAAAGAGAATCGCAAGAGGCCTTTTCTCCCCGGCTGCTCTGCCAAGCCCTTCCAGCTAAAACTATGCCGTTGCTCCTCTGGAAGGATCCCTGCACCGCGACGTAGTTTTTCAGAAGAAGCCTTGCGTTTGCAAGAGCAAAGGAGGAATTCCTTGCAGGAAAGAGGAAGGAAAGAAAGTTTCTCTCCCTCTGCCTGCTTTGCTCAGAGGACTGGATGAAGTCAGGGAGTTCTCCCTTTCACTGAGAAACGTGCGGGCTGCTGTTGCCTGTGCGCTCTCTTCTTTGCAAAAGAGTCTGCTGTTCCACGCTTTGAACCGTGGAAAGGCGCCGGGCTCTGCTAAGATTTCCCCCGGCGCTTCGTTTGCCCTGGGCCAAAGCGAGCCTTCACAATAGCTGAACGCTAACACTGCATACTCGTTCCACTTCCAGAACAGGGCTACCGCGAGGCAGTTCTCCGGGGGAAAAAGGCCCTTCGCGAAGGGCAGATCTGCCGAGCTCACTGCGGGAAAGCGAAAGCAAAGGACGCTTCTCTCCCTCTAACCGCTTTCGTCAGAGGAACGGGGGAAGTCACAGTGTTCTTTCTCTCACTGAGATACACACAATCTGACGTTGCCTCTGAGCTCCGTCGCTGGCAAAGAACTGAAACTGACATACATTCCTGTGGGGAAACACATTGCTTTGCTAGGATTTCTCTAGGCAGTGTGTTTTCACTGGGCCTCGCTGTAGCAACACTATCTCGCCAGGGCAACACTGCATGGGATTTCCTCTGCCAGGAGAGAGCTGCTGCTTTGTAGTTTGTGCTGGGAAACCTTGCTTCGGCAAGTGCCAATTGACCGCATTCAGGCAGAAAGAAAAGAGAATCGCAAGAGGCCTTTTCTCGCCGGCTGCTCTGCCAAGCCCTTCCAGCTAAAACTATGCCGTTGCTCCTCTGGAAGGATCCCTGCACCGCGACGTAGTTTTTCAGAAGAAGCCTTGCGTTTGCAAGAGCAAAGGAGGAATTCGTTGCAGGAAAGAGGAAGGAAAGAAAGTTTCTCTCCCTCTGCCTGCTTTGCTCAGAGGACTGGATGAAGTTAGGAAGTTCTCCCTTTCACTGAGAAACGTGCAGGCTGCTGTTGCCTGGGCGCTCTCTTCTTTGCAAAAGAGTATGCAGTTCCACGCTTTGAACCGTGGAAAGGCGCCGGGCTCTGCTAAGATTTCCCCCGGCGCTTCGTTTGCCCTGGGCCAAAGCGAGCCTTCACAATAGCTGAACGCTAACACTGCATACTCGTTCCACTTCCAGAACAGGGCTACCGCGAGGCAGTTCTCCGGGGGAAAACGGCCCTTCGCGAAGGGCAGATCTGCCGAGCTCACTGCGGGAAAGTGAAAGCAAAGGACGCTTTTCTCCCTCTAACCGCTTTCGTCAGAGGAACGGGGGAAGTCACAGTGTTCTTTCTCTCACTGAGATACACACAATCTGACGTTGCCTCTGAGCTCCGTTGCTGGCAAAGAACTGAAACTGACATTTATTCCTGTGGGGAAACACATTGCTTTGCTAGGATTTCTCTAGGCAGTGTGTTTACACTGGGCCTCGCTGTAGCAACACTATCTCGCCAGGGCAACACTGCATGGGATTTCCTCTGCCAGGAGAGAGCTGCTGCTTTGTAGTTTGTGCTGGGAAACCTTGCTTCGGCAAGTGCCAATTGACCGCATTCAGGCAGAAAGAAAAGAGAATCGCAAGAGGCCTTTTCTCGCCGGCTGCTCTGCCAAGCCCTTCCAGCTGAAACTATGCCGTTGCTCCTCTGGAAGGATCCCTGCACCGCGACGTAGTTTTTCAGAAGAAGCCTTGCGTTTGCAAGAGCAAAGGAGGAATTCGTTGCAGGAAAGAGGAAGGAAAGAAAGTTTCTCTCCCTCTGCCTGCTTTGCTCAGAGGACTGGATGAAGTTAGGAAGTTCTCCCTTTCACTGAGAAACGTGCAGGCTGCTGTTGCCTGGGCGCTCTCTTCTTTGCAAAAGAGTCTGCAGTTCCACGCTTTGAACCGTGGAAAGGCGCCGGGCTCTGCTAAGATTTCCCCCGGCGCTTCGTTTGCCCTGGGCCAAAGCGAGCCTTCACAATAGCTGAACGCTAACACTGCATACTCGTTCCACTTCCAGAACAGGGCTACCGCGAGGCAGTTCTCCGGGGGAAAACGGCCCTTCGCGAAGGGCAGATCTGCCGAGCTCACTGCGGGAAAGCGAAAGCAAAGGACGCTTTTCTCCCTCTAACCGCTTTCGTCAGAGGAACGGGGGAAGTCACAGTGTTCTTTCTCTCACTGAGATACACACAATCTGACGTTGCCTCTGAGCTCCGTCGCTGGCAAAGAAATGAAACTGACATACATTCCTGTGGGGAAACACATTGCTTTGCTAGGATTTCTCTAGGCAGTGTGTTTTCACTGGGCCTCGCTGTAGCAACACTATCTCGCCAGGGCAACACTGCATGGGATTTCCTCTGCCAGGAGAGAGCTGCTGCTTTGTAGTTTGTGCTGGGAAACCTTGCTTCGGCAAGTGCCAATTGACCGCATTCAGGCAGAAAGAAAAGAGAATCGCAAGAGGCCTTTTCTCGCCGGCTGCTCTGCCAAGCCCTTCCAGCTAAAACTATGCCGTTGCTCCTCTGGAAGGATCCCTGCACCGCGACGTAGTTTTTCAGAAGAAGCCTTGCGTTTGCAAGAGCAAAGGAGGAATTCGTTGCAGGAAAGAGGAAGGAAAGAAAGTTTCTCTCCCTCTGCCTGCTTTGCTCAGAGGACTGGATGAAGTTAGGAAGTTCTCCCTTTCACTGAGAAACGTGCAGGCTGCTGTTGCATGGGCGCTCTGTTCTTTGCAAAAGAGTCTGCTGTTACACGCTTTGAACCGTGGAAAGGCGCCGGGCTATGCTAAGATTTCCCCCGGCGCTTCGTTTGCCCTGGGCCAAAGCGAGCCTTCACAATAGCTGAACGCTAACCCTGCATACTCGTTCCACTTCCAGAACAGGGCTACCGCGAGGCAGTTCTCCGGGGGAAAACGGCCCTTCGCGAAGGGCAGATCTGCCGAGCTCACTGCGGGAAAGCGAAAGCAAAGGACGCTTTTCTCCCTCTAACCGCTTTCGTCAGAGGAACGGGGGAAGTCACAGTGTTCTTTCTCTCACTGAGATACACACAATCTGACGTTGCCTCTGAGCTCCGTCGCTGGCAAAGAAATGAAACTGACATACATTCCTGTGGGGAAACACAGTAGGATTTCTCTAGGCAGTCTGTTTTCCCTGGGCCTCACTGTAGCAACAGTATCTCGCCAGGGCAACACTGCATGGGATTTCCTCTGCCAGGAGAGAGCTGCTGCTTTGTAGTTTGTGCTGGGAAACCTTGCTTCGGCGAGTGCCAATTGACCGCATTCAGGCAGAAAGAAAAGAGAATCGCAAGAGGCCTTTTCTCGCCGGCTGCTCTGTCAAGCCCTTCCAGCTAAAACTATGCCCTTGCTCCTCTGGAAGGATCCCTGCACCGCGACGTAGTTTTTCAGAAGAAGCCTTGCGTTTGCAAGAGCAAAGGAGGAATTCGTTGCAGGAAAGAGGAAGGAAAGAAAGTTTCTCTCCCTCTGCCTGCTTTGCTCAGAGGACTGGATGAAGTTAGGAAGTTCTCCCTTTCACTGAGAAACGTGCAGGATGCTGTTGCATGGGCGCTCTGTTCTTTGCAAAAGAGTATGCAGTTCCACGCTTTGAAACGTGGAAAGGCGCCGGGCTCTGCTAAGATTTCCCCCGGCGCTTCGTTTGCCCTGGGCCAAAGCGAGCCTTCACAATAGCTGAACGCTAACACTGCATACTCGTTCCACTTCCAGAACAGGGCTACCGCGAGGCAGTTCTCCGGGGGAAAACGGCCCTTCGCGAAGGGCAGATCTGCCGAGCTCACTGCGAGAAAGCGAAAGCAAAGGACGCTTTTCTCCCTCTAACCGCTTTCGTCAGAGGAACGGGGCAAGTCACAGTGTTCTTTCTCTCACTGAGATACACACAATCTGACGTTGCCTCTGAGCTCCGTTGCTGGCAAAGAACTGAAACTGACATACATTCCTGTGGGGAAACACATTGCTTTGCTAGGATTTCTCTAGGCAGTGTGTTTTCACTGGGCCTCGCTGTAGCAACACTATCTCGCCAGGGCAACACTGCATGGGATTTCCTCTGCCAGGAGAGAGCTGCTGCTTTGTAGTTTGTGCTGGGAAACCTTGCTTCGGCAAGTGCCAATTGACCGCATTCAGGCAGAAAGAAAAGAGAATCGCAAGAGGCCTTTTCTCGCCGGCTGCTCTGCCAAGCCCTTCCAGCTAAAACTATGCCGTTGCTCCTCTGGAAGGATCCCTGCACCGCGACGTAGTTTTTCAGAAGAAGCCTTGTGTTTGCAAGAGCAAAGGAGGAATTCGTTGCAGGAAAGAGGAAGGAAAGAAAGTTTCTCTCCCTCTGCCTGCTTTGCTCAGAGGACTGGATGAAGTTAGGAAGTTCTCCCTTTCACTGAGAAACGTGCAGGCTGCTGTTGCCTGGGCGCTCTGTTCTTTGCAAAAGAGTCTGCAGTTCCACGCTTTGAACCGTGGAAAGGCGCCGGGCTCTGCTAAGATTTCCCCCGGCGCTTCGTTTGCCCTGGGCCAAAGCGAGCCTTCACAATAGCTGAACGCTAACACTGCATACTCGTTCCACTTCCAGAACAGGGCTACCGCGAGGCAGTTCTCCGGGGGAAAACGGCCCTTCGCGAAGGGCAGATCTGCCGAGCTCACTGCGGGAAAGCGAAAGCAAAGGACGCTTTTCTCCCTCTAACCGCTTTCGTCAGAGGAACGGGGGAAGTCACAGTGTTCTTTCTCTCACTGAGATACACACAATCTGACGTTGCCTCTGAGCTCCGTTGCTGGCAAAGAACTGAAACTGACATACATTCCTGTGGGGAAACACAGGGCTTTGCTAGGATTTCTCTAGGCAGTGTGTTTTCACTGGGCCTCGCTGTAGCAACACTATCTCGCCAGGGCAACACTGCATGGGATTTCCTCTGCCAGGAGAGAGCTGCTGCTTTGTAGTTTGTGCTGGGAAACCTTGCTTCGGCAAGTGCCAATTGACCGCATTCAGGCAGAAAGAAAAGAGAATCGCAAGAGGCCTTTTCTCGCCGGCTGCTCTGCCAAGCCCTTCCAGCTAAAACTATGCCGTTGCTCCTCTGGAAGGATCCCTGCACCGCGACGTAGTTTTTCAGAAGAAGCCTTGCGTTTGCAAGAGCAAAGGAGGAATTGGTTGCAGGAAAGAGGAAGGAAAGAAAGTTTCTCTCCCTCTGCCTGCTTTGCTCAGAGGACTGGATGAAGTTAGGAAGTTCTCCCTTTCACTGAGAAACGTGCAGGCTGCTGTTGCCTGGGCGCTCTCTTCTTTGCAAAAGAGTCTGCAGTTCCACGCTTTGAACCGTGGAAAGGCGCCGGGCTCTGCTAAGATTTAGCCCGGCGCTTCGTTTGCCCTGGGCCAAAGCGAGCCTTCACAATAGCTGAACGCTAACACTGCATACTCGTTCCACTTCCAGAACAGGGCTACCGCGAGGCAGTTCTCCGGGGGAAAACGGCCCTTCGCGAAGGGCAGATCTGCCGAGCTCACTGCGGGAAAGCGAAAGCAAAGGACGCTTTTCTCCCTCTAACCGCTTTCGTCAGAGGAACGGGGGAACTGACAGTGTTCTTTCTCTCACTGAGATACACACAATCTGACGTTGCCTCTGAGCTCCGTTGCTGGCAAAGAACTGAAACTGACATACACTCCTGTGGGGAAACACAGGGCTTTGCTAGGATTTCTCCAGGCAGTCTGTTTTCCCTGGGCCTCGCTGTAGCAACACTACCTCGCCAGGGCAACACTGCATGGGATTTCCTCTGCCAGGAGAGAGCTGCTGCTTTGTAGATTGTGCTGGGAAACCTTGCTTTGGCAAGTGCCAATTGACCGCATTCAGGCAGAAAGAAAAGAGAATCGCAAGAGGCCTTTTCTCGCGGGCTGCTCTGCCAAGCCCTTCCAGCTAAAACTATGCCGTTGCTCCTCTGGAAGGATCCCTGCACCGCGACGTAGTTTTTCAGAAGAAGCCTTGCGTTTGCAAGAGCAAAGGAGGAATTCGTTGCAGGAAAGAGGAAGGAAAGAAAGTTTCTCTCCCTCTGCCTGCTTTGCTCAGAGGACTGGATGAAGTTAGGAAGTTCTCCCTTTCACTGAGAAACGTGCAGGCTGCTGTTGCCTGGGCGCTCTGTTCTTTGCAAAAGAGTCTGCAGTTCCACGCTTTGAACCGTGGAAAGGCGCCGGGCTCTGCTAAGATTTCCCCCGGCGCTTCGTTTGCCCTGGGCCAAAGCGAGCCTTCACAATAGCTGAACGCTAACGCTGCATACTCGTTCCACTTCCAGAACAGGGCTACCGCGAGGCAGTTCTCCGGGGGAAAACGGCCCTTCGCGAAGGGCAGATCTGCCGAGCTCACTGCGGGAAAGCGAAAGCAAAGGACGCTTTTCTCCCTCTAACCGCTTTCGTCAGAGGAACGGGGGAAGTCACAGTGTTCCTTCTCTCACTGAGATACACACAATCTGACGTTGCCTCTGAGCTCCGTTGCTGGCAAAGAACTGAAACTGACATACACTCCTGTGGGGAAACACAGGGCTTTGCTAGGATTTCTCCAGGCAGTCTGTTTTCCCTGGGCCTCACTGTAGCAACACTATCTCGCCAGGGCAACACTGCATGCTATTTCCTCTGCCAGGAGAGAGCTGCTGCTTTGTAGATTGTGCTGGGAAACCTTGCTTTGGCAAGTGCCAATTGACCGCATTCAGGCAGAAAGAAAAGAGAATCGCAAGAGGCCTTTTCTCGCCGGCTGCTCTGCCAAGCCCTTCCAGCTAAAACTATGCCGTTGCTCCTCTGGAAGGATCCCTGCACCGCGACGTAGTTTTTCAGAAGAAGCCTTGCGTTTGCAAGAGCAAAGGAGGAATTCGTTGCAGGAAAGAGGAAGGAAAGAAAGTTTCTCTCCCTCTGCCTGCTTTGCTCAGAGGACTGGATGAAGTTAGGAAGTTCTCCCTTTCACTGAGAAACGTGCAGGCTGCTGTTGCCTGGGCGCTCTGTTCTTTGCAAAAGAGTCTGCAGTTCCACGCTTTGAACCGTGGAAAGGCGCCGGGCTCTGCTAAGATTTCCCCCGGCGCTTCGTTTGCCCTGGGCCAAAGCGAGCCTTCACAATAGCTGAACGCTAACGCTGCATACTCGTTCCACTTCCAGAACAGGGCTACCGCGAGGCAGTTCTCCGGGGGAAAACGGCCCTTCGCGAAGGGCAGATCTGCCGAGCTCACTGCGGGAAAGCGAAAGCAAAGGACGCTTTTCTCCCTCTAACCGCTTTCGTCAGAGGAACGGGGGAAGTCACAGTGTTCTTTCTCTCACTGAGATACACACAATCTGACGTTGCCTCTGAGCTCCGTTGCTGGCAAAGAACTGAAACTGACATACATTCCTGTGGGGAAACACAGGGCTTTGCTAGGATTTCTCTAGGCAGTCTGTTTTCCCTGGGCCTCGCTGTAGCAACACTATCTCGCCAGGGCAACACTGCATGGGATTTCCTCTGCCAGGAGAGAGCTGCTGCTTTGTAGTTTGTGCTGGGAAACCTTGCTTTGGCAAGTGCCAATTGACCGCATTCAGGCAGAAAGAAAAGAGAATCGCAAGAGGCCTTTTCTCGCCGGCTGCTCTGCCAAGCCCTTCCAGCTAAAACTATGCCGTTGCTCCTCTGGAAGGATCCCTGCACCGCGACGTAGTTTTTCAGAAGAAGCCTTGCGTTTGCAAGAGCAAAGGAGGAATTCGTTGCAGGAAAGAGGAAGGAAAGAAAGTTTCTCTCCCTCTGCCTGCTTTGCTCAGAGGACTGGATGAAGTCAGGGAGTTCTCCCTTTCACTGAGAAACGTGCGGACTGCTGTTGCCTGTGCGCTCTCTTCTTTGCAAAAGAGTCTGCAGTTCCACGGTTTGAACCGTGGAAAGGCGACGGGCTCTGCTAAGACTTCCCCGGGCGCTTCGTTTGCCCTTGGCCAAAGCGAGCCTTCACAATAGCTGAACGCTAACACTGCATACTCGTTCCACTTCCAGAACAGGGCTACCGCGAGGCAGTTCTCCGGGGGAAAACGGCCCTTCGCGAAGGGCAGATCTGCCGAGCTCACTGCGGGAAAGCGAAAGCAAAGGACGCTTTTCTCCCTCTAACCGCTTTCGTCAGAGGAACGGGGGAAGTCACAGTGTTCCTTCTCTCACTGAGATACACACAATCTGACGTTGCCTCTGAGCTCCGTTGCTGGCAAAGAACTGAAACTGACATACACTCCTGTGGGGAAACACAGGGCTTTGCTAGGATTTCTCCAGGCAGTCTGTTTTCCCTGGGCCTCACTGTAGCAACACTATCTCGCCAGGGCAACACTGCATGGGATTTCCTCTGCCAGGAGAGAGCTGCTGCTTTGTAGATTGTGCTGGGAAACCTTGCTTTGGCAAGTGCCAATTGACCGCATTCAGGCAGAAAGAAAAGAGAATCGCAAGAGGCCTTTTCTCGCCGGCTGCTCTGCCAAGCCCTTCCAGCTAAAACTATGCCGTTGCTCCTCTGGAAGGATCCCTGCACCGCGGCGTAGTTTTTCAGAAGAAGCCTTGCGTTTGCAAGAGCAAAGGAGGAATTCGTTGCAGGAAAGAGGAAGGAAAGAAAGTTTCTCTCCCTCTGCCTGCTTTGCTCAGAGGACTGGATGAAGTTAGGAAGTTCTCCCTTTCACTGAGAAACGTGCAGGCTGCTGTTGCCTGGGCGCTCTCTTCTTTGCAAAAGAGTCTGCAGTTCCACGCTTTGAACCGTGGAAAGGCGCCGGGCTCTGCTAAGATTTCCCCCGGCGCTTCGTTTGCCCTGGGCCAAAGCGAGCCTTCACAATAGCTGAACGCTAACGCTGCATACTCGTTCCACTTCCAGAACAGGGCTACCGCGAGGCAGTTCTCCGGGGGAAAACGGCCCTTCGCGAAGGGCAGATCTGCCGAGCTCACTGCGGGAAAGCGAAAGCAAAGGACGCTTTTCTCCCTCTAACCGCTTTTGTCAGAGGAACGGGGGAAGTCACAGTGTTCTTTCTCTCACTGAGATACACACAATCTGACGTTGCCTCTGAGCTCCGTTGCTGGCAAAGAACTGAAACTGACATACACTCCTGTGGGGAAACACAGGGCTTTGCTAGGATTTCTCCAGGCAGTCTGTTTTCCCTGGGCCTCGCTGTAGCAACACTACCTCGCCAGGGCAACACTGCATGGGATTTCCTCTGCCAGGAGAGAGCTGCTGCTTTGTAGATTGTGCTGGGAAACCTTGCTTTGGCAAGTGCCAATTGACCGCATTCAGGCAGAAAGAAAAGAGAATCGCAAGAGGCCTTTTCTCGCGGGCTGCTCTGCCAAGCCCTTCCAGCTAAAACTATGCCGTTGCTCCTCTGGAAGGATCCCTGCACCGCGACGTAGTTTTTCAGAAGAAGCCTTGCGTTTGCAAGAGCAAAGGAGGAATTCGTTGCAGGAAAGAGGAAGGAAAGAAAGTTTCTCTCCCTCTGCCTGCTTTGCTCAGAGGACTGGATGAAGTTAGGAAGTTCTCCCTTTCACTGAGAAACGTGCAGGCTGCTGTTGCCTGGGCGCTCTGTTCTTTGCAAAAGAGTCTGCAGTTCCACGCTTTGAACCGTGGAAAGGCGCCGGGCTCTGCTAAGATTTCCCCCGGCGCTTCGTTTGCCCTGGGCCAAAGCGAGCCTTCACAATAGCTGAACGCTAACGCTGCATACTCGTTCCACTTCCAGAACAGGGCTACCGCGAGGCAGTTCTCCGGGGGAAAACGGCCCTTCGCGAAGGGCAGATCTGCCGAGCTCACTGCGGGAAAGCGAAAGCAAAGGACGCTTTACTCCCTCTAACCGCTTTCGTCAGAGGAACGGGGGAAGTCACAGTGTTCTTTCTCTCACTGAGATACACACAATCTGACGTTGCCTCTGAGCTCCGTTGCTGGCAAAGAACTGAAACTGACATACACTCCTGTGGGGAAACACAGGGCTTTGCTAGGATTTCTCTAGGCAGTCTGTTTTCCCTGGGCCTCGCTGTAGCAACACTATCTCGCCAGGGCAACACTGCATGGGATTTCCTCTGCCAGGAGAGAGCTGCTGCTTTGTAGTTTGTGCTGGGAAACCTTGCTTTGGCAAGTGCCAATTGACCGCATTCAGGCAGAAAGAAAAGAGAATCGCAAGAGGCCTTTTCTCCCCGGCTGCTCTACCAAGCCTTTCCAGCTAAAACTATGCCGTTGCTCCTCTGGAAGGATCCCTGCACCGCGACGTAGTTTTTCAGAAGAAGCCTTGCGTTTGCAAGAGCAAAGGAGGAATTCGTTGCAGGAAAGAGGAAGGAAAGAAAGTTTCTCTCCCTCTGCCTGCTTTGCTCAGAGGACTGGATGAAGTCAGGGAGTTCTCCCTTTCACTGAGAAACGTGCGGACTGCTGTTGCCTGTGCGCTCTCTTCTTTGCAAAAGAGTCTGCAGTTCCACGCTTTGAACCGTGGAAAGGCGCCGGGCTCTGCTAAGATTTCCCCCGGCGCTTCGTTTGCCCTGGGCCAAAGCGAGCCTTCACAATAGCTGAACGCTAACGCTGCATACTCGTTCCACTTCCAGAACAGGGCTACCGCGAGGCAGTTCTCCGGGGGAAAACGGCCCTTCGCGAAGGGCAGATCTGCCGAGCTCACTGCGGGAAAGCGAAAGCAAAGGACGCTTTTCTCCCTCTAACCGCTTTCGTCAGAGGAACGGGGGAAGTCACAGTGTTCTTTCTCTCACTGAGATACACACAATCTGACGTTGCCTCTGAGCTCCGTTGCTGGCAAAGAACTGAAACTGACATACACTCCTGTGGGGAAACACAGGGCTTTGCTAGGATTTCTCCAGGCAGTCTGTTTTCCCTGGGCCTCGCTGTAGCAACACTATCTCGCCAGGGCAACACTGCATGGGATTTCCTCTGCCAGGAGAGAGCTGCTGCTTTGTAGATTGTGCTGGGAAACCTTGCTTTGGCAAGTGCCAATTGACCGCATTCAGGCAGAAAGAAAAGAGAATCGCAAGAGGCCTTTTCTCGCCGGCTGCTCTGCCAAGCCCTTCCAGCTAAAACTATGCCGTTGCTCCTCTGGAAGGATCCCTGCACGGCGACGTAGTTTTTCAGAAGAAGCCTTGCGTTTGCAAGAGCAAAGGAGGAATTCGTTGCAGGAAAGAGGAAGGAAAGAAAGTTTCTCTCCCTCTGCCTGCTTTGCTCAGAGGACTGGATGAAGTCAGGGAGTTCTCCCTTTCACTGAGAAACGTGCGGACTGCTGTTGCCTGTGCGCTCTCTTCTTTGCAAAAGAGTCTGCAGTTCAACGCTTTGAACCGTGGAAAGGCGCCGGGCTCTGCTAAGATTTCCCCCGGCGCTTCGTTTGCCCTGGGCCAAAGCGAGCCTTCACAATAGCTGAACGCTAACGCTGCATACTCGTTCCACTTCCAGAACAGGGCTACCGCGAGGCAGTTCTCCGGGGGAAAACGGCCCTTCGCGAAGGGCAGATCTGCCGAGCTCACTGCGGGAAAGCGAAAGCAAAGGACGCTTTTCTCCCTCTAACCGCTTTCGTCAGAGGAACGGGGGAAGTCACAGTGTTCTTTCTCTCACTGAGATACACACAATCTGACGTTGCCTCTGAGCTCCGTTGCTGGCAAAGAACTGAAACTGACATACACTCCTGTGGGGAAACACAGGGCTTTGCTAGGATTTCTCTAGGCAGTCTGTTTTCCCTGGGCCTCGCTGTAGCAACACTATCTCGCCAGGGCAACACTGCATGGGATTTCCTCTGCCAGGAGAGAGCTGCTGCTTTGTAGTTTGTGCTGGGAAACCTTGCTTTGGCAAGTGCCAATTGACCGCATTCAGGCAGAAAGAAAAGAGAATCGCAAGAGGCCTTTTCTCCCCGGCTGCTCTACCAAGCCTTTCCAGCTAAAACTATGCCGTTGCTCCTCTGGAAGGATCCCTGCACCGCGACGTAGTTTTTCAGAAGAAGCCTTGCGTTTGCAAGAGCAAAGGAGGAATTCGTTGCAGGAAAGAGGAAGGAAAGAAAGTTTCTCTCCCTCTGCCTGCTTTGCTCAGAGGACTGGATGAAGTCAGGGAGTTCTCCCTTTCACTGAGAAACGTGCGGACTGCTGTTGCCTGTGCGCTCTCTTCTTTGCAAAAGAGTCTGCAGTTCCACGCTTTGAACCGTGGAAAGGCGCCGGGCTCTGCTAAGATTTCCCCCGGCGCTTCGTTTGCCCTGGGCCAAAGCGAGCCTTCACAATAGCTGAACGCTAACGCTGCATACTCGTTCCACTTCCAGAACAGGGCTACCGCGAGGCAGTTCTCCGGGGGAAAACGGCCCTTCGCGAAGGGCAGATCTGCCGAGCTCACTGCGGGAAAGCGAAAGCAAAGGACGCTTTTCTCCCTCTAACCGCTTTCGTCAGAGGAACGGGGGAAGTCACAGTGTTCTTTCTCTCACTGAGATACACACAATCTGACGTTGCCTCTGAGCTCCGTTGCTGGCAAAGAACTGAAACTGACATACACTCCTGTGGGGAAACACAGGGCTTTGCTAGGATTTCTCCAGGCAGTCTGTTTTCCCTGGGCCTCGCTGTAGCAACACTATCTCGCCAGGGCAACACTGCATGGGATTTCCTCTGCCAGGAGAGAGCTGCTGCTTTGTAGATTGTGCTGGGAAACCTTGCTTTGGCAAGTGCCAATTGACCGCATTCAGGCAGAAAGAAAAGAGAATCGCAAGAGGCCTTTTCTCGCCGGCTGCTCTGCCAAGCCCTTCCAGCTAAAACTATGCCGTTGCTCCTCTGGAAGGATCCCTGCACGGCGACGTAGTTTTTCAGAAGAAGCCTTGCGTTTGCAAGAGCAAAGGAGGAATTCGTTGCAGGAAAGAGGAAGGAAAGAAAGTTTCTCTCCCTCTGCCTGCTTTGCTCAGAGGACTGGATGAAGTCAGGGAGTTCTCCCTTTCACTGAGAAACGTGCGGACTGCTGTTGCCTGTGCGCTCTCTTCTTTGCAAAAGAGTCTGCAGTTCAACGCTTTGAACCGTGGAAAGGCGCCGGGCTCTGCTAAGATTTCCCCCGGCGCTTCGTTTGCCCTGGGCCAAAGCGAGCCTTCACAATAGCTGAACGCTAACGCTGCATACTCGTTCCACTTCCAGAACAGGGCTACCGCGAGGCAGTTCTCCGGGGGAAAACGGCCCTTCGCGAAGGGCAGATCTGCCGAGCTCACTGCGGGAAAGCGAAAGCAAAGGACGCTTTTCTCCCTCTAACCGCTTTCGTCAGAGGAACGGGGGAAGTCACAGTGTTCTTTCTCTCACTGAGATACACACAATCTGACGTTGCCTCTGAGCTCCGTTGCTGGCAAAGAACTGAAACTGACATACACTCCTGTGGGGAAACACAGGGCTTTGCTAGGATTTCTCTAGGCAGTCTGTTTTCCCTGGGCCTCGCTGTAGCAACACTATCTCGCCAGGGCAACACTGCATGGGATTTCCTCTGCCAGGAGAGAGCTGCTGCTTTGTAGTTTGTGCTGGGAAACCTTGCTTTGGCAAGTGCCAATTGACCGCATTCAGGCAGAAAGAAAAGAGAATCGCAAGAGGCCTTTTCTCCCCGGCTGCTCTACCAAGCCTTTCCAGCTAAAACTATGCCGTTGCTCCTCTGGAAGGATCCCTGCACCGCGACGTAGTTTTTCAGAAGAAGCCTTGCGTTTGCAAGAGCAAAGGAGGAATTCGTTGCAGGAAAGAGGAAGGAAAGAAAGTTTCTCTCCCTCTGCCTGCTTTGCTCAGAGGACTGGATGAAGTCAGGGAGTTCTCCCTTTCACTGAGAAACGTGCGGACTGCTGTTGCCTGTGCGCTCTCTTCTTTGCAAAAGAGTCTGCAGTTCCACGCTTTGAACCGTGGAAAGGCGCCGGGCTCTGCTAAGATTTCCCCCGGCGCTTCGTTTGCCCTGGGCCAAAGCGAGCCTTCACAATAGCTGAACGCTAACGCTGCATACTCGTTCCACTTCCAGAACAGGGCTACCGCGAGGCAGTTCTCCGGGGGAAAACGGCCCTTCGCGAAGGGCAGATCTGCCGAGCTCACTGCGGGAAAGCGAAAGCAAAGGACGCTTTTCTCCCTCTAACCGCTTTCGTCAGAGGAACGGGGGAAGTCACAGTGTTCTTTCTCTCACTGAGATACACACAATCTGACGTTGCCTCTGAGCTCCGTTGCTGGCAAAGAACTGAAACTGACATACACTCCTGTGGGGAAACACAGGGCTTTGCTAGGATTTCTCCAGGCAGTCTGTTTTCCCTGGGCCTCGCTGTAGCAACACTATCTCGCCAGGGCAACACTGCATGGGATTTCCTCTGCCAGGAGAGAGCTGCTGCTTTGTAGATTGTGCTGGGAAACCTTGCTTTGGCAAGTGCCAATTGACCGCATTCAGGCAGAAAGAAAAGAGAATCGCAAGAGGCCTTTTCTCGCCGGCTGCTCTGCCAAGCCCTTCCAGCTAAAACTATGCCGTTGCTCCTCTGGAAGGATCCCTGCACCGCGACGTAGTTTTTCAGAAGAAGCCTTGCGTTTGCAAGAGCAAAGGAGGAATTCGTTGCAGGAAAGAGGAAGGAAAGAAAGTTTCTCTCCCTCTGCCTGCTTTGCTCAGAGGACTGGATGAAGTTAGGAAGTTCTCCCTTTCACTGAGAAACGTGCAGGCTGCTGTTGCCTGTGCGCTCTGTTCTTTGCAAAAGAGTCTGCAGTTCCACGCTTTGAACCGTGGAAAGGCGCCGGGCTCTGCTAAGATTTCCCCCGGCGCTTCGTTTGCCCTGGGCCAAAGCGAGCCTTCACAATAGCTGAACGCTAACGCTGCATACTCGTTCCACTTCCAGAACAGGGCTACCGCGAGGCAGTTCTCCGGGGGAAAACGGCCCTTCGCGAAGGGCAGATCTGCCGAGCTCACTGCGGGAAAGCGAAAGCAAAGGACGCTTTTCTCCCTCTAACCGCTTTCGTCAGAGGAACGGGGGAAGTCACAGTGTTCTTTCTCTCACTGAGATACACACAATCTGACGTTGCCTCTGAGCTCCGTTGCTGGCAAAGAACTGAAACTGACATACATTCCTGTGGGGAAACACAGGGCTTTGCTAGGATTTCTCTAGGCAGTCTGTTTTCCCTGGGCCTCGCTGTAGCAACACTATCTCGCCAGGGCAACACTGCATGGGATTTCCTCTGCCAGGAGAGAGCTGCTGCTTTGTAGTTTGTGCTGGGAAACCTTGCTTTGGCAAGTGCCAATTGACCGCATTCAGGCAGAAAGAAAAGAGAATCGCAAGAGGCCTTTTCTCGCCGGCTGCTCTGCCAAGCCCTTCCAGCTAAAACTATGCCGTTGCTCCTCTGGAAGGATCCCTGCACCGCGACGTAGTTTTTCAGAAGAAGCCTTGCGTTTGCAAGAGCAAAGGAGGAATTCGTTGCAGGAAAGAGGAAGGAAAGAAAGTTTCTCTCCCTCTGCCTGCTTTGCTCAGAGGACTGGATGAAGTCAGGGAGTTCTCCCTTTCACTGAGAAACGTGCGGACTGCTGTTGCCTGTGCGCTCTCTTCTTTGCAAAAGAGTCTGCAGTTCCACGCTTTGAACCGTGGAAAGGCGACGGGCTCTGCTAAGACTTCCCCGGGCGCTTCGTTTGCCCTTGGCCAAAGCGAGCCTTCACAATAGCTGAACGCTAACACTGCATACTCGTTCCACTTCCAGAACAGGGCTACCGCGAGGCAGTTCTCGGGGGAAAACGGCCCTTCGCGAAGGGCAGATCTGCCGAGCTCACTGCGGGAAAGCGAAAGCAAAGGACGCTTTTCTCCCTCTAACCGCTTTCGTCAGAGGAACGGGGCAAGTCACAGTGTTCTTTCTCTCCCTGAGATACACACAATATGACGTTGCCTCTGAGCTCCGTTGCTGGCAAAGAACTGAAACTGACATACATTCCTGTGGGGAAACACTGGGCTTTGCTAGGATTTCTCTAGGCAGTCTCTTTTCCATGGGCCTCGCTGTAGCAACACTATCTCGCCAGGGCAACACTGCATGGGATTTCCTCTGCCAGGAGAGAGCTGCTGCTTTGTAGTTTGTGCTGGGAAACCTTGCTTTGGCAAGTGCCAATTGACCGCATTCAGGCAGAAAGAAAAGAGAATCGCAAGAGGCCTTTTCTCGCCGGCTGCTCTACCAAGCCCTTCCGGCTAAAACTATGCCGTTGCTCCTCTGGAAGGATCCCTGCACCGCGACGTAGTTTTTCAGAAGAAGCCTTGCGTTTGCAAGAGCAAAGGAGGAGTTCGTTGCAGGAAAGAGGAAGGAAAGAAAGTTTCTCTCCCTCTGCCTGCTTTGCTCAGAGGACTGGATGAAGTCAGGGAGTTCTCCCTTTCACTGAGAAACGTGCGGACTGCTGTTCCTTGTGCGCTCTCTTCTTTGCAAAAGAGTCTGCAGTTCCAGGCTTTGAACCGTGGAAAGGCGACGGGCTCTGCTAAGACTTCCCCGGGCGATTCTTTTGCCCTTGGCCAAAGCGAGCCTTCACAATAGCTGAACGCTAACACTGCATACTCGTTCCACTTCCAGAACAGGGCTACCGCGAGGCAGTTCTCCGGGGGAAAACGGCCCTTCGCGAAGGGCAGATCTGCCGAGCTCACTGCGGGAAAGCGAAAGCAAAGGACGCTTTTCTCCCTCTAACCGCTTTCGTCAGAGGAACGGGGGAAGTCACAGTGTTCTTTCTCTCACTGAGATACACACAATCTGACGTTGCCTCTGAGCTCCGTTGCTGGCAAAGAACTGAAACTGACATACATTCCTGTGGGGAAACACAGGGCTTTGCTAGGATTTCTCCAGGCAGTCTGTTTTCCCTGGGCCTCGCTGTAGCAACACTATCTCGCCAGGGCAACACTGCATGGGATTTCCTCTGCCAGGAGAGAGCTGCTGCTTTGTAGTTTGTGCTGGGAAACCTTGCTTTGGCAAGTGCCAATTGACCGCATTCAGGCAGAAAGAAAAGAGAATCGCAAGAGGCCTTTTCTCGCCGGCTGCTCTGCCAAGCCCTTCCAGCTAAAACTATGCCGTTGCTCCTCTGGAAGGATCCCTGCACCGCGACGTAGTTTTTCAGAAGAAGCCTTGCGTTTGCAAGAGCAAAGGAGGAATTCGTTGCAGGAAAGAGGAAGGAAAGAAAGTTTCTCTCCCTCTGCCTGCTTTGCTCAGAGGACTGGATGAAGTTAGGAAGTTCTCCCTTTCACTGAGAAACGTGCAGGCTGCTGTTGCCTGGGCGCTCTCTTATTTGCAAAAGAGTCTGCAGTTCCACGCTTTGAACCGTGGAAAGGCGCCGGGCTCTGCTAAGATTTCCCCGGGCGCTTCGTTTGCCCTGGGCCAAAGCGAGCCTTCACAATAGCTGAACGCTAACGCTGCATACTCGTTCCACTTCCAGAACAGGGCTACCGCGAGGCAGTTCTCCGGGGGAAAACGGCCCTTCGCGAAGGGCAGATCTGCCGAGCTCACTGCGGGAAAGCGAAAGCAAAGGACGCTTTTCTCCCTCTAACCGCTTTCGTCAGAGGAACGGGGGAAGTCACAGTGTTCTTTCTCTCCCTGAGATACACACAATCTGACGTTGCCTCTGAGCTCCGTTGCTGGCAAAGAACTGAAACTGACATACACTCCTGTGGGGAAACACAGGGCTTTGCTAGGATTTCTCCAGGCAGTCTGTTTTCCCTGGGCCTCACTGTAGCAACACTATCTCGCCAGGGCAACACTGCATGGGATTTCCTCTGCCAGGAGAGAGCTGCTGCTTTGTAGATTGTGCTGGGAAACCTTGCTTTGGCAAGTGCCAATTGAGGGCATTCAGGCAGAAAGAAAAGAGAATCGCAAGAGGCCTTTTCTCGCCGGCTGCTCTGCCAAGCCCTTCCAGCTAAAACTATGCCGTTGCTCCTCTGGAAGGATCCCTGCACCGCGACGTAGTTTTTCAGAAGAAGCCTTGCGTTTGCAAGAGCAAAGGAGGAATTCGTTGCAGGAAAGAGGAAGGAAAGAAAGTTTCTCTCCCTCTGCCTGCTTTGCTCAGAGGACTGGATGAAGTCAGGGAGTTCTCCCTTTCACTGAGAAACGTGCGGACTGCTGTTGCCTGTGCGCTCTCTTCTTTGCAAAAGAGTCTGCAGTTCCACGCTTTGAACCGTGGAAAGGCGCCGGGCTCTGCTAAGATTTCCCCCGGCGCTTCGTTTGCCCTGGGCCAAAGCGAGCCTTCACAATAGCTGAACGCTAACGCTGCATACTCGTTCCACTTCCAGAACAGGGCTACCGCGAGGCAGTTCTCGGGGGAAAACGGCCCTTCGCGAAGGGCAGATCTGCCGAGCTCACTGCGGGAAAGCGAAAGCAAAGGACGCTTTACTCCCTCTAACCGCTTTCGTCAGAGGAACGGGGGAAGTCACAGTGTTCTTTCTCTCACTGAGATACACACAATCTGACGTTGCCTCTGAGCTCCGTTGCTGGCAAAGAACTGAAACTGACATACACTCCTGTGGGGAAACACAGGGCTTTGCTAGGATTTCTCCAGGCAGTCTGTTTTCCCTGGGCCTCACTGTAGCAACACTATCTCGCCAGGGCAACACTGCATGGGATTTCCTCTGCCAGGAGAGAGCTGCTGCTTTGTAGATTGTGCTGGGAAACCTTGCTTTGGCAAGTGCCAATTGACCGCATTCAGGCAGAAAGAAAAAATCGCAAGAGGCCTTTTCTCGCCGGCTGCTCTACCAAGCCCTTCCAGCTAAAACTATGCCGTTGCTCCTCTGGAAGGATCCCTGCACCGCGACGTAGTTTTTCAGAAGAAGCCTTGCGTTTGCAAGAGCAAAGGAGGAATTCGTTGCAGGAAAGAGGAAGGAAAGAAAGTTTCTCTCCCTCTGCCTGCTTTGCTCAGAGGACTGGATGAAGTTAGGAAGTTCTCCCTTTCACTGAGAAACGTGCAGGCTGCTGTTGCCTGGGCGCTCTCTTCTTTGCAAAAGAGTCTGCAGTTCCACGCTTTGAACCGTGGAAAGGCGCCGGGCTCTGCTAAGATTTCCCCGGGCGCTTCGTTTGCCCTGGGCCAAAGCGAGCCTTCACAATAGCTGAACGCTAACACTGCATACTCGTTCCACTTCCAGAACAGGGCTACCGCGAGGCAGTTCTCCGGGGGAAAACGGCCCTTCGCGAAGGGCAGATCTGCCGAGCTCACTGCGGGAAAGCGAAAGCAAAGGACGCTTTTCTCCCTCTAACCGCTTTCGTCAGAGGAACGGGGGAAGTCACAGTGTTCTTTCTCTCACTGAGATACACACAATCTGACGTTGCCTCTGAGCTCCGTTGCTGGCAAAGAACTGAAACTGACATACACTCCTGTGGGGAAACACAGGGCTTTGCTAGGATTTCTCCAGGCAGTCTGTTTTCCCTGGGCCTCGCTGTAGCAACACTACCTCGCCAGGGCAACACTGCATGGGATTTCCTCTGCCAGGAGAGAGCTGCTGCTTTGTAGATTGTGCTGGGAAACCTTGCTTTGGCAAGTGCCAATTGACCGCATTCAGGCAGAAAGAAAAGAGAATCGCAAGAGGCCTTTTCTCGCTGGCTGCTCTGCCAAGCCCTTCCAGCTAAAACTATGCCGTTGCTCCTCTGGAAGGATCCCTGCACCGCGACGTAGTTTTTCAGAAGAAGCCTTGCGTTTGCAAGAGCTAAGGAGGAATTCGTTGCAGGAAAGAGGAAGGAAAGAAAGTTTCTCTCCCTCTGCCTGCTTTGCTCAGAGGACTGGATGAAGTTAGGAAGTTCTCCCTTTCACTGAGAAACGTGCAGGCTGCTGTTGCCTGGGCGCTCTGTTCTTTGCAAAAGAGTCTGCTGTTCCACGCTTTGAACCGTGGAAAGGCGCCGGGCTCTGCTAAGATTTCCCCCGGCGCTTCGTTTGCCCTGGGCCAAAGCGAGCCTTCACAATAGCTGAACGCTAACACTGCATACTCGTTCCACTTCCAGAACAGGGCTACCGCGAGGCAGTTCTCCGGGGGAAAACGGCCCTTCGCGAAGGGCAGATCTGCCGAGCTCACTGCGGGAAAGCGAAAGCAAAGGACGCTTTTCTCCCTCTAACCGCTTTCGTCAGAGGAACGGGGGAAGTCACAGTATTCATTCTCTCACTGAGATACACACAATCTGACGTTGCCTCTGAGCTCCGTTGCAGGCAAAGAACTGAAACTGACATACATTCCTGTGGGGAAACACAGGGCTTTGCTAGGATTTTTCCAGGCAGTCTGTTTTCCCTGGGCCTCGCTGTAGCAACACTATCTCGCCAGGGCAACACTGCATGGGATTTCCTCTGCCAGGAGAGAGCTGCTGCTTTGTAGTTTGTGCTGGGAAACCTTGCTTTGGCAAGTGCCAATTGACCGCATTCAGGCAGAAAGAAAAGAGAATCGCAAGAGGCCTTTTCTCGCCGGCTGCTCTGCCAAGCCCTTCCAGCTAAAACTATGCCGTTGCTCCTCTGGAAGGATCCCTGCACCGCGACGTAGTTTTTCAGAAGAAGCCTTGCGTTTGCAAGAGCAAAGGAGGAATTCGTTGCAGGAAAGAAGAAGGCAGGAAGTTTCTCTCCCTCTGCCTGCTTTGCTCAGAGGACTGGATGAAGTTAGGAAGTTCTCCCTTTCACTGAGAAACGTGCAGGCTGCTGTTGCCTGGGCGCTCTCTTATTTGCAAAAGAGTCTGCTGTTCCACGCTTTGAACCGTGGAAATGCACCGGGCTCTGCTGGCACTTCGTTTGCCCTGGGCCAAAGCGAGCCTTCACAATAGCTGAACGCTAACACTGCATACTCGTTCCACTTCCAGAACAGGGCTACCGCGAGGCAGTTCTCCGGGGGAAAACGGCCCTTCGCGAAGGGCAGATCTGCCGAGCTCACTGCGGGAAAGCGAAAGCAAAGGACGCTTTTCTCCCTCTAACCGCTTTCGTCAGAGGAACGGGGGAAGTCACAGTGTTCTTTCTCTCACTGAGATACACACAATCTGACGTTGCCTCTGAGCTCCTTTGCTGGCAAAGAACTGAAACTGACATACATTCCTGTGGGGAAACACAGGGCTTTGCTAGGATTTCTCCAGGCAGTCTGTTTTCCCTGGGCCTCACTGTAGCAACACTATCTCGCCAGGGCAACACTGCATGGGATTTCCTCTGCCAGGAGAGAGCTGCTGCTTTGTAGATTGTGCTGGGAAACCTTGCTTTGGCAAGTGCCAATTGACCGCATTCAGGCAGAAAGAAAAGAGGATCGCAAGAGGCCTTTTCTCGCCGGCTGCTCTGCCAAGCCCTTCCAGCTAAAACTATGCCGTTGCTCCTCTGGAAGGATCCCTGCACCGCGACGTAGTTTTTCAGAAGAAGCCTTGCGTTTGCAAGAGCAAAGGAGGAATTCGTTGCAGGAAAGAGGAGGGAAAGAAAGTTTCTCTCCCTCTGCCTGCTTTGCTCAGAGGACTGGATGAAGTTAGGAAGTTCTCCCTTTCACTGAGAAACGTGCAGGCTGCTGTTGCCTGGGCGCTCTCTTCTTTGCAAAAGAGTCTGCTGTTCCACGCTTTGAACCGTGGAAAGGCGCCGGGCTCTGCTAAGATTTCCCCCGGCGCTTCGTTTGCCCTGGGCCAAAGCGAGCCTTCACAATAGCTGAACGCTAACACTGCATACTCGTTCCACTTCCAGAACAGGGCTACCGCGAGGCAGTTCTCCGGGGGAAAACGGCCCTTCGCGAAGGGCAGATCTGCCGAGCTCACTGCGGGAAAGCGAAAGCAAAGGACGCTTTTCTCCCTCTAACCGCTTTTGTCAGAGGAACGGGAGAAGTCACAGTGTTCTTTCTCTCCCTGAGATACACACAATCTGACGTTGCCTCTGAGCTCCGTTGCTGGCAAAGAACTGAAACTGACATACACTCCTGTGGGGAAACACAGGGCTTTGCTAGGATTTCTCTAGGCAGTCTGTTTTCCCTGGGCCTCGCTGTAGCAACACTATCTCGCCAGGGCAACACTGCATGGGATTTCCTCTGCCAGGAGAGAGCTGCTGCTTTGTAGTTTGTGCTGGGAAACCTTGCTTTGGCAAGTGCCAATTGACCGCATTCAGGCAGAAAGAAAAGAGAATCGCAAGAGGCCTTTTCTCGCCGGCTGCTCTGCCAAGCCCTTCCAGCTAAATCTATGCCGTTGCTCCTCTGGAAGGATCCCTGCACCGCGACGTAGTTTTTCAGAAGAAGCCTTGCGTTTGCAAGAGCAAAGGAGGAATTCGTTGCAGGAAAGAGGAAGGAAAGAAAGTTTCTCTCCCTCTGCCTGCTTTGCTCAGAGGACTGGATGAAGTCAGGGAGTTCTCCCTTTCACTGAGAAACGTGCGGACTGCTGTTGCCTGTGCGCTCTCTTCTTTGCAAAAGAGTCTGCAGTTCCACGCTTTGAACCGTGGAAAGGCGCCGGGCTCTGCTAAGATTTTCCCCGGCGCTTCGTTTGCCCTGGGCCAAAGCGAGCCTTCACAATAGCTGAACGCTAACACTGCATACTCGTTCCACTTCCAGAACAGGGCTACCGCGAGGCAGTTCTCCGGGGGAAAACGGCCCTTCGCGAAGGGCAGATCTGCCGAGCTCACTGCGGGAAAGCGAAAGCAAAGGACGCTTTTCTCCCTCTAACCGCTTTTGTCAGAGGAACGGGGGAAGTCACAGTGTTCTTTCTCTCACTGAGATACACACAATCTGACGTTGCCTCTGAGCTCCGTTGCTGGCAAAGAACTGAAACTGACATACACTCCTGTGGGGAAACACAGGTCTTTGCTAGGATTTCTCCAGGCAGTCTGTTTTCCCTGGGCCTCGCTGTAGCAACACTACCTCGCCAGGGCAACACTGCATGGGATTTCCTCTGCCAAGAGAGAGCTGCTGCTTTGTAGATTGTGCTGGGAAACCTTGCTTTGGCAAGTGCCAATTGAGGGCATTCAGGCAGAAAGAAAAGAGAATCGCAAGAGGCCTTTTCTCGCGGGCTGCTCTGCCAAGCCCTTCCAGCTAAAACTATGCCGTTGCTCCTCTGGAAGAATCCCTGCACCGCGACGTAGTTTTTCAGAAGAAGCCTTGCGTTTGCAAGAGCAAAGGAGGAATTCGTTGCAGGAAAGAGGAAGGAAAGAAAGTTTCTCTCGCTCTGCCTGCTTTGCTCAGAGGACTGGATGAAGTTAGGAAGTTCTCCCTTTCACTGAGAAACGTGCAGGCTGCTGTTGCCTGGGCGCTCTCTTCTTTGCAAAAGAGTCTGCAGTTCCACGCTTTGAACCGTGGAAAGGCGCCGGGCTCTGCTAAGATTTCCCACGGCGCTTCGTTTGCCCTGGGCCAAAGCGAGCCTTCACAATAGCTGAACGCTAACGCTGCATACTCGTTCCACTTCCAGAACAGGGCTACCGCGAGGCAGTTCTCCGGGGGAAAACGGCCCTTCGCGAAGGGCAGATCTGCCGAGCTCACTGCGGGAAAGCGAAAGCAAAGGACGCTTTTCTCCCTCTAACCGCTTTCGTCAGAGGAACGGGGGAAGTCACAGTGTTCTTTCTCTCACTGAGATACACACAATCTGACGTTGCCTCTGAGCTCCGTTGCTGGCAAAGAACTGAAACTGACATACACTCCTGTGGGGAAACACAGGGCTTTGCTAGGATTTCTCCAGGCAGTCTGTTTTCCCTGGGCCTCGCTGTAGCAACACTACCTCGCCAGGGCAACACTGCATGGGATTTCCTCTGCCAGGAGAGAGCTGCTGCTTTGTAGATTGTGCTGGGAAACCTTGCTTTGGCAAGTGCCAATTGACCGCATTCAGGCAGAAAGAAAAGAGAATCGCAAGAGGCCTTTTCTCGCCGGCTGCTCTGCCAAGCCCTTCCAGCTAAAACTATGCCGTTGCTCCTCTGGAAGGATCCCTGCACCGCGACGTAGTTTTTCAGAAGAAGCCTTGCGTTTGCAAGAGCAAAGGAGGAATTCGTTGCAGGAAAGAGGAAGGAAAGAAAGTTTCTCTCCCTCTGCCTGCTTTGCTCAGAGGACTGGATGAAGTTAGGAAGTTCTCCCTTTCACTGAGAAACGTGCAGGCTGCTGTTGCCTGGGCGCTCTGTTCTTTGCAAAAGAGTCTGCAGTTCCACGCTTTGAACCGTGGAAAGGCGCCGGGCTCTGCTAAGATTTCCCCCGGCGCTTCGTTTGCCCTGGGCCAAAGCGAGCCTTCACAATAGCTGAACGCTAACACTGCATACTCGTTCCACTTCCAGAACAGGGCTACCGCGAGGCAGTTCTCCGGGGGAAAACGGCCCTTCGCGAAGGGCAGATCTGCCGAGCTCACTGCGGGAAAGTGAAAGCAAAGGACGCTTTTCTCCCTCTAACCGCTTTCGTCAGAGGAACGGGGGAAGTCACAGTATTCTTTCTCTCACTGAGATACACACAATCTGACGTTGCCTCTGAGCTCCGTTGCTGGCAAAGAACTGAAACTGACATACATTCCTGTGGGGAAACACAGGGCTTTGCTAGGATTTCTCCAGGCAGTCTGTTTTCCCTGGGCCTCGCTGTAGCAACACTATCTCGCCAGGGCAACACTGCATGGGATTTCCTCTGTCAGGAGAGAGCTGCTGCTTTGTAGTTTGTGCTGGGAAACCTTGCTTTGGCAAGTGCCAATTGAGGGCATTCAGGCAGAAAGAAAAGAGAATCGCAAGAGGCCTTTTCTCGCCGGCTGCTCTGCCAAGCCCTTCCAGCTAAAACTATGCCGTTGCTCCTCTGGAAGGATCCCTGCACCGCGACGTAGTTTTTCAGAAGAAGCCTTGCGTTTGCAAGAGCAAAGGAGGAATTCGTTGCAGGAAAGAAGAAGGCAAGAAAGTTTCTCTCCCTCTGCCTGCTTTGCTCAGAGGACTGGATGAAGTTAGGAAGTTCTCCCTTTCACTGAGAAACGTGCAGGCTGCTGTTGCCTGGGCGCTCTGTTCTTTGCAAAAGAGTCTGCTGTTCCACGCTTTGAACCGTGGAAATGCACCGGGCTCTGCCGGCACTTCGTTTGCCCTGGGCCAAAGCGAGCCTTCACAATAGCTGAACGCTAACACTGCATACTCGTTCCACTTCCAGAACAGGGCTACCGCGAGGCAGTTCTCCGGGGGAAAACGGCCCTTCGCGAAGGGCAGATCTGCCGAGCTCACTGCGGGAAAGCGAAAGCAAAGGACGCTTTTCTCCCTCTAACCGCTTTCGTCAGAGGAACGGGGGAAGTCACAGTGTTCTTTCTCTCACTGAGATACACACAATCTGACGTTGCCTCTGAGCTCCGTTGCTGGCAAAGAACTGAAACTGACATACATTCCTGTGGGGAAACACAGGGCTTTGCTAGGATTTCTCTAGGCAGTCTGTTTTCCCTGGGCCTCGCTGTAGCAACACTATCTTGCCAGGTCAACACTGCATGGGATTTCCTCTGCCAGGAGAGAGCTGCTGCTTTGTAGTTTGTGCTGGGAAACCTTGCTTTGGCAAGTGCCAATTGACCGCATTCAGGCAGAAAGAAAAGAGAATCGCAAGAGGCCTTTTCTCGCCGGCTGCTCTACCAAGCCCTTCCAGCTAAAACTATGCCGTTGCTCCTCTGGAAGGATCCCTGCACCGCAACGTAGTTTTTCAGAAGAAGCCTTGCGTTTGCAAGAGCAAAGGAGGAATTCGTTGCAGGAAAGAGGAAGGAAAGAAAGTTTCTCTCCCTCTGCCTGCTTTGCTCAGAGGACTGGATGAAGTCAGGGAGTTCTCCCTTTCACTGAGAAACGTGCGGACTGCTGTTGCCTGTGCGCTCTCTTCTTTGCAAAAGAGTCTGCAGTTCCACGCTTTGAACCGTGGAAAGGCGACGGGCTCTGCTAAGACTTCCCCGGGCGCTTCGTTTGCCCTTGGCCAAAGCGAGCCTTCACAATAGCTGAACGCTAACACTGCATACTCGTTCCACTTCCAGAACAGGGCTACCGCGAGGCAGTTCTCCGGGGGAAAACGGCCCTTCGCGAAGGGCAGATCTGCCGAGCTCACTGCGGGAAAGCGAAAGCAAAGGACGCTTTTCTCCCTCTAACCGCTTTCGTCAGAGGAACGGGGGAAGTCACAGTGTTCTTTCTCTCACTGAGATACACACAATCTGACGTTGCCTCTGAGCTCCGTTGCTGGCAAAGAACTGAAACTGACATACACTCCTGTGGGGAAACACAGGGCTTTGCTAGGATTTCTCCAGGCAGTCTGTTTTCCCTGGGCCTCACTGTAGCAACACTATCTCGCCAGGGCAACACTGCATGGGATTTCCTCTGCCAGGAGAGAGCTGCTGCTTTGTAGATTGTGCTGGGAAACCTTGCTTTGGCAAGTGCCAATTGACCGCATTCAGGCAGAAAGAAAAGAGAATCGCAAGAGGCCTTTTCTCGCTGGCTGCTCTGCCAAGCCCTTCCAGCTAAAACTATGCCGTTGCTCCTCTGGAAGGATCCCTGCACCGCGACGTAGTTTTTCAGAAGAAGCCTTGCGTTTGCAAGAGCAAAGGAGGAATTCGTTGCAGGAAAGAGGAAGGAAAGAAAGTTTCTCTCCCTCTGCCTGCTTTGCTCAGAGGACTGGATGAAGTCAGGGAGTTCTCCCTTTCACTGAGAAACGTGCGGACTGCTGTTGCCTGTGCGCTCTCTTCTTTGCAAAAGAGTCTGCAGTTCCAGGCTTTGAACCGTGGAAAGGCGACGGGCTCTGCTAAGACTTCCCCGGGCGCTTCGTTTGCCCTTGGCCAAAGCGAGCCTTCACAATAGCTGAACGCTAACACTGCATACTCGTTCCACTTCCAGAACAGGGCTACCGCGAGGCAGTTCTCGGGGGAAAACGGCCCTTCGCGAAGGGCAGATCTGCCGAGCTCACTGCGGGAAAGCGAAAGCAAAGGACGCTTTTCTCCCTCTAACCGCTTTCGTCAGAGGAACGGGGCAAGTCACAGTGTTCTTTCTCTCCCTGAGATACACACAATCTGACGTTGCCTCTGAGCTCCGTTGCTGGCAAAGAACTGAAACTGACATACATTCCTGTGGGGAAACACAGGGCTTTGCTAGGATTTTTCTAGGCAGTCTGTTTTCCCTGGGCCTCGCTGTAGCAACACTATCTCGCCAGGGCAACACTGCATGGGATTTCCTCTGCCAGGAGAGAGCTGCTGCTTTGTAGTTTGTGCTGGGAAACCTTGCTTTGGCAAGTGCCAATTGACCGCATTCAGGCAGAAAGAAAAGAGAATCGCAAGAGGCCTTTTCTCGCCGGCTGCTCTACCAAGCCCTTCCAGCTAAAACTATGCCGTTGCTCCTCTGGAAGGATCCCTGCACCGCGACGTAGTTTTTCAGAAGAAGCCTTGCGTTTGCAAGAGCAAAGGAGGAATTCGTTGCAGGAAAGAGGAAGGAAAGAAAGTTTCTCTCCCTCTGCCTGCTTTGCTCAGAGGACTGGATGAAGTTAGGAAGTTCTCCCTTTCACTGAGAAACGTGCAGGCTGCTGTTGCCTGGGCGCTCTCTTCTTTGCAAAAGAGTCTGCAGTTCCACGCTTTGAACCGTGGAAAGGCGCCGGGCTCTGCTAAGATTTCCCCCGGCGCTTCGTTTGCCCTGGGCCAAAGAGAGCCTTCACAATAGCTGAACGCTAACGCTGCATACTCGTTCCACTTCCAGAACAGCGCTACCGCGAGGCAGTTCTCCGGGGGAAAACGGCCCTTCGCGAAGGGCAGATCTGCCGAGCTCACTGCGGGAAAGCGAAAGCAAAGGACGCTTTTCTCCCTCTAACCGCTTTCGTCAGAGGAACGGGGGAAGTCACAGTGTTCTTTCTCTCACTGAGATACACACAATCTGACGTTGCCTCTGAGCTCCGTTGCTGGCAAAGAACTGAAACTGACATACATTCCTGTGGGGAAACACAGGGCTTTGCTAGGATTTCTCTAGGCAGTCTCTTTTCCATGGGCCTCGCTGTAGCAACACTATCTCGCCAGGGCAACACTGCATGGGATTTCCTCTGCCAGGAGAGAGCTGCTGCTTTGTAGTTTGTGCTGGGAAACCTTGCTTTGGCAAGTGCCAATTGACCGCATTCAGGCAGAAAGAAAAGAGAATCGCAAGAGGCCTTTTCTCGCTGGCTGCTCTGCCAAGCCCTTCCAGCTAAAACTATGCCGTTGCTCCTCTGGAAGGATCCCTGCACCGCGACGTAGTTTTTCAGAAGAAGCCTTGCGTTTGCAAGAGCAAAGGAGGAATTCGTTGCAGGAAAGAGGAAGGAAAGAAAGTTTCTCTCCCTCTGCCTGCTTTGCTCAGAGGACTGGATGAAGTTAGGAAGTTCTCCCTTTCACTGAGAAACGTGCAGGCTGCTGTTGCCTGGGCGCTCTCTTCTTTGCAAAAGAGTCTGCAGTTCCACGCTTTGAACCGTGGAAAGGCGCCGGGCTCTGCTAAGATTTCCCCCGGCGCTTCGTTTGCCCTGGGCCAAAGCGAGCCTTCACAATAGCTGAACGCTAACACTGCATACTCGTTCCACTTCCAGAACAGGGCTACCGCGAGGCAGTTCTCCGGGGGAAAACGGCCCTTCGCGAAGGGCAGATCTGCCGAGCTCACTGCGGGAAAGCGAAAGCAAAGGACGCTTTTCTCCCTCTAACCGCTTTCGTCAGAGGAACGGGGGAAGTCACAGTATTCATTCTCTCACTGAGATACACACAATCTGACGTTGCCTCTGAGCTCCGTTGCAGGCAAAGAACTGAAACTGACATACATTCCTGTGGGGAAACACAGGGCTTTGCTAGGATTTTTCCAGGCAGTCTGTTTTCATTGGGCCTCGCTGTAGCAACACTATCTCGCCAGGGCAACACTGCATGGGATTTCCTCTGCCAGGAGAGAGCTGCTGCTTTGTAGTTTGTGCTGGGAAACCTTGCTTTGGCAAGTGCCAATTGACCGCATTCAGGCAGAAAGAAAAGAGAATCGCAAGAGGCCTTTTCTCGCCGGCTGCTCTGCCAAGCCCTTCCAGCTAAAACTATGCCGTTGCTCCTCTGGAAGGATCCCTGCACCGCGACGTAGTTTTTCAGAAGAAGCCTTGCGTTTGCAAGAGCAAAGGAGGAATTCGTTGCAGGAAAGAAGAAGGCAGGAAGTTTCTCTCCCTCTGCCTGCTTTGCTCAGAGGACTGGATGAAGTTAGGAAGTTCTCCCTTTCACTGAGAAACGTGCAGGCTGCTGTTGCCTGGGCGCTCTCTTATTTGCAAAAGAGTCTGCTGTTCCACGCTTTGAACCGTGGAAATGCACCGGGCTCTGCTGGCACTTCGTTTGCCCTGGGCCAAAGCGAGCCTTCACAATAGCTGAACGCTAACACTGCATACTCGTTCCACTTCCAGAACAGGGCTACCGCGAGGCAGTTCTCCGGGGGAAAACGGCCCTTCGCGAAGGGCAGATCTGCCGAGCTCACTGCGGGAAAGCGAAAGCAAAGGACGCTTTTCTCCCTCTAACCGCTTTCGTCAGAGGAACGGGGGAAGTCACAGTGTTCTTTCTCTCACTGAGATACACACAATCTGACGTTGCCTCTGAGCTCCTTTGCTGGCAAAGAACTGAAACTGACATACATTCCTGTGGGGAAACACAGGGCTTTGCTAGGATTTCTCCAGGCAGTCTGTTTTCCCTGGGCCTCACTGTAGCAACACTATCTCGCCAGGGCAACACTGCATGGGATTTCCTCTGCCAGGAGAGAGCTGCTGCTTTGTAGATTGTGCTGGGAAACCTTGCTTTGGCAAGTGCCAATTGACCGCATTCAGGCAGAAAGAAAAGAGGATCGCAAGAGGCCTTTTCTCGCCGGCTGCTCTGCCAAGCCCTTCCAGCTAAAACTATGCCGTTGCTCCTCTGGAAGGATCCCTGCACCGCGACGTAGTTTTTCAGAAGAAGCCTTGCGTTTGCAAGAGCAAAGGAGGAATTCGTTGCAGGAAAGAGGAGGGAAAGAAAGTTTCTCTCCCTCTGCCTGCTTTGCTCAGAGGACTGGATGAAGTTAGGAAGTTCTCCCTTTCACTGAGAAACGTGCAGGCTGCTGTTGCCTGGGCGCTCTCTTCTTTGCAAAAGAGTCTGCAGTTCCACGCTTTGAACCGTGGAAAGGCGCCGGGCTCTGCTAAGATTTCCCCCGGCGCTTCGTTTGCCCTGGGCCAAAGCGAGCCTTCACAATAGCTGAACGCTAACACTGCATACTCGTTCCACTTCCAGAACAGGGCTACCGCGAGGCAGTTCTCCGGGGGAAAACGGCCCTTCGCGAAGGGCAGATCTGCCGAGCTCACTGCGGGAAAGCGAAAGCAAAGGACGCTTTTCTCCCTCTAACCGCTTTTGTCAGAGGAACGGGAGAAGTCACAGTGTTCTTTCTCTCCCTGAGATACACACAATCTGACGTTGCCTCTGAGCTCCGTTGCTGGCAAAGAACTGAAACTGACATACACTCCTGTGGGGAAACACAGGGCTTTGCTAGGATTTCTCTAGGCAGTCTGTTTTCCCTGGGCCTCGCTGTAGCAACACTATCTCGCCAGGGCAACACTGCATGGGATTTCCTCTGCCAGGAGAGAGCTGCTGCTTTGTAGTTTGTGCTGGGAAACCTTGCTTTGGCAAGTGCCAATTGACCGCATTCAGGCAGAAAGAAAAGAGAATCGCAAGAGGCCTTTTCTCGCCGGCTGCTCTGCCAAGCCCTTCCAGCTAAATCTATGCCGTTGCTCCTCTGGAAGGATCCCTGCACCGCGACGTAGTTTTTCAGAAGAAGCCTTGCGTTTGCAAGAGCAAAGGAGGAATTCGTTGCAGGAAAGAGGAAGGAAAGAAAGTTTCTCTCCCTCTGCCTGCTTTGCTCAGAGGACTGGATGAAGTCAGGGAGTTCTCCCTTTCACTGAGAAACGTGCGGACTGCTGTTGCCTGTGCGCTCTCTTCTTTGCAAAAGAGTCTGCAGTTCCACGCTTTGAACCGTGGAAAGGCGCCGGGCTCTGCTAAGATTTTCCCCGGCGCTTCGTTTGCCCTGGGCCAAAGCGAGCCTTCACAATAGCTGAACGCTAACACTGCATACTCGTTCCACTTCCAGAACAGGGCTACCGCGAGGCAGTTCTCCGGGGGAAAACGGCCCTTCGCGAAGGGCAGATCTGCCGAGCTCACTGCGGGAAAGCGAAAGCAAAGGACGCTTTTCTCCCTCTAACCGCTTTTGTCAGAGGAACGGGGGAAGTCACAGTGTTCTTTCTCTCACTGAGATACACACAATCTGACGTTGCCTCTGAGCTCCGTTGCTGGCAAAGAACTGAAACTGACATACACTCCTGTGGGGAAACACAGGGCTTTGCTAGGATTTCTCCAGGCAGTCTGTTTTCCCTGGGCCTCGCTGTAGCAACACTACCTCGCCAGGGCAACACTGCATGGGATTTCCTCTGCCAAGAGAGAGCTGCTGCTTTGTAGATTGTGCTGGGAAACCTTGCTTTGGCAAGTGCCAATTGAGGGCATTCAGGCAGAAAGAAAAGAGAATCGCAAGAGGCCTTTTCTCGTGGGCTGCTCTGCCAAGCCCTTCCAGCTAAAACTATGCCGTTGCTCCTCTGGAAGAATCCCTGCACCGCGACGTAGTTTTTCAGAAGAAGCCTTGCGTTTGCAAGAGCAAAGGAGGAATTCGTTGCAGGAAAGAGGAAGGAAAGAAAGTTTCTCTCGCTCTGCCTGCTTTGCTCAGAGGACTGGATGAAGTTAGGAAGTTCTCCCTTTCACTGAGAAACGTGCAGGCTGCTGTTGCCTGGGCGCTCTCTTCTTTGCAAAAGAGTCTGCAGTTCCACGCTTTGAACCGTGGAAAGGCGCCGGGCTCTGCTAAGATTTCCCACGGCGCTTCGTTTGCCCTGGGCCAAAGCGAGCCTTCACAATAGCTGAACGCTAACGCTGCATACTCGTTCCACTTCCAGAACAGGGCTACCGCGAGGCAGTTCTCCGGGGGAAAACGGCCCTTCGCGAAGGGCAGATCTGCCGAGCTCACTGCGGGAAAGCGAAAGCAAAGGACGCTTTTCTCCCTCTAACCGCTTTCGTCAGAGGAACGGGGGAAGTCACAGTGTTCTTTCTCTCACTGAGATACACACAATCTGACGTTGCCTCTGAGCTCCGTTGCTGGCAAAGAACTGAAACTGACATACACTCCTGTGGGGAAACACAGGGCTTTGCTAGGATTTCTCCAGGCAGTCTGTTTTCCCTGGGCCTCGCTGTAGCAACACTACCTCGCCAGGGCAACACTGCATGGGATTTCCTCTGCCAGGAGAGAGCTGCTGCTTTGTAGATTGTGCTGGGAAACCTTGCTTTGGCAAGTGCCAATTGACCGCATTCAGGCAGAAAGAAAAGAGAATCGCAAGAGGCCTTTTCTCGCCGGCTGCTCTGCCAAGCCCTTCCAGCTAAAACTATGCCGTTGCTCCTCTGGAAGGATCCCTGCACCGCGACGTAGTTTTTCAGAAGAAGCCTTGCGTTTGCAAGAGCAAAGGAGGAATTCGTTGCAGGAAAGAGGAAGGAAAGAAAGTTTCTCTCCCTCTGCCTGCTTTGCTCAGAGGACTGGATGAAGTTAGGAAGTTCTCCCTTTCACTGAGAAACGTGCAGGCTGCTGTTGCCTGGGCGCTCTGTTCTTTGCAAAAGAGTCTGCTGTTCCACGCTTTGAACCGTGGAAATGCACCGGGCTCTGCCGGCACTTCGTTTGCCCTGGGCCAAAGCGAGCCTTCACAATAGCTGAACGCTAACACTGCATACTCGTTCCACTTCCAGAACAGGGCTACCGCGAGGCAGTTCTCCGGGGGAAAACGGCCCTTCGCGAAGGGCAGATCTGCCGAGCTCACTGCGGGAAAGCGAAAGCAAAGGACGCTTTTCTCCCTCTAACCGCTTTCGTCAGAGGAACGGGGGAAGTCACAGTGTTCTTTCTCTCACTGAGATACACACAATCTGACGTTGCCTCTGAGCTCCGTTGCTGGCAAAGAACTGAAACTGACATACATTCCTGTGGGGAAACACAGGGCTTTGCTAGGATTTCTCTAGGCAGTCTGTTTTCCCTGGGCCTCGCTGTAGCAACACTATCTTGCCAGGTCAACACTGCATGGGATTTCCTCTGCCAGGAGAGAGCTGCTGCTTTGTAGTTTGTGCTGGGAAACCTTGCTTTGGCAAGTGCCAATTGACCGCATTCAGGCAGAAAGAAAAGAGAATCGCAAGAGGCCTTTTCTCGCCGGCTGCTCTACCAAGCCCTTCCAGCTAAAACTATGCCGTTGCTCCTCTGGAAGGATCCCTGCACCGCAACGTAGTTTTTCAGAAGAAGCCTTGCGTTTGCAAGAGCAAAGGAGGAATTCGTTGCAGGAAAGAGGAAGGAAAGAAAGTTTCTCTCCCTCTGCCTGCTTTGCTCAGAGGACTGGATGAAGTCAGGGAGTTCTCCCTTTCACTGAGAAACGTGCGGACTGCTGTTGCCTGTGCGCTCTCTTCTTTGCAAAAGAGTCTGCAGTTCCACGCTTTGAACCGTGGAAAGGCGACGGGCTCTGCTAAGACTTCCCCGGGCGCTTCGTTTGCCCTTGGCCAAAGCGAGCCTTCACAATAGCTGAACGCTAACACTGCATACTCGTTCCACTTCCAGAACAGGGCTACCGCGAGGCAGTTCTCCGGGGGAAAACGGCCCTTCGCGAAGGGCAGATCTGCCGAGCTCACTGCGGGAAAGCGAAAGCAAAGGACGCTTTTCTCCCTCTAACCGCTTTCGTCAGAGGAACGGGGGAAGTCACAGTGTTCTTTCTCTCACTGAGATACACACAATCTGACGTTGCCTCTGAGCTCCGTTGCTGGCAAAGAACTGAAACTGACATACACTCCTGTGGGGAAACACAGGGCTTTGCTAGGATTTCTCCAGGCAGTCTGTTTTCCCTGGGCCTCACTGTAGCAACACTATCTCGCCAGGGCAACACTGCATGGGATTTCCTCTGCCAGGAGAGAGCTGCTGCTTTGTAGATTGTGCTGGGAAACCTTGCTTTGGCAAGTGCCAATTGACCGCATTCAGGCAGAAAGAAAAGAGAATCGCAAGAGGCCTTTTCTCGCTGGCTGCTCTGCCAAGCCCTTCCAGCTAAAACTATGCCGTTGCTCCTCTGGAAGGATCCCTGCACCGCGACGTAGTTTTTCAGAAGAAGCCTTGCGTTTGCAAGAGCAAAGGAGGAATTCGTTGCAGGAAAGAGGAAGGAAAGAAAGTTTCTCTCCCTCTGCCTGCTTTGCTCAGAGGACTGGATGAAGTCAGGGAGTTCTCCCTTTCACTGAGAAACGTGCGGACTGCTGTTGCCTGTGCGCTCTCTTCTTTGCAAAAGAGTCTGCAGTTCCAGGCTTTGAACCGTGGAAAGGCGACGGGCTCTGCTAAGACTTCCCCGGGCGCTTCGTTTGCCCTTGGCCAAAGCGAGCCTTCACAATAGCTGAACGCTAACACTGCATACTCGTTCCACTTCCAGAACAGGGCTACCGCGAGGCAGTTCTCGGGGGAAAACGGCCCTTCGCGAAGGGCAGATCTGCCGAGCTCACTGCGGGAAAGCGAAAGCAAAGGACGCTTTTCTCCCTCTAACCGCTTTCGTCAGAGGAACGGGGGAAGTCACAGTGTTCTTTCTCTCCCTGAGATACACACAATCTGACGTTGCCTCTGAGCTCCGTTGCTGGCAAAGAACTGAAACTGACATACATTCCTGTGGGGAAACACAGGGCTTTGCTAGGATTTTTCTAGGCAGTCTGTTTTCCCTGGGCCTCGCTGTAGCAACACTATCTCGCCAGGGCAACACTGCATGGGATTTCCTCTGCCAGGAGAGAGCTGCTGCTTTGTAGTTTGTGCTGGGAAACCTTGCTTTGGCAAGTGCCAATTGACCGCATTCAGGCAGAAAGAAAAGAGAATCGCAAGAGGCCTTTTCTCGCCGGCTGCTCTACCAAGCCCTTCCAGCTAAAACTATGCCGTTGCTCCTCTGGAAGGATCCCTGCACCGCGACGTAGTTTTTCAGAAGAAGCCTTGCGTTTGCAAGAGCAAAGGAGGAATTCGTTGCAGGAAAGAGGAAGGAAAGAAAGTTTCTCTCCCTCTGCCTGCTTTGCTCAGAGGACTGGATGAAGTTAGGAAGTTCTCCCTTTCACTGAGAAACGTGCAGGCTGCTGTTGCCTGGGCGCTCTCTTCTTTGCAAAAGAGTCTGCAGTTCCACGCTTTGAACCGTGGAAAGGCGCCGGGCTCTGCTAAGATTTCCCCCGGCGCTTCGTTTGCCCTGGGCCAAAGAGAGCCTTCACAATAGCTGAACGCTAACGCTGCATACTCGTTCCACTTCCAGAACAGCGCTACCGCGAGGCAGTTCTCCGGGGGAAAACGGCCCTTCGCGAAGGGCAGATCTGCCGAGCTCACTGCGGGAAAGCGAAAGCAAAGGACGCTTTTCTCCCTCTAACCGCTTTCGTCAGAGGAACGGGGGAAGTCACAGTGTTCTTTCTCTCACTGAGATACACACAATCTGACGTTGCCTCTGAGCTCCGTTGCTGGCAAAGAACTGAAACTGACATACATTCCTGTGGGGAAACACAGGGCTTTGCTAGGATTTCTCTAGGCAGTCTCTTTTCCATGGGCCTCGCTGTAGCAACACTATCTCGCCAGGGCAACACTGCATGGGATTTCCTCTGCCAGGAGAGAGCTGCTGCTTTGTAGTTTGTGCTGGGAAACCTTGCTTTGGCAAGTGCCAATTGACCGCATTCAGGCAGAAAGAAAAGAGAATCGCAAGAGGCCTTTTCTCGCTGGCTGCTCTGCCAAGCCCTTCCAGCTAAAACTATGCCGTTGCTCCTCTGGAAGGATCCCTGCACCGCGACGTAGTTTTTCAGAAGAAGCCTTGCGTTTGCAAGAGCAAAGGAGGAATTCGTTGCAGGAAAGAGGAAGGAAAGAAAGTTTCTCTCCCTCTGCCTGCTTTGCTCAGAGGACTGGATGAAGTTAGGAAGTTCTCCCTTTCACTGAGAAACGTGCAGGCTGCTGTTGCCTGGGCGCTCTCTTCTTTGCAAAAGAGTCTGCAGTTCCACGCTTTGAACCGTGGAAAGGCGCCGGGCTCTGCTAAGATTTCCCCCGGCGCTTCGTTTGCCCTGGGCCAAAGCGAGCCTTCACAATAGCTGAACGCTAACACTGCATACTCGTTCCACTTCCAGAACAGGGCTACCGCGAGGCAGTTCTCCGGGGGAAAACGGCCCTTCGCGAAGGGCAGATCTGCCGAGCTCACTGCGGGAAAGCGAAAGCAAAGGACGCTTTTCTCCCTCTAACCGCTTTCGTCAGAGGAACGGGGGAAGTCACAGTATTCATTCTCTCACTGAGATACACACAATCTGACGTTGCCTCTGAGCTCCGTTGCAGGCAAAGAACTGAAACTGACATACATTCCTGTGGGGAAACACAGGGCTTTGCTAGGATTTTTCCAGGCAGTCTGTTTTCATTGGGCGTCGCTGTAGCAACACTATCTCGCCAGGGCAACACTGCATGGGATTTCCTCTGCCAGGAGAGAGCTGCTGCTTTGTAGTTTGTGCTGGGAAACCTTGCTTTGGCAAGTGCCAATTGACCGCATTCAGGCAGAAAGAAAAGAGAATCGCAAGAGGCCTTTTCTCGCCGGCTGCTCTGCCAAGCCCTTCCAGCTAAAACTATGCCGTTGCTCCTCTGGAAGGATCCCTGCACCGCGACGTAGTTTTTCAGAAGAAGCCTTGCGTTTGCAAGAGCAAAGGAGGAATTCGTTGCAGGAAAGAAGAAGGCAAGAAAGTTTCTCTCCCTCTGCCTGCTTTGCTCAGAGGACTGGATGAAGTTAGGAAGTTCTCCCTTTCACTGAGAAACGTGCAGGCTGCTGTTGCCTGGGCGCTCTCTTCTTTGCAAAAGAGTCTGCTGTTCCACGCTTTGAACCGTGGAAATGCACCGGGCTCTGCTGGCACTTCGTTTGCCCTGGGCCAAAGCGAGCCTTCACAATAGCTGAACGCTAACACTGCATACTCGTTCCACTTCCAGAACAGGGCTACCGCGAGGCAGTTCTCCGGGGGAAAACGGCCCTTCGCGAAGGGCAGATCTGCCGAGCTCACTGCGGGAAAGCGAAAGCAAAGGACGCTTTTCTCCCTCTAACCGCTTTCGTCAGAGGAACGGGGGAAGTCACAGTGTTCTTTCTCTCACTGAGATACACACAATCTGACGTTGCCTCTGAGCTCCTTTGCTGGCAAAGAACTGAAACTGACATACATTCCTGTGGGGAAACACAGGGCTTTGCTAGGATTTCTCCAGGCAGTCTGTTTTCCCTGGGCCTCACTGTAGCAACACTATCTCGCCAGGGCAACACTGCATGGGATTTCCTCTGCCAGGAGAGAGCTGCTGCTTTGTAGATTGTGCTGGGAAACCTTGCTTTGGCAAGTGCCAATTGACCGCATTCAGGCAGAAAGAAAAGAGGATCGCAAGAGGCCTTTTCTCGCCGGCTGCTCTGCCAAGCCCTTCCAGCTAAAACTATGCCGTTGCTCCTCTGGAAGGATCCCTGCACCGCGACGTAGTTTTTCAGAAGAAGCCTTGCGTTTGCAAGAGCAAAGGAGGAATTCGTTGCAGGAAAGAGGAGGGAAAGAAAGTTTCTCTCCCTCTGCCTGCTTTGCTCAGAGGACTGGATGAAGTTAGGAAGTTCTCCCTTTCACTGAGAAACGTGCAGGCTGCTGTTGCCTGGGCGCTCTCTTCTTTGCAAAAGAGTCTGCAGTTCCACGCTTTGAACCGTGGAAAGGCGCCGGGCTCTGCTAAGATTTCCCCCGGCGCTTCGTTTGCCCTGGGCCAAAGCGAGCCTTCACAATAGCTGAACGCTAACACTGCATACTCGTTCCACTTCCAGAACAGGGCTACCGCGAGGCAGTTCTCCGGGGGAAAACGGCCCTTCGCGAAGGGCAGATCTGCCGAGCTCACTGCGGGAAAGCGAAAGCAAAGGACGCTTTTCTCCCTCTAACCGCTTTCGTCAGAGGAACGGGGGAAGTCACAGTGTTCTTTCTCTCACTGAGATACACACAATCTGACGTTGCCTCTGAGCTCCGTTGCTGGCAAAGAACTGAAACTGACATACATTCCTGTGGGGAAACACAGGGCTTTGCTAGGATTTCTCTAGGCAGTCTGTTTTCCCTGGGCCTCGCTGTAGCAACACTATCTCGCCAGGTCAACACTGCATGGGATTTCCTCTGCCAGGAGAGAGCTGCTGCTTTGTAGTTTGTGCTGGGAAACCTTGCTTTGGCAAGTGCCAATTGACCGCATTCAGGCAGAAAGAAAAGAGAATCGCAAGAGGCCTTTTCTCGCCGGCTGCTCTACCAAGCCCTTCCAGCTAAAACTATGCCGTTGCTCCTCTGGAAGGATCCCTGCACCGCAACGTAGTTTTTCAGAAGAAGCCTTGCGTTTGCAAGAGCAAAGGAGGAATTCGTTGCAGGAAAGAGGAAGGAAAGAAAGTTTCTCTCCCTCTGCCTGCTTTGCTCAGAGGACTGGATGAAGTCAGGGAGTTCTCCCTTTCACTGAGAAACGTGCGGACTGCTGTTGCCTGTGCGCTCTCTTCTTTGCAAAAGAGTCTGCAGTTCCACGCTTTGAACCGTGGAAAGGCGACGGGCTCTGCTAAGACTTCCCCGGGCGCTTCGTTTGCCCTTGGCCAAAGCGAGCCTTCACAATAGCTGAACGCTAACACTGCATACTCGTTCCACTTCCAGAACAGGGCTACCGCGAGGCAGTTCTCCGGGGGAAAACGGCCCTTCGCGAAGGGCAGATCTGCCGAGCTCACTGCGGGAAAGCGAAAGCAAAGGACGCTTTTCTCCCTCTAACCGCTTTCGTCAGAGGAACGGGGGAAGTCACAGTGTTCTTTCTCTCACTGAGATACACACAATCTGACGTTGCCTCTGAGCTCCGTTGCTGGCAAAGAACTGAAACTGACATACACTCCTGTGGGGAAACACAGGGCTTTGCTAGGATTTCTCCAGGCAGTCTGTTTTCCCTGGGCCTCGCTGTAGCAACACTATCTCGCCAGGGCAACACTGCATGGGATTTCCTCTGCCAGGAGAGAGCTGCTGCTTTGTAGATTGTGCTGGGAAACCTTGCTTTGGCAAGTGCCAATTGACCGCATTCAGGCAGAAAGAAAAGAGAATCGCAAGAGGCCTTTTCTCGCCGGCTGCTCTGCCAAGCCCTTCCAGCTAAAACTATGCCGTTGCTCCTCTGGAAGGATCCCTGCACCGCGACGTAGTTTTTCAGAAGAAGCCTTGCGTTTGCAAGAGCAAAGGAGGAATTCGTTGCAGGAAAGAGGAAGGAAAGAAAGTTTCTCTCCCTCTGCCTGCTTTGCTCAGAGGACTGGATGAAGTCAGGGAGTTCTCCCTTTCACTGAGAAACGTGCGGACTGCTGTTGCCTGTGCGCTCTCTTCTTTGCAAAAGAGTCTGCAGTTCCAGGCTTTGAACCGTGGAAAGGCGACGGGCTCTGCTAAGACTTCCCCGGGCGCTTCGTTTGCCCTTGGCCAAAGCGAGCCTTCACAATAGCTGAACGCTAACACTGCATACTCGTTCCACTTCCAGAACAGGGCTACCGCGAGGCAGTTCTCGGGGGAAAACGGCCCTTCGCGAAGGGCAGATCTGCCGAGCTCACTGCGGGAAAGCGAAAGCAAAGGACGCTTTTCTCCCTCTAACCGCTTTCGTCAGAGGAACGGGGCAAGTCACAGTGTTCTTTCTCTCCCTGAGATACACACAATCTGACGTTGCCTCTGAGCTCCGTTGCTGGCAAAGAACTGAAACTGACATACATTCCTGTGGGGAAACACAGGGCTTTGCTAGGATTTTTCTAGGCAGTCTGTTTTCCCTGGGCCTCGCTGTAGCAACACTATCTCGCCAGGGCAACACTGCATGGGATTTCCTCTGCCAGGAGAGAGCTGCTGCTTTGTAGTTTGTGCTGGGAAACCTTGCTTTGGCAAGTGCCAATTGACCGCATTCAGGCAGAAAGAAAAGAGAATCGCAAGAGGCCTTTTCTCGCCGGCTGCTCTACCAAGCCCTTCCAGCTAAAACTATGCCGTTGCTCCTCTGGAAGGATCCCTGCACCGCGACGTAGTTTTTCAGAAGAAGCCTTGCGTTTGCAAGAGCAAAGGAGGAATTCGTTGCAGGAAAGAGGAAGGAAAGAAAGTTTCTCTCCCTCTGCCTGCTTTGCTCAGAGGACTGGATGAAGTTAGGAAGTTCTCCCTTTCACTGAGAAACGTGCAGGCTGCTGTTGCCTGGGCGCTCTCTTCTTTGCAAAAGAGTCTGCAGTTCCACGCTTTGAACCGTGGAAAGGCGCCGGGCTCTGCTAAGATTTCCCCCGGCGCTTCGTTTGCCCTGGGCCAAAGAGAGCCTTCACAATAGCTGAACGCTAACGCTGCATACTCGTTCCACTTCCAGAACAGCGCTACCGCGAGGCAGTTCTCCGGGGGAAAACGGCCCTTCGCGAAGGGCAGATCTGCCGAGCTCACTGCGGGAAAGCGAAAGCAAAGGACGCTTTTCTCCCTCTAACCGCTTTCGTCAGAGGAACGGGGGAAGTCACAGTGTTCTTTCTCTCACTGAGATACACACAATCTGACGTTGCCTCTGAGCTCCGTTGCTGGCAAAGAACTGAAACTGACATACATTCCTGTGGGGAAACACAGGGCTTTGCTAGGATTTCTCTAGGCAGTCTCTTTTCCATGGGCCTCGCTGTAGCAACACTATCTCGCCAGGGCAACACTGCATGGGATTTCCTCTGCCAGGAGAGAGCTGCTGCTTTGTAGTTTGTGCTGGGAAACCTTGCTTTGGCAAGTGCCAATTGACCGCATTCAGGCAGAAAGAAAAGAGAATCGCAAGAGGCCTTTTCTCGCTGGCTGCTCTGCCAAGCCCTTCCAGCTAAAACTATGCCGTTGCTCCTCTGGAAGGATCCCTGCACCGCGACGTAGTTTTTCAGAAGAAGCCTTGCGTTTGCAAGAGCAAAGGAGGAATTCGTTGCAGGAAAGAAGAAGGAAAGAAAGTTTCTCTCCCTCTGCCTGCTTTGCTCAGAGGACTGGATGAAGTTAGGAAGTTCTCCCTTTGTCTGAGAAACGTGCAGGCTGCTGTTGCCTGGGCGCTCTGTTCTTTGCAAAAGAGTCTGCAGTTCCACGCTTTGAACCGTGGAAAGGCGACGGGCTCTGCTAAGACTTCCCCGGGCGCTTCGTTTGCCCTGGGCCAAAGCGAGCCTTCACAATAGCTGAACGCTAACACTGCATACTCGTTCCACTTCCAGAACAGGGCTACCGCGAGGCAGTTCTCCGGGGGAAAACGGCCCTTCGCGAAGGGCAGATCTGCCGAGCTCACTGCGGGAAAGCGAAAGCAAAGGACGCTTTTCTCCCTCTAACCGCTTTCGTCAGAGGAACGGGGGAAGTCACAGTGTTCTTTCTCTCACTGAGATACACACAATCTGACGTTGCCTCTGAGCTCCGTTGCTGGCAAAGAACTGAAACTGACATACATTCCTGTGGGGAAACACAGGGCTTTGCTAGGATTTTTCTAGGCAGTCTGTTTTCCCTGGGCCTCGCTGTAGCAACACTATCTCGCCAGGGCAACACTGCATGGGATTTCCTCTGCCAGGAGAGAGCTGCTGCTTTGTAGTTTGTGCTGGGAAACCTTGCTTTGGCAAGTGCCAATTGACCGCATTCAGGCAGAAAGAAAAGAGAATCGCAAGAGGCCTTTTCTCGCCGGCTGCTCTACCAAGCCCTTCCAGCTAAAACTATGCCGTTGCTCCTCTGGAAGGATCCCTGCACCGCGACGTAGTTTTTCAGAAGAAGCCTTGCGTTTGCAAGAGCAAAGGAGGAATTCGTTGCAGGAAAGAGGAAGGAAAGAAAGTTTCTCTCCCTCTGCCTGCTTTGCTCAGAGGACTGGATGAAGTTAGGAAGTTCTCCCTTTCACTGAGAAACGTGCAGGCTGCTGTTGCCTGGGCGCTCTGTTCTTTGCAAAAGAGTCTGCAGTTCCACGCTTTGAACCGTGGAAAGGCGCCGGGCTCTGCTAAGATTTCCCCCGGCGCTTCGTTTGCCCTGGGCCAAAGAGAGCCTTCACAATAGCTGAACGCTAACGCTGCATACTCGTTCCACTTCCAGAACAGCGCTACCGCGAGGCAGTTCTCCGGGGGAAAACGGCCCTTCGCGAAGGGCAGATCTGCGGAGCTCACTGCGGGAAAGCGAAAGCTAAGGACGCTTTTCTCCCTCTAACCGCTTTCGTCAGAGGAACGGGGGAAGTCACAGTGTTCTTTCTCTCACTGAGATACACACAATCTGACGTTGCCTCTGAGCTCCGTTGCTGGCAAAGAACTGAAACTGACATACATTCCTGTGGGGAAACACAGGGCTTTGCTAGGATTTCTCTAGGCAGTCTCTTTTCAATGGGCCTCGCTGTAGCAACACTATCTCGCCAGGGCAACACTGCATGGGATTTCCTCTGCCAGGAGAGAGCTGCTGCTTTGTAGTTTGTGCTGGGAAACCTTGCTTTGGCAAGTGCCAATTGACCGCATTCAGGCAGAAAGAAAAGAGAATCGCAAGAGGCCTTTTCTCGCTGGCTGCTCTGCCAAGCCCTTCCAGCTAAAACTATGCCGTTGCTCCTCTGGAAGGATCCCTGCACCGCGACGTAGTTTTTCAGAAGAAGCCTTGCGTTTGCAAGAGCAAAGGAGGAATTCGTTGCAGGAAAGAGGAAGGAAAGAAAGTTTCTCTCCCTCTGCCTGCTTTGCTCAGAGGACTGGATGAAGTTAGGAAGTTCTCCCTTTCACTGAGAAACGTGCAGGCTGCTGTTGCCTGGGCGCTCTCTTCTTTGCAAAAGAGTCTGCAGTTCCACGCTTTGAACCGTGGAAAGGCGCCGGGCTCTGCTAAGATTTCCCCCGGCGCTTCGTTTGCCCTGGGCCAAAGCGAGCCTTCACAATAGCTGAACGCTAACACTGCATACTCGTTCCACTTCCAGAACAGGGCTACCGCGAGGCAGTTCTCCGGGGGAAAATGGCCCTTCGCGAAGGGCAGATCTGCCGAGCTCACTGCGGGAAAGCGAAAGCAAAGGACGCTTTTCTCCCTCTAACCGCTTTCGTCAGAGGAACGGGGGAAGTCACAGTGTTCTTTCTCTCACTGAGATACACACAATCTGACGTTGCCTCTGAGCTCCGTTGCTGGCAAAGAACTGAAACTGACATACACTCCTGTGGGGAAACACAGGGCTTTGCTAGGATTTCTCCAGGCAGTCTGTTTTCCCTGGGCCTCACTGTAGCAACACTATCTCGCCAGGGCAACACTGCATGCTATTTCCTCTGCCAGGAGAGAGCTGCTGCTTTGTAGATTGTGCTGGGAAACCTTGCTTTGGCAAGTGCCAATTGACCGCATTCAGGCAGAAAGAAAAGAGAATCGCAAGAGGCCTTTTCTCGCCGGCTGCTCTGCCAAGCCCTTCCAGCTAAAACTATGCCGTTGCTCCTCTGGAAGGATCCCTGCACCGCGACGTAGTTTTTCAGAAGAAGCCTTGCGTTTGCAAGAGCAAAGGAGGAATAGGTTGCAGGAAAGAGGAAGGAAAGAAAGTTTCTCTCCCTCTGCCTGCTTTGCTCAGAGGACTGGATGAAGTTAGGAAGTTCTCCCTTTCACTGAGAAACGTGCAGGCTGCTGTTGCCTGGGCGCTCTGTTCTTTGCAAAAGAGTCTGCAGTTCCACGCTTTGAACCGTGGAAAGGCGCCGGGCTCTGCTAAGATTTCCCCCGGCGCTTCGTTTGCCCTGGGCCAAAGCGAGCCTTCACAATAGCTGAACGCTAACACTGCATACTCGTTCCACTTCCAGAACAGGGCTACCGCGAGGCAGTTCTCCGGGGGAAAACGGCCCTTCGCGAAGGGCAGATCTGCCGAGCTCACTGCGGGAAAGAGAAAGCAAAGGACGCTTTTCTCCCTCTAACCGCTTTCGTCAGAGGAACGGGGGAAGTCACAGTGTTCTTTCTCTCACTGAGATACACACAATCTGACGTTGCCTCTGAGCTCCGTTGCTGGCAAAGAACTGAAACTGACATACACTCCTGTGGGGAAACACAGGGCTTTGCTAGGATTTCTCCAGGCAGTCTGTTTTCCCTGGGCCTCGCTGTAGCAACACTATCTCGCCAGGGCAACACTGCATGGGATTTCCTCTGCCAGGAGAGAGCTGCTGCTTTGTAGATTCTGCTGGGAAACCTTGCTTTGGCAAGTGCCAGTTGACCGCATTCAGGCAGAAAGAAAAGAGAATCGCAAGAGGCCTTTTCTCGCGGGCTGCTCTGCCAAGCCCTTCCAGCTAAAACTATGCCGTTGCTCCTCTGGAAGGATCCCTGCACCGCAACGTAGTTTTTCAGAAGAAGCCTTGCGTTTGCAAGAGCAAAGGAGGAATAGGTTGCAGGAAAGAGGAAGGAAAGAAAGTTTCTCTCCCTCTGCCTGCTTTGCTCAGAGGACTGGATGAAGTTAGGAAGTTCTCCCTTTCACTGAGAAACGTGCAGGCTGCTGTTGCCTGGGCGCTCTCTTCTTTGCAAAAGAGTCTGCAGTTCCACGCTTTGAACCGTGGAAAGGCGCCGGGCTCTGCTAAGATTTCCCCCGGCGCTTCGTTTGCCCTGGGCCAAAGCGAGCCTTCACAATAGCTGAACGCTAACGCTGCATACTCGTTCCACTTCCAGAACAGGGCTACCGCGAGGCAGTTCTCCGGGGGAAAATGGCCCTTCGAGAAGGGCAGATCTGCCGAGCTCACTGCGGGAAAGCGAAAGCAAAGGACGCTTTTCTCCCTCTAACCGCTTTCGTCAGAGGAACGGGGGAAGTCACAGTGTTCTTTCTCTCACTGAGATACACACAATCTGACGTTGCCTCTGAGCTCCGTTGCTGGCAAAGAACTGAAACTGACATACACTCCTGTGGGGAAACACAGGGCTTTGCTAGGATTTCTCCAGGCAGTCTGTTTTCCCTGGGCCTCACTGTAGCAACACTATCTCGCCAGGGCAACACTGCATGCTATTTCCTCTGCCAGGAGAGAGCTGCTGCTTTGTAGATTGTGCTGGGAAACCTTGCTTTGGCAAGTGCCAATTGACCGCATTCAGGCAGAAAGAAAAGAGAATCGCAAGAGGCCTTTTCTCGCCGGCTGCTCTGCCAAGCCCTTCCAGCTAAAACTATGCCGTTGCTCCTCTGGAAGGATCCCTGCACCGCGACGTAGTTTTTCAGAAGAAGCCTTGCGTTTGCAAGAGCAAAGGAGGAATAGGTTGCAGGAAAGAGGAAGGAAAGAAAGTTTCTCTCCCTCTGCCTGCTTTGCTCAGAGGACTGGATGAAGTTAGGAAGTTCTCCCTTTCACTGAGAAACGTGCAGGCTGCTGTTGCCTGGGCGCTCTGTTCTTTGCAAAAGAGTCTGCAGTTCCACGCTTTGAACCGTGGAAAGGCGCCGGGCTCTGCTAAGATTTCCCCCGGCGCTTCGTTTGCCCTGGGCCAAAGAGAGCCTTCACAATAGCTGAACGCTAACGCTGCATACTCGTTCCACTTCCAGAACAGGGCTACCGCGAGGCAGTTCTCCGGGGGAAAATGGCCCTTCGCGAAGGGCAGATCTGCCGAGCTCACTGCGGGAAAGCGAAAGCAAAGGACGCTTTTCTCCCTCTAACCGCTTTCGTCAGAGGAACGGGGGAAGTCACAGTGTTCTTTCTCTCACTGAGATACACACAATCTGACGTTGCCTCTGAGCTCCGTTGCTGGCAAAGAACTGAAACTGACATACACTCCTGTGGGGAAACACAGGGCTTTGCTAGGATTTCTCCAGGCAGTCTGTTTTCCCTGGGCCTCGCTGTAGCAACACTACCTCGCCAGGGCAACACTGCATGGGATTTCCTCTGCCAGGAGAGAGCTGCTGCTTTGTAGATTGTGCTGGGAAACCTTGCTTTGGCAAGTGCCAATTGACCGCATTCAGGCAGAAAGAAAAGAGAATCGCAAGAGGCCTTTTCTCGCCGGCTGCTCTGCCAAGCCCTTCCAGCTAAAACTATGCCGTTGCTCCTCTGGAAGGATCCCTGCACCGCGACGTAGTTTTTCAGAAGAAGCCTTGCGTTTGCAAGAGCAAAGGAGGAATTCGTTGCAGGAAAGAGGAAGGAAAGAAAGTTTCTCTCCCTCTGCCTGCTTTGCTCAGAGGACTGGATGAAGTTAGGAAGTTCTCCCTTTCACTGAGAAACGTGCAGGCTGCTGTTGCCTGGGCGCTCTCTTCTTTGCAAAAGAGTCTGCAGTTCCACGCTTTGAACCGTGGAAAGGCGCCGGGCTCTGCTAAGATTTCCCCCGGCGCTTCGTTTGCCCTGGGCCAAAGCGAGCCTTCACAATAGCTGAACGCTAACACTGCATACTCGTTCCACTTCCAGAACAGGGCTACCGCGAGGCAGTTCTCCGGGGGAAAACGGCCCTTCGCGAAGGGCAGATCTGCCGAGCTCACTGCGGGAAAGAGAAAGCAAAGGACGCTTTTCTCCCTCTAACCGCTTTCGTCAGAGGAACGGGGGAAGTCACAGTGTTCTTTCTCTCACTGAGATACACACAATCTGACGTTGCCTCTGAGCTCCGTTGCTGGCAAAGAACTGAAACTGACATACACTCCTGTGGGGAAACACAGGGCTTTGCTAGGATTTCTCCAGGCAGTCTGTTTTCCCTGGGCCTCGCTGTAGCAACACTATCTCGCCAGGGCAACACTGCATGGGATTTCCTCTGCCAGGAGAGAGCTGCTGCTTTGTAGATTCTGCTGGGAAACCTTGCTTTGGCAAGTGCCAGTTGACCGCATTCAGGCAGAAAGAAAAGAGAATCGCAAGAGGCCTTTTCTCGCGGGCTGCTCTGCCAAGCCCTTCCAGCTAAAACTATGCCGTTGCTCCTCTGGAAGGATCCCTGCACCGCAACGTAGTTTTTCAGAAGAAGCCTTGCGTTTGCAAGAGCAAAGGAGGAATAGGTTGCAGGAAAGAGGAAGGAAAGAAAGTTTCTCTCCCTCTGCCTGCTTTGCTCAGAGGACTGGATGAAGTTAGGAAGTTCTCCCTTTCACTGAGAAACGTGCAGGCTGCTGTTGCCTGGGCGCTCTCTTCTTTGCAAAAGAGTCTGCAGTTCCACGCTTTGAACCGTGGAAAGGCGCCGGGCTCTGCTAAGATTTCCCCCGGCGCTTCGTTTGCCCTGGGCCAAAGCGAGCCTTCACAATAGCTGAACGCTAACGCTGCATACTCGTTCCACTTCCAGAACAGGGCTACCGCGAGGCAGTTCTCCGGGGGAAAATGGCCCTTCGAGAAGGGCAGATCTGCCGAGCTCACTGCGGGAAAGCGAAAGCAAAGGACGCTTTTCTCCCTCTAACCGCTTTCGTCAGAGGAACGGGGGAAGTCACAGTGTTCTTTCTCTCACTGAGATACACACAATCTGACGTTGCCTCTGAGCTCCGTTGCTGGCAAAGAACTGAAACTGACATACACTCCTGTGGGGAAACACAGGGCTTTGCTAGGATTTCTCCAGGCAGTCTGTTTTCCCTGGGCCTCACTGTAGCAACACTATCTCGCCAGGGCAACACTGCATGCTATTTCCTCTGCCAGGAGAGAGCTGCTGCTTTGTAGATTGTGCTGGGAAACCTTGCTTTGGCAAGTGCCAATTGACCGCATTCAGGCAGAAAGAAAAGAGAATCGCAAGAGGCCTTTTCTCGCCGGCTGCTCTGCCAAGCCCTTCCAGCTAAAACTATGCCGTTGCTCCTCTGGAAGGATCCCTGCACCGCGACGTAGTTTTTCAGAAGAAGCCTTGCGTTTGCAAGAGCAAAGGAGGAATAGGTTGCAGGAAAGAGGAAGGAAAGAAAGTTTCTCTCCCTCTGCCTGCTTTGCTCAGAGGACTGGATGAAGTTAGGAAGTTCTCCCTTTCACTGAGAAACGTGCAGGCTGCTGTTGCCTGGGCGCTCTGTTCTTTGCAAAAGAGTCTGCAGTTCCACGCTTTGAACCGTGGAAAGGCGCCGGGCTCTGCTAAGATTTCCCCCGGCGCTTCGTTTGCCCTGGGCCAAAGCGAGCCTTCACAATAGCTGAACGCTAACGCTGCATACTCGTTCCACTTCCAGAACAGGGCTACCGCGAGGCAGTTCTCCGGGGGAAAACGGCCCTTCGCGAAGGGCAGATCTGCCGAGCTCACTGCGGGAAAGCGAAAGCAAAGGACGCTTTTCTCCCTCTAACCGCTTTCGTCAGAGGAACGGGGGAAGTCACAGTGTTCTTTCTCTCACTGAGATACACACAATCTGACGTTGCCTCTGAGCTCCGTTGCTGGCAAAGAACTGAAACTGACATACACTCCTGTGGGGAAACACAGGGCTTTGCTAGGATTTCTCCAGGCAGTCTGTTTTCCCTGGGCCTCGCTGTAGCAACACTACCTCGCCAGGGCAACACTGCATGGGATTTCCTCTGCCAGGAGAGAGCTGCTGCTTTGTAGATTGTGCTGGGAAACCTTGCTTTGGCAAGTGCCAATTGACCGCATTCAGGCAGAAAGAAAAGAGAATCGCAAGAGGCCTTTTCTCGCCGGCTGCTCTGCCAAGCCCTTCCAGCTAAAACTATGTCGTTGCTCCTCTGGAAGGACCCCTGCACCGTGACGTAGTTTTTCAGAAGAAGCCTTGCGTTTGCAAGAGCAAATGAGGAATTCGTTGCAGGAAAGAGGAAGGAAAGAAAGTTTCTCTCCCTCTGCCTGCTTTGCTCAGAGGACTGGATGAAGTCAGGGAGTTCTCCCTTTCACTGAGAAACGTGCGGGCTGCTGTTGCCTGTGCGCTCTCTTCTTTGCAAAAGAGTCTGCTGTTCCACGCTTTGAACCGTGGAAAGGCGCCGGGCTCTGCTAAGATTTCCCCCGGCGCTTCGTTTGCCCTGGGCCAAAGCGAGCCTTCACAATAGCTGAACGCTAACACTGCATACTCGTTCCACTTCCAGAACAGGGCTACCGCGAGGCAGTTCTCCGGGGGAAAACGGCCCTTCGCGAAGGGCAGATCTGCCGAGCTCACTGCGGGAAAGCGAAAGCAAAGGACGCTTTTCTCCCTCTAACCGCTTTCGTCAGAGGAACGGGGGAAGTCACAGTGTTCTTTCTCTCACTGAGATACACACAATCTGACGTTCCCTCTGAGGTGCGTTGCTGGCAAAGAAGTGAAATGGACATACATTCCTGTGGGGAAACACAGGGCTTTGCTAGGATTTCTCTAGGCAGTGTGTTTTAAACCCCTAACAACAAACAACACTAATCCCCTAACAACAACCAACATTAACCCCCTAACAACAAACAACTCTAACCCCCAGCAACAAACAATCCTAACCACCTAACAACAAACAACACTCACCCCAAAAAAACAAATTGCCCTAAATCCCTAAAAACAAACAACAGTAAGCCCCTAACAACAAATAGTACTAAGCGAGTAACAACAAAAAACACAACCCACTAACAACAGCCAACACTAACCCCCTAACAACAAACAGCACTAACACCCGAACAACACCACTAAACCGGAACAAGAAACAACCCTAAACCCATAACAACAAGCAACACTAACCCCCTAACAACAAACAACATTAACACCCTAACAACAAACAACATTTACACCCTAACAACAAACATCCCTAACCCCCTAACAGCAAACAACGCTAACCCCCTAAAAACAAACAACACGAACCCCCAACAACAAACAACCCTTACCCCCTAACAACAAACAACCCTAACCCCCTAGCAACGAACAAAACTAACCCCCTAATAACCAACAACACTAAAACCCTAACCACAAACAAAACTAACACCCTAACAGCAAGCAACACTAAACCCCTAATAAGAAACTACCCTAACCCTGTAACAACAAACAACACTACCCCCCTCACAACGAACAACACTAAACCCCTAACAAGAAACTAACCTAACCCCGTTACAACAAACAACACTAACATCCTAACAACAAACAACCTTAACCCCCTAACAACAAACAACCCTAAATCCCTAACAACAAACAATCCTAACCCCCTAACAACCAACAAAACTAACCCACTAACCACAAACAACACTAACACCCTAACCACAAACAACACTAACCCCGTAAGAAGAAACAACACTAACCCCCTAACAACAAACAACACTAACACCCTAACAACAAAAACCACTAAACCCCATCAAGAAACAACCCTAAACCCCTAAATACAAACAACACTAACCCCCTAACAACAAACAACACTAACACCGTAACAACAAAAAGCACTAAACCCCAACAAGAAACAACCCGAAACCCCTAAATACAAACAACACTAACCCCCTGACAACAAAGAACCCTAACCCCTTAACAACAAAAAACTCTGAACCGCTAACAACAAACAACACTAACCCACTAACAACAAACAACCCTAAACCCCTAACAACAAACAACCCTTACCCCCTAACAACCAACACTAACCCCCTAACAACAGTCCTAACCACCTAACAACAAACACTAAACCCCTAAAAAGAAACAATAAACCCCTGAAAACAAACAACACTCATCCCCGAAGAACAAACAACACTAACCCTCTAACAACAAACAACACTAACCCCTAAGAACAAAAACACTAACCGCCTAACAACAAACAACACTAACCCCCTAAAAACAAACAACCCTAAAACCCTAAAAACAAACAACACTAAACCCCTTAAAACAAACAACACTAAGCCCCTAACAACAACCAGCACTAACACACTAACAACAAAAAACACTGACACGCTAACAACAACCAACACTAAACCCCTAACAACAAACAATCCTAACCCCCTAAAAACAAAAAAAAACTAACCCCGTAAAAACAAACAACCCTACAACCCTAAAATCAGAAAACACTGAACCCCTAAAAACAAACAACACTAAGCCAATAACAACAAACAGCACTAACCCACTAACAACAAAAAACACTAACCCGCTAACAACATCCAACAGTAACGCCCTAACCACAATCAACACAAACCCCCTAACAACAAACAACACTCACCCCTAAAAACAAACAACCCTAAAACCCTAAAAGCAAACAACACTGAACCCCTTAGAACAAACAACACTAAGCCCCTAACAACAAACAACACTAACACCCTAACAACAAAAAACACTAAACACCAACAAGAAACTACTCGAAACCCCTAAATACAAACAACACTAACCCCCTAACAACAAACAACAGTAACACCCTAACAACCAAAACCACTAAACCCCAACAAGAAACAACCCTAAACCCCTAACAACAAACACTAACCCCCTTACTACAAACAACACTAAACCCCTAACAAGAAACTAACCTAACCCCGTAACATCAAACAACACTAACCTCCTAAAAACAAACAAACTTAACCCCATAACAACAGACAACCCTAAACCCCTAACAACAAACAATCCTAACCCCCTAACAACCAACAACACTAACCCCCTAAACAACCAACAACACTAACACCCTAACCACCAACAGCACTAACACAGTAAAAACATAAAACTCTAACCCCCTAAGAACAACCAACACTTATCCCCTGAAAACAAACAACACTAACCCCCTAACAAGAAAGAACCCAAATCCTCTGACAACAAACAACTATAACCACTAACAACAAACAACACTGAACCCCTAACTACAAACACCCCTAACCCCCTAACAACAATCCTAACAACCTAACAGCAAACAACACTAACCACCTAAAAATAAACTACCCTAAACCCCTAACAACAAACAACACTAATCTCCTAACAACCAACAACACTAACCCCCTAACCACAAACAACACTAAGCCCCAAACAACAAACAACCCTAACCCCTAAAAACCAAAACACTAACCCACTAACAGCAAACAACCCTAACCCACTAACAGCAAACAACCCTAACAACCTAACAACAAACAACACTAACCCCCTAACAACAAACAACCCTAAACCCCTAACATCAAACAACACTAACCCCCTAACAACAAACAACACTAAAACCCTAACAACAAAAAACACTAACACCCTAACAACAACAACCACTAAACCCCAACAAGACACAACACTAAACCCCTAACAACAAACACTAACCCCCTAAAAAAAACAACACTAAACCCTTAACAAAAACTAACCTAACCCCGTAACAACAAACAACACTAACCTCCTAACAACAAACAACCTTAACCCCGTAACAACAAACACCCCTAAACCGCTAACAACAAACAATCCTAACCCCTAACAACCAACAACACTAAAACCCTAACCACAAACAACACTAACACCCTAACCACAAACAACACTAACCCCGTAAGAACAAACAACACTAACCCCCTAACAACAACAACACTAACCTCCAAAAACAAACAACACTAACACCCTAACAACAAACACTACTAAACCGCAACTAGAAACAACCCTAACCCCCTAACAACAAACAACACTAACCCTCTAACAACAAACAACACTAACCCCCTAACAACAGTCCTAACCACCTAACAACAAACAACACTAACCCCCTAAAAAGAAACAACAATAAACCCCGAAAAACAAACAACACTCATCCCCTAAGAACAAACAACACTAACCCTCTAACAACAAACAACACTAACCCCTAAGAACAAAAACACTAACCCCCTAACAACAAACAACACTAACCCCCTAAAAACAAACAACCCTAAAACCCTAAAAACAAACAACACTGAACCCCTTAAAACAAACAACACTAAGCCCCTAACAACAACCAGCACTACCACTCTAACAACAAAAAACACTGACATGCTAACAACAACCAACACTAAACACCTAACAACAAAAAATCCTAACCTCCTAAAAACAAACAACACGAACCCCCTAAAAACAAACAACCCTAAAACCCTAAAAACAAACACTGAACCCGTAAAAAGAAACAACACTAAGCCAATAACAACAAACAGCACTAACCCCGTAAGAAAAAACAACCCTAACGAAACAACACCCTAACCCACTAACAACAAACAACACTAACCCCCTAACAAGAAACTACCCTAACCCCGTAACAACAAACAACCCTAAACCCTAACAACAAACAACCCTAACCCCCTAAGAACAAACAACCCTAACCCCCTAACAACAAACAACACTAACCCCCTAACAAGAAACAACAGTAACCCCCTAAAAAGAAACAACTCTAACCCCATAACAACAAACAACACTAACCCTCTAACAACAAACAACGCTAACACCCTAACAACAAACACTAACCCCCAAACAACAAACAACCCTAACCCCTGAAAACCAAAAACACGAACCCACTAAGAACAAACAACCCTAACCCACTAACAACAAGCCACCCTAACACCCTGACAACAAACAACACTAACCCCCTAACAACAAACAACCCTAAACCCATAACATCAAACAACACTAACCCCCTAACAACACAAAACACTAACCCCCTAACAACAAACAACCCTAACCAAACAACAATCAACCCTAACACCCTAACAACAAACAACACTAACCCCCTAACAACAAACAACCCTAAACCCCTAACATCAAACAACACTAACCCCCTAACAACACAAAACACTAACACCCTAACAACAAACAACACTAACACCCTAACAACAAAAACCACTAAACCCCAACAAGAAACAACCGTAAACCCCTAACAACAAACACTAACCCCTTAACAACAAACAACACTAAACCCCTAACAAGAAACTACCCTAACCCCGTAACAACAAACAACACTAACCCGTAACAGCAAACAACCCTAACCCCCAAACAACAAACAACAATAACCCCCTAACAACAAACAATCCTAACCCCCGAACAACCAACAACACTAACCCCCTAACCACAATAAACACTAACACCCTAACAACAAACACCACTAAACCCCAACAAGAAACAACCCTAAACCCCTAACAACAAACAATCCTAACACCCTAAAAACAAACAACACTAACCCCCTAAAAACAAACAACCCTAAAACTCTAAAAACAAACAACACTGAACCCCTAAAAACAAACAACACTAAGCCAATAACAACAAACAGCACTAACCCACTAACAACAAAAAACACTAACCCGCTAACAACATCCAACAGTAACGCCCTAACCACAAACAACGCTAACCCCCGAAAAACAAACAATCCTAACCCCCTAACAACAAACAACACTCACCATTAAAAAACAAACAACCCTAAAACCCTAAAAGCAAACAACACTGAACCCCTAAAAACAAACAACACTAAGCCTTTAACAACAAACAACACTAACACCCTAACAACAAAAACCACTAAACCCCAACAAGAAACAACACTAAACCCCTAACAAAAAACAACACTAACACCCTAACAACAAACAACCCTAACCAAACAACAAAAAACACTAACCCACTAACAACAAACAACACTAACACCCTAACAACAAAAAACCCTAACCCCCTAACAACAAACAACACTAACACCCTAACAACAAACAACCCTAACCCCCTAACAACAAACAACACTAACCCTCTAACAACAAACAACACTAACACCCTAACAACAACCAACCCTAACCCCCTAAGAACAAACAACACTAAGCCCTAAGAACAAACAACACTAACTCCCAACAACGAACAATACCAACCCCTAACATCACAAAACCTAACCCCTTATCAACAAACAACCCTAACCCCCTAACAACAAACAATAATAACCCCCGAACAACCAACAACACTAACCCCCTAACCACAATAAACACTAACACCCGAACAACAGAAACCACTAAACCCCAACAAGAAACAACCCTAAACCCCTAACAACAAACAACACTAACCCCCTAACAACAAACAACCGTAACCAAAGAACAAAGAAACCTAACCCACTAACAACAAACAACACTAACACCCCAACAACAAACAACCCTAACACCCTAACAACAAACAACACTAACCCCCTAACAACAAACAACCCTTAACCCCTAAAATCAAAGAACACTAACACCCTAACAACAAACAACCCTAACCCCCTAACAACAAACACTAACCCCCAAACAACAAACAACCCTAACCCCTAAAAACCAAAAACACTAACCCACTAACAACAAACAACCCTAAACCCCTAACATCAAACAACACTAACCCCCTAACAACACAAAACATTAACACCCTAACAACAAACAACACTAACACCCTAACAACAAAAACCACTAAACCCCAACAAGAAACAACCCTAAAACCCTAACAACAAACACTAACCCCCTAACAACAAACAACACTAAACCCCTAACAAGAAAATACCCTAACCCCGTAACAACAAACAACACTAACCCCGTAACAACAAACAACCCTAACCCCCAAACAACAAACAACCCTAACCCCCTAACAACAAACACTCCTAACCCCCGAACAATCAACAACACTAACCCACTAACCACAGTAAACACTAAAACCCTAACAACAAAAACCACTAAACCCCAACAAGAAACATTCCTAAACCCCTAACAACAAACAACACTAACCCCCTAACAACAAACAACCCTAACCAAAAAACAAAAAACCCTAACCCACTAACAACAAACAACACTAACACCCTAACAACAAACAATCCTAACCCCCTAACAACAAACAACACTAACACCCTAACAACAAACAACCCTAACCCCTAAAAACCAAAAACACTAACCCACTAACAACAAACAACCCTAACCCACTAACAACAAACAACCCTAACACCCTAACAACAAACAACACTAACCCCCTAACAACAAACAACCCTAAACCCCTAACATCAAACAACACTAATGCCCTAACAACACAAGACACTAACACCCTAACAACAAACAACACTAACACCCTAACAACAAAAACCACTAAACCCCAACAAGAAACAACCCTAAAACCCTAACAACAAACACTAACCCCCTAACAACACACAACACTAACCCCCTAACAACAAACAACCCTAACCAAACAACAAACAACCCTAACCAAACAACAAACAACCCTAACCCACTAACAATAAACAACACTAACCCCCTAAGAAGAAACTACTCTAACCCCGTAACAAACAACCCTAACCCCTAAAAACAAACAACCCTAACCCCCTAACAACAAACAACACTAACCCTTTAACAACAAACAACCCTAAACCCCAAACATCAAAGAACACTAACACCCTAACAACAAACAACCCTAACCCCCTAACAACAAACACTAACCCCAAGCAACAAACAACCCTAAACCCTAAAAACCAAAAACACTAACCCACTAATAACAAACAACCATAACCCACTAACAACAAACAACCTTAACTCCCTAACAACAAACAACCCTAAACCCCTAACATCAAACAACACTAACCCCTAAACAACACAAAACACTAACACCCTAACAACAAACAACACTAACCCCCTAACAACAAACAACCCTAACGAAACAACAAACCACCCTAACCCACTAACAACAAACAACACTAACCCCCTAACAAGAAACTACTCAAACCTCGTAACAACAAACAACCCTAACCCCTAAAAACAAACAACCCTAACCCCTAACAACAAACAACCCTAACCAAACAAAAAACAACCCTAACCGACTAACAACAAACAACACTAACCCCCTAACAAGAAAGAACACTAACCCCCTAAGAAGAAACAACACTAACCCCCTAAGAAGAAAAAACACTAACCCCCTAACAACAAACAACACTAACCCCCTAACAACAAACAGCACTAATACTCTAACAACAACCAACCCTAACTCCTAAGAACAAACAACATTAACCCCCTAAGAACAAACAACACTAACCCCCAACAACGAACAATACTAACCCCCTAACAACACAAAACCTAACCCCTTATCAACAAACAACCCTAACCCACTAACAAAAAACAGCTCTAAACCCCTAACAACAAACAACCCTAACGCCCTAAGAAAAAAACAACACTAACCCTCTAACAACAAACAACTGTAAACCCCTAACATCAAAGAACACTAACACTCTAACAACAAACAACCCTAACCCCCTAACAACAAACACTAACTCCCAAAGAACAAACAACCCTAACCCCTAAAAACCAAAAACACTAATCCACTAACAACAAACAACCCTAACCCACTAACAACGAACAACCCTAACACCCTAACAACAAACAACACTAACCCCCTAACAACAAACAACCCTAACCCCTAACATCAAACAACACTAACCCCCTAACAACACAAAACACTAACCCCCTAACAACAAACAACACTAACACCCTAACAACAAAAACCACTAAAGCCCAACAAGAAACAACCCTAAACCCCTAACAACAAACACTAACCCCCTAACAACAAACAACACTAAACCCCTAACAAGAAACTACCCTAACCCCGTAACAACAAACAACACTAACCCCGTAACAACAAACAACCCTAACCCCCAAACAACAAACAACCCTAACCCCAAACAACAAACAACCCTAACCCACTAACAACAAACAACCCTAACCCTCTAACCACAGTAAACACTAACACCCTAACAACAA